>NW_004524649.1:4459165-4557771 GCF_000260255.1 Octodon degus | reverse complement strand
TATTACTTCTGCCCATACTCTTTTTATATCATTTGTATTGACTCCTTCATTCTCATTGATGCCTATTAGTCTCACATTGTTCATCTTTGCATCATCTTGCAGGTGATGAATTATTTTTTCCTGCATCCTAGTTGTTTTTGAAAGATCTTTTCTTACCTTTTCACTAGCTGCACCAGCATCTTCCATATCTGAAACTCTGTCTTCACTTTCACTCAAACGGTTTTTCAGGCTTGTGATTGAGATTTTAATTTCCTCTACATCTCTTTGACTCTGCTTCATGTGATCTATTTCTTTCCTGTATTGCTCATTCAATGAATCCATCATTTTTTTAATCTCCTGTGTTTTTTTTATCAATGTCTTCTTTAGAAGCAGTTATTAATTGAGTTTTTGTTTACAGATTGGGTTTCCTCTCTATGTTTTTGTATTTGATTCTTTAGTTCAGGTGCTATGAATTCAGAGATATCTTTTTTCATTTCAGACACTAGTTCTGCTTTGAGTTCCTTTAAACCTTTCTCTGGTTGCTTATTTACTTCCGACGCTACTAACTCATATATTTCAGCTAAGCTAGTGTCCACTGCATTTGTTCTGGGTTGGCATTGTGTTTCCTCCATATGTTTCTTCATTTGATTCTTAAGTTCAGATGCTATGAATTCAGAGTTTTCTTTTTTTTTCCTAGAAATTAATTCTGCTCTGAGTTCCTCTATATCTTTCTGCTGTTGTTTGTTTACTTCTGATGCTGTTGATTCATTTATTTCAGCTGAGCTAGTGTCCTCTGCACTTGTTATGGGTGGGCTCAAGGTCTGAGATTGCATTTTGCTCCTTGTCTTTATCATTTCGTATAGCACAGACGTTTCACCTTTGGTGTAGAGCTTTAGTGTAATTATATCCTTATCGCTGAATGAAATTCAGGTACTGATATACCAAGTTCTAGTTCATGCAGTTGTGCCTGGCTTGGGTCTGGCTTCTGTGCTCAGCTACTTATTGTTGCTGCCCTTGGAGGTGGGCCTGCTGTACCTCTCTAGTAAGAAGATCTGTTCCTGGATTAGCTGTGTGGTTTTGACCCTAGTCTCACTGCAGGGACTTTAGCTGCAGGGTTTTACCCCAAACCTGTATGCCAGGTCTGGGCTGGATCTGGAGGGGTATGAGGAGCAGGGCCAAGAGAGCAGAGAAGCTCTCCCACACACTCACTGGGGCTGTGCTTTGGTGGGTCTGCAGGACTCACAAGAACAAGGCGGAAGTTTTCACTCAGAGGGCAGGCTGTGCTGGATCTGGCCGGGTGGGGGAGATCTGGAGAATGCAGGGAAAGGCCTCTCTCAAGCAGCAGGCCTGAGCTTGGAGCAGGGGGTTGGCCCAGGACAGAGCAGATGCTTTCCCCCACACTTAAAGGACCTAGAGTTGTTCAGATATGGAGCAGGCCCAAGGCACGGCGGAAGTTCTCAAGCAAGATCTATATAATTAGAAATGTAACTTTTGTATCTGACAAGGTCAGTCAAATACCCTCAGGATTTACCCTGAAACCATGTACAGCAGTTTGTAGATCTTTTGTCAGTGTCAGCCATGTGGATGAGTCATAGCTATTGCTTGACCACTTTGCTCCCTGTGAAAGCCTGAGAGAATGTTTCCTCTCAAGGTGACTCTCCTTAGGTGCATTATACATCATTGATCATTTTCCTCTGTGGCCCCATAATCTCTTTGATCAGAAAATTTGGGACACCACTGAGTTACAGGATGTTATAGTACAGGTTATCTTATGTTCTGAGTCCTCACTAATCTTGAAAGGCTAGAGCCAAAATGTTGGCTGTCCTTGCAGCCCTCCTTTTTCTCTAAATTTTTTGTCTGCAAACTTGAGTTGTTAACCCTCCAGAAGAGACACTTATTGTTATTACCTTACAACATAGGCAGTTGAGTTTAACCTCACTATCTGTCTGAACATCAAATAAAGGGTGGACACTTTTAATGAAGCCTGATTTATAATTTTTTTCTCTTATGAATACTGGTTTCAGAGTCATGTCTATTGAACCTTTGCTAAATACAGTAGCACTGCAATTTTCTCTTATTTTTTTTAGCTGGCACAATGTATGCATTTCGTATTTATGTACATGATCCTTTCACTTTAATTATTTTTATATGGGGTAAGGCAAGAAAAATTAATATCCTTATCATGTGGAAATCTACTTTCTTATAGCATATTTGTTGCAAAGACTGGTGATTGCCACTGAATTACTGTTTTCCACTTGTTGAAACTCAGTCCTCTACAGATGTGTGGTTCTGTTTCTGGGTTCATTCTTGATTCTCCTCCAAGCATCTATGTAGCTACTTTCATGACGATATGATATTGCACTGTCTTGATTACTGCAGCTTCATCAAAAGTCCTGAAGCTTCTGGACACAAGCTGTGACAATAAGTTAGTGATTTAGGTCAACTGTCTTTCGTATTTGGCAATAGACCCTTGGTTGCTGTTATTTCTATTGTCTTTTTTAAATTGGGTATTTTCAATTCTGAAAGAATTGTCCCCAGCCCTTCTACATTCTCTAAGTCAACTATTATTAAACAAGTTTCATTATGATCCCACCTCCAAGGACTTCTACAGAAAGGTACTATAGGACCAGTCCTCTCTGCCCTCAAGAATGGCCTTCGTGGTTGCAGGGAGATGAAAGAAGCAGCATTTCTTAAGTGAACTTTTCTTTGCTTGTGCTGTGGCTCTGGTTCATGTTCTGCAGAGAAGAGAGTAGATGTGAAGACAGATGTCCTCTCTGACTCCTCCTACAGAGGCCTGATCATTTGCTCCATGTGAAGGACAAGGACACGAAGCACAGCGGCATGATGCTGGGAAGGACAACCTCACTGGAAGGAGTGGGGTGGTTTTCCTTCCAATTGTGAACTCTTCATATACTCTAGATGAGGAGCTTCTGATATCCACATTTTCCTTCCAGGTCCACCCCCATGAACCCCTCTGATTCCAATCACAGCCCAAAGCCCCGCCTTTAAGCTCTCGGGTCGTACCAGGTTTCCACCTTGTCAGCACTACACAGTGGAGCTTCAGTTTCAACATAAGAGTAATGGGGATGCACTCAGCCCATGTCCCAACCTCAAGAGGGACCAGGTGGTGTGTTGAGGATGGAGCACTACATTGGGAACAGGTTACACAGGCGTGAGGACGTGAGTGCTCATCTGGCAGAGTACCCAGGCCCCAGCTGCCTTGCCTGTCTGCCCCGTGCTCCCAGGGCATGCTGGTCCAGCTCCTTTGACCACCACTTGCATTTCCTTCCTGGAGAATCTTATGGGCCATCCCAGCCTTCTCTGCATGGTGAGAAGTGGCAGGAAATTAATGACTCCGGGAGCTGCCCTGGTCACTAACCACAGGGACTGCTGTGTAAATGCTTCTCTTTTCCATGGAGGGGTGGTGGGCTTTGTCCTACATGGCTCTCAGGCTCCCCCAGTGAGTCACCCTTGATGCCCTCAGGACAACTTGCTGGGTAGGATGCTATACCCTGCCTGCCTGCTCCTCATGTCTTCTTAGATTGTCAGCATCTGCTTCCGGGTGGGCACGCTGAGGTTTGGTTCCCATTTTATTTTATTTTGTGAACATGTGCCCCCATCTGTAGACCAATTTTGAATGTTACTAGGGGATTGCATTTCTTGGTAATGTAAGTTCTATGAGCAGCAAATATGAAGAAACTTAGGAATTAGCAAAAGACGAGATGCGGCGTGTGGGGGCTCAGGCCTGGGATGTTAGCACAGGGAAGGCTGAGTCGGGAAGATTGCAGCATGTGCTGGGCCAGCCCGAGCTGTGTAGTGAGGCCCTCTGCCAAACAAAACAAGATAACAAAGAATAGATGTGGTTTTAAAATTCAGGGACACTCTCTTGAGTGGGAGCAGGGCTCTCGATACTGGAGCAGCCTGGGCCTGGTACCTGTCACCTGCCCTGTGGGTTTGCACAGCTGTAGAAGGAGGAGCCTGGTCACCCTGTGTTGTTCCCTTGGCTTTGCCTTCCTCACCCTTGTTAACTGTGAGCCAGGGACCCTCCGGAAAGCACACAGCCATGTTGAGAGTTAGCGTACCTAAAATCAGATCAGATAACCCATAAATCCACCAAATTGGGCACACGTGGCCTGCAGCATGACACAAGATACAGAAAGCCAACCCAAGCGTGGGCACTGCTTGACCATCTACTTGGAATTACCGTGTCCACCCTACAGATCTTGCTCGGGGTGGAGAGGGCACATGGCTCCCATCCAGGGGGTGGTGAGGGGCAGCGTCCATGTGCAGAGCTAGAGTGTGGCTTCTCGTCCATCTGGAGAGAGTACTTACAGATGGAAGTCCCAGCACCGTCTCCCTGTAGTGTAGTCTCCCCCTCCCACCCTGCCAGCGTGTTCAGCTTGCCTGAAGATAGAGAAAGAGGGGCATGGGCACGAGGTTGCTTCCAGTGTAGACATTAGAAGCTGGATGAGGAAGGCAGCAGTGAAGTCACTCGGGGACCATGGATGGATGAGCTAGGTCACTCTGGCAAGAGGAATGCTCCTGAATGCATTCATGCCAGGGACCCTGAAGTTGCCACCATCAGGTGCCATTTCTTTTGGTCACCAACCACCTCCAGCGCAGGTTTCCTTTGCCAGAGCTGTTGGAGGAATGCTATTCCCCTCCACTTTGGTTCTTTTGTGACAAAAATGAAAACCAAAGTCGGGGACCTAGGATTCGGGCTGGAGAACTGAGCCTTTGTTGATAGTCACTGTGAGCCTTCTGTTCAAGGGAAGAAGATTCCACGGGAGGGTCCACAGAGGGAGCTCGTGGCCAGAGAGCAGGATCAATGTGCTTTATTCACTGTCAGGGTCACTGTGGGTTTGTAGCCATGAGGGCAATTTCTTTCCAAATTTGAGAAATGAGCATTGACCATCTACTTGGAATTAGCCACTGAAGCAATGGGAGCATGATTTTTATTAAATTTTCGAGGAAAAAAAAAACATTAAGCTTTTTCCTTTCAATCTTAGATCAGTAGAGGTCAAAACTCACCATCTGAAGTTAGTTTGCTTGTTTCTTTCTTTCTTTTTCTGTTTCTAAAAAAAGATGTCATTTTAAAAATGTGTAGGTCATCAGACCTCACTCAATAAACTCTGCTTCATTGAGTCTAAAAAATGGTGTGCAAACCCAGAAGCCGAATCTCCAGTGCGCCCATCCTGTGCCCTGCTCGATGGGTCTTTTAATAAAAGCTCTGCCATAGATGGGACAATCTCAAGGCGACCCTTCCTCAGAAGTGGTTTGCCTTTCTGGTCCACCATGAGTGCTTTATGAAGTTGGTGGCTGGGGGACCCTATCGCGGCATAGGGACCTGACAGCAGTTGCAATTCCTTTCTCAATAAATCAACCTTTACCATGGACATTTCTCCGTTCATTAGACCCAGGCAGTGGCAGGAGCTTGTTCCAGGGGTCTTTATGGGCTTTTTGGTAAACTAGAGGTAGAAGGGTTAAAACACAGGCCAGCGAGCCCAGCCCTGCCTCTGGACCCTGAGCCCAGCCAGTCCATGTCACCGTCCCAGCACTCAGGAAAATCAAAGCATTAGTAATGATTTATAGACCCTGCCCCGCTTTCATATGTCAGCCCAGGGAGTGACCTCAGGAAGGGCGCTGGGGTGAGGGACAATATTTCAAGGTCTAATTTATAAGCTGCTTAAGATGGGAATGCAAGGGTGCATATTCCTTTAGTGCACTCCTTGGGAAGCGCAGAGCCACTGGGTCACCAGGAGGCACAGGTATACAGCACAGGGAGGAGAGGAATGGTGAGGGCCACATCCCGGATGGTGAATGCTGAGGTCTGGGACATGCTAGTCCCCACCACGAGCAGTTTACTACGTGGAGGACAGGATGTACCCTCCAGCAAAGATAAGGAGGAGAGAGAGAGAGAGGAGTGTGGAAGCTGGTACTATAGTGAGTGCTATTTTTACTCTTGGAAAGCATTGGTCAGTGCTTGGTCTCAGCGCTGGGCTGCCCATCCTGTGTTGGCAGCGGCATCCATCCCTGGAATGGTACCTTCACCCTACCTGAGCTCCAGGTTTGCCGCGCTCCTGGGTCAGGAGAGAGGAGACCCCAAGCTCCAAGTTCTTTCACTAGAGTGAAAGCAGAAGCCTTGCTTTCCTGTGGTCAGTTTCCGTCTGCAGCAGGCAGTGCTTCCAGCAGCAAGGCAAAGTGTCGTTGTGTTCTCCTGTGAGACGCTGCATGGGCTTCTGCTTTGTCTGCTGCTAGGATCCCTGATCAGAGGTGGCTAAGCCATTGGTCAGAGCCTGGTGTTGGCCCTGGGTGGGCTTTGCCTTCTCCCCGTCCTTCCACACGGCTGTGGTGGAGGACAGAGTGCAGCCTGAGGCTCAGAGCAGCCTTGTGATACATCTGCCACCACCTCAGAGCATGGAGGCTGACGGAGACTCAGAGGTGGCCCTGAGGGTGTGTTTGTGCCTGCAGCTGTCCTCCCCAGCTCAAGTCCTGGGCACCAGTGCAGGGGCCCTTGGGCTCCTGCTCAGATCTGTGATCAGATCATTGTAGGCCCATCACTTCTGCAGAGCTCGGCAAGTCTTCTGTCCCCTGTGGTCCTGTGCTGCTCCTTAGGTCAGATTGGCTCCAATAGTGCTGTGTGCAGAGCTGTTGGGAGTGAATGCCACAGTGAATCACACCCCAGAGCCCAGTGGACGTGACTTAAGTCTGTGTCGCAGCCATGGTCACAGTGCCATGGTCACAGTGGCAACAGCCAGAGCCGAGCCATCCCAGGTTATTCCACAGCTGGGGCCTCCTCCACTCTTGTCCCTGCTGCCTTTGTCCCATTGGCCCTGCTGAGTCACAGGACCATTCCCATCATCAAAGCATAGGGCACATGCCTAGAGAGGAGCGAACCAACTATGAATGTCCTCCAGTTTGTGGACATTGTGATATGGGGGACCCTTACCCTGACAGGGCTGGGGGCTGGGGTGTGAGGCTGGGGACAGGCCACCCCCAGTGTGGAGGCAAGGGGCCAACCCTGGAGCTTGTTTTCCTGCTATGTTATGGCAAGTCCCATGCCACAGGGAAATGGCATGTGAGAGCTGTTGTGCCCCACGATGACAGTGAGCCTACCCAGGCTGATCTTCCTAACATCTCTCCCAGGCTTACTTTGCAAATGTGGCCTGGGGCCTCCTGTCCCAAGACAGAGGGAGCCACACCTCCTGCGGTCTCTGGTCTTCCGGGGACCAGCGGAAATTGATGTGTTTCCTCCCCTCTCCCTTCTCACGGGGACCTCTTGCCTGTGATGATAGAGATGGTTTATTTAGAAGAGCTTGGCCTCCCCGGAGAAAAGTTCCTGCATAAATTTGCAGGCCTCTGGTGAGACGGGATCCAGGAGACGGATGTGTGAATAATAAAAACGTCAGCACCTGCGCCAGAGAGCCACTGAATGAAAGAGAAAGAAAATACCATACATCAAAGCCTGGGAGGGGTTTATTTAGATTTGAGGCCCCCTGGGGTAGGACCACACCTAGGATGCTGTCACATCCAATAAATGCTGAGGAGTAACTGTCTCGCATATGATGCCCAGTTGTGATGTCCTGGCTGCTCAGTGGAGCAGGGAGATGTGGTCTGGCCACAGTGGAAACAGGTCCTGCTCTTGCTCACTGGTCCACAGTGTTGCGAAGGAAGCAGGAGGAGAGCCAGGAGTGGTCTGAGCAAGGACAAAGCTGTGAGACACGGCGAGGGTGCAAAGACAGGTCTGGGAGTTCATATGGCTCCACCTCCAGGCAGCCCGAGTGACGTCCCCAGCAGGAACTCCAGCAGGGACTAGCGCAGCATGGGCACCGTTTTCGTCTCTGTGGGGAGGCTCTGGTGTCTGTTCATCTACTCCCCAGGCTCCTTCCTGTGAGCACCTGTGGCTGATTATCCAGGGCTTGGCTTGCACAAGGTGGGGTGCAGGCAGGCAGTGTGGAGTGGTGAAAGCCCCCAGGAGTGACACAACCGATCTCAGATGGGAAGGGGTGGATGAAAGACCTGGCTTCCTGCTCCTTATGGGACATGTCTGTAGGATCTCCCTGTCCTGGTCCCGAAGCCTGCCCTGGTAGTGGCACCCAGGTGCCTCAGAGTGACCTGCCCCTTCACCATCTCCCCTCAGGCATCTGTCCTTTTCTGGTTCACTTTTCCAATCCTCACCCCATCTCTCCAAATAAGCCCTGGTCTGCACTGGATGACATAACCCAAGACTGCAGGGACATCTAGCTATGCAGTGGAGAGGGTCATAGCATCCTTTCCATGATGCGTGGCAGAAGTTGAGGGGCAAGGAGAAGTGACTCTCATCAGCAGCAAAATGGGACTGGGTGGGCAGGTGGGAGGGTGGCTCAGGGCCCGAGAGGAGGCTGGGACACAGAGGTTGAGGGGAGCAGGCTGTTGACACATGGAAATAGGTATCATGACACTTAGATTTATTTTCAGGCAAACTTTTCATCACACACCCAGCATTCCCCTATCCAGTTTCCAGGGAAACCTTTCAGAAGTTCTAGGGATCTGGTGACCATATTTTCAAAATCAAAAATTGGGATTGGGTCTGTGGAAGAATGTTTTATGATGATTTGCAAGTGTGTCTGGGAATAAAAGGACATGAGAGAGAATATTGGGAATTGATCCTGCTCCAGAAATATGGAGGTCTGCAGTGGCCAGTCTCTGGGTCATCTGACTTAGGGTCTCTGGCAGCTGTGTGTCGTCATGGGGGAGGGATGTGGGTAACTCCTGGGCAGAAACTGGAATGTTGCAGATACTGAGATTTCACAACTAAGCTCACAAGAGCAACAGTGCCCTATGTGGATTTCCTTTACTTTGGCCATAAATGAAGTAATAAAGTGCTTATGAATACACACATGTTCCCATTGTATCCATATGTATGGAACACATGAAAAACTATTGATGTGCATTTTAATTTTAAAGAGATGAAAATCAGATTCTCTAAGTGCTTGCCTGGCAAGCACAAGGGCCTGAGTTCAATCCCCCATTCCACCAAAAAAAAAAAAAAAAAAAAAAAGGAAAAGAAAAAGAAAATCAGATTCTCCGGATAACTGAAAGGTGTAGGCTATGACAGTTGTAGCATGTGTCTATTTATAGCCTATGGATAAACATGACTTGAGCCCTAGAAGTTACAATACATCAGATAGATTTCTTCACCTAATTAGGTTTATGATGAGAGCAGCAAGCAATAAAAATACTCACGTAAGGATGTAATTACCAATCAAAAAGGAACTGAAAAGGCCACAGTAGGAATCTCTGAAAGGTTCTGGGTGGCAATGGGATTTGAACTCAGGGCCATTACATTGAGCTACTCCTCTGCCCTCCCCAACCCCTTTTTTTTGGTTTTGATACAGGATTTTACTAAATCCCTAGATTATCTAGGCCAGGCTTCAACTTGCCAGCCTCCTGCCTCAGCCTTCCAGGGTGCTGGGACTGTAGGTAGGCACCATCACACTTGGCTGAGAAACCCAGAGGCTGCTCCACACTGCCACCAAGGAGCACGGTTGACAGCCTTCACCTACACTGTCACTTATGCTGTCACCCACACCATGCAGACCCTGCCTTCCCCTGGGAGCAGGCATGACCTCCCATGCCCTCTGCCAGGCCTTGCAAACCAGAGAGGCTGTTACAGAGCCACAGTCCTAAGCTCCTTCTTCCCAAAGCCCTGCTGCTGGCGGCAAGTCCACAGGGCCAGGCTGGAAGGCTTTGTTGCCTGCTCCTGCTGCATCCCTCCTGTCCAGGAGACCATGGGCAATCTCTGGCCTTCCTCCTCAGGGGCCCAGCCCCACAGAGCCACCAGATGCTGCAGGAGCAGGGATCAGGGGCAGTGGGACACGGAGCATCTAGGAGCCACCCAAGGCTGCATGGTGTCTGGAAGCACAGAAGCATCTCTTGATGTGGGATCCTGTTTTCTGTTGGACTCGAGGGACATGAGGCCACTTGTAGATAGTGGCCAGCTCACTGAGGTCAGCAGGAAATGTCTATATGTACAGCACTGCAGTCACACCTCTCTCCTTTCCCCCGCCCTGGTGGAGCACCAGCCTGTCACCTCTGCCTGTCTCTGCGAGGGGTAACAGTGACACAGCCTCAGCAGGTGGCTCAGCTTCAGGCTCCACCAATCCAGGAGTGGGGAGAAAGTGTCATTGTTCTTCCTGTGTGGGCGATTACATTTTTTTTGCATGTATTTATCTTTTGTGATGTAATAATGGCGGTATCCAGATCTTTGGCACAAATCTATTTTGACAGTGCTGACAGTAATAATTTCAACTCTGTTTTGGGGGGATGATACTGCCACTACTGTTTTCCACAGTGTGACTCCACACACAGCTCTTACAGAGGCGCCACTGCCCGTCCTTCACGCTCCTCACTCCTTCGCGTGGTCCGTGCTCTTCAGTGTAGCCATTTGCGCCCCTCACCCATTGCTGTTACTCAGCTCAGCATCTGCGGCTATGGCCCTGCAGTGTTAATGTGCATTTCCTCCATGTCTAATGACGCTGTGAAGGTTTTCATGCACATATTGTCCATTTGGGTCTTGTCCAAGTGCCGGTGTGAATTTCTGGACCATATTCCCATGAAAGGTTCTGGCTTTTTCTTGTTCATTTGTACGCATTCTTTATATATTCTGGCAAGTCCTTTGTCCTGTATTTGGGATGTAATCATTTCCTCACTTTACCCCACCTTTTATTCTTTTTTTTTTATTTTTTAGCAGAACTGTGAATTGAACTCAGGTCCTTGCCCTTGCTTATTCTACTGAGCCATCTCCCTGGCCCAACCCAACTTTTATTCTTAATTGATGCCTTTTCAGTAAACTCTTAATTTTAACATAGTCATTTTATACAGGGTTTCCTTTTCCTTTACTGGTCTTTTGTATATTTTTTAAAGATTTGTGTCTCAAGGTCATGAGGATGTCCAGCTCTTCTCCACGGTTCCAAGTTGAGTTCTTCCTGCTCTCGTAGTTAGTTATGTTCCATACCCAGGTGGACAAGGATGCATATTCTAGCTCCTCCTCATCACTTTGGGTGGTCAATACCCAGTTCCATTCTATAGTTGGGAAAACTCAGCTCCAGAGAGGTGAGGTTCTGTGTCCAGGCTGGGGGTGGGCGTATCTAGTGTGGTTTCCTCCCCAGCCTCACCCTCCCCAAGCCCCTTTGAACTTTGGGTCCTCTTTGGCCAAATGATACAAACTGCATTTGGTGCGCATGATTTATGGCATATGAGGTGGAAGGGGGTTATTAAAAGTGTCCAGCACAATTTCTTGGACACAGTAGACTCACAGGTTTTTTCTTCAATGTTGCTAATAATAATCCCCTCACAAAATAAGAGTTGCAAGGGACGTCTTTCCAGTTTCTGATGTCCTCTTCCATCTGCTTTTTCAGGTTACTGTAGTTTTGAATGTGAAGATCTTTTACGTCCTTTGTTAGATTGATTCCTAAGTGTTTCACTTTTTTGATGCTATTGTGAAGGGTGTGCATTTCCTAATTTCTTTTTAAAATTTATTTTATTGAGAAAAATATTGCAATGAGACAATATTTTCAAAAACAGGTTGGCAGAAGAGTTACAACAATTAATACACTGCATATTGTTGTCTTTGTAGTAGTCATTCATAGCTCAAGATGCAGACATGACATCCTGTCCAAATAAAAGAGCTAGGGGGATATATATATATATATATATATATATATATATATATATATATTGGTGGAACCAGGGCTTGAATTCAGGCCCTTGTGCTTGCCGGAGAAGTGCTTATTCCACTGGGCCATCTCCCAGCCCTTTTCCTAATTTCTTTCTTGGGGAATTTGTTGTTTGTGTACAGGCAGGTATGCCATTGAGTTTTGAGAGTTGGCTTTGTATCCAGCTATGTAACTGAGTTTGGTTATTAAATCTGGCCTTTTGGTGGAGTTCTTGGGGTCTTTTATGTACTGTATCATATCATCTGCAAATAATGACAATTTAACTTCCTCCTTTCATATCTTTATTCCTTTTATTTCTTTCATCTACTTGTTCTGGCTAATGTGTCCAGAATTATATTGTTTAAGAGCAAAGACAGTGGACTTCTTTGTCTTGTTCCTGATTTTAGAGTGAAAGCTTTCAGTTTTTGATCATTTAGTATGATGCTGGCTGTTGGCTTGTCATAGATGGCTTTTATCAAATTGAGATAAAGACCATCTATTCCAATTTCCTATAGGACCTTTATCATTACTACAGGCTAGATTTTGTCAAATGCTTTTTCTGCATCTATTGAGATGATCATATGGCTTTTGTGTTTGGCTCTGTTAATACCGTGCATTACATTTATTGATTTGCATCTGTTGGACCATCCCTGCATCCCTGGGATACCTCCTACCTACTTGATCATGGTGTATAGTCTTCTTGATGATTTGTGGCCTTCTCACTGGCAATAATTTATTGAAGAATTTTGCATCTATATTTGGTAGTGAGATTGGGCTGTTGTTTTCTTTTGTAGTTGGGTCCTTCTCTGATTTTGGTATCAGGGTAATGCTTTCTTCCAGGAATGACTCTGGGAATATTTCTTCTAGAACCAAAATAGTGAGAATGGCCATATGCCTATACAGAGTTATTGCAATCTCAATTAAAATACCATTAACATACCTCACTGAATTAGAGGAAACATGCCTATAATTTATTTAGAACCAGAGGAGACCTAAAATAGAAAAAAAATAATTCTGGACAATAAAGCCAAGTAAGAGAGCTTCACAATCCCTGACTTGAAATTATACTAAGGGCTACTGTGATAAAAACAGCATGGTCTTGGTAGAAAACAGACCCAAGCATCATTGGAGAAGATTGAAAGATGCAGAAACAATTCCAAACACTCTTAGACACCTTATATTTGACAAAAGGGCCATATGTCTTCAATAGAATAAAGAGAGCCTCTTTAGTAAATGGTGCTGGAAAAACTGGCTTTCCACATGCTGAAGACTAAACCTACACTCATGTCTCTCCCCATGCACTGAACTAAAGTTAAAATGAATCAAAGATCTAAATATTAAAACAGAAACACTAAATCTGCTAAAAGATAAAATAGATAGAACTCTTGAAGACTTTGGTGTAAGTACAGACTTTATGAACAAAAACACAATCTCACAGGAAGTATCACAAAAAAATCAACAACTGGGATGTCATCTTATTAATAAAGTTTTTGCAAAGCAAAAGAAACCACCAACAGAGCAAAGAGACAAGCCAAAATGTGGGGGGATGAACCTTTAGCCTGTTGTTCCTCTAAAGACTAATATCTAGAACATATAAAGAACTGACAAAAGACCCCCTAAATTTAAAGACTCAGTTCAAAAATGGGTGTCTGAAATGAGTACAGAGTTCTCAGATGAAGAAGTACAAATGGCAAATAAACATAGGAAGTGTTCCACATCACTGGTCATTTGAGAGATGCAAATTAAAACAATGCTAAGATGACATCTCACTTCAGAAAGAATGGCTATTATCAAGAAATCAACCAATAACGAATGCTGACGGGCTGTGGGAATAAAGGAACACTTCTCCACGGTTGGTGGGAGTGTAGACTGGTGTAACCACTGTGGTAATCAGTGTGAAGATTCCTCACAAAACTAGGATTAGAAGTCCCATTCGGCCCAGCTATCCCCCTTTTTGGCATTTTCCCAAAAGAATGAAAAGAATCATACCATGGCAATATATGAAAACCAAAGTTTATAGCAGAAGTTTGTCATAGCTAAATTTTGGAATCAACACAAATACCCAACAATCAAGGGATAGATAAAAAAGATGTGGTCCTTTTATACAGTGGAGTACTACTCAGCCTCAACCAAGGATATACTTTAGACTTTTAGAGGTAAATGGATGCAACTTGAGACCATGCTCTTACATGAAATAAATCAGAAATACATGTCAATATCACATGGTCTCTCTGGCATCCAAAACTGATAGTATAAATAAAAACCAGAATTATAATAGATATTGTAAAATAGGAAAAAATTGTTCAAAAAGGAAAGAGAACTGGGGAGGGAAGAGAGGAAAAGGAAGAAAAGGAAAAGGAAAATATAAGAAAAGAAGGAAAAAATGGAAACAAATCTTTGTAAATAAGGAGAGGGAGAGGAGTTGAAGGGAGGGGAGTCAGTACAAAAGAGGAATTGAAATAGATCATGTGCAGCTACGAATTCTCTGGGATGAATGTGGTCATTTTGTATATCTAAATTGTACCATTAAACTTAATTTAAAGAATAAGAATTTCTAGGATCCAAATCTGGTTTTATTTTTTCTTTGTGGTAGACCAACATGAAGTAGCATTTCTGCAGTGCCTGGGTTCATGCAGTGGAGCTGCAGCCAAATCTATGGTTGTCAACAATCCAGTCCCTTAGCTCCTGACTGTGACCACAACCAGTCAGTGGGTAATAGTGCCCTGGAATAGTAAGCTTCTGGAGGCGGTGTGCAGCTGTGTGTGGACAGCTGCAACTGAGAGTCTCACCACGCTGCCTTCAGTGTTGAACCTTCTTTTATTAAAAAAATTTAAATTATTTATTTATTTGGTAAAGGGTCTCAGTATGCAGCTCAGACTCATAGCGATCCTCCTGTCTCAGCCTCCCCAGCACTGGGATTATAGGCATGTACCACCATGCCTGGTTTCGGTAACAGGCTTGGCATGTGGGGCCAGCATGGCATACAGTACTGGGGATTGAACTCCGGCCCTTGTGCTTGCCTAGTGGGCGCTTAGACCACCGAGCTATCTCCCCAGCCCGGGCTTGGACCGTCTATAGATGAATCAGCTGCACTGCAGACAATGACAGGCAGGTCCTAGAGCTGCTGGCTGGGACAGGGCACAGGATCTGGATGGTTCTGAAGCCCAGAGCAAAGCCCCAGATGGTTTCAGCCATAGCAGAGCACATGTGTAAAGCAGCTTTTCTTTTCTTCTCAGAAACTACTAATTTTATTCTAGGACATTCAAGTCATTTAAAGTTATTTTGATTCACAGCTTTTAAAAAGGAAACCAAAAAGGAAAATAAAAAAGCAGGGTAATAATTGCAGAATACTAAGAACACTATGAGGCCATAGAAGAGGACCCAAGAAGGCCCGGGGTGAGGAAGAGGAAGTGGGAGGAGAGCCCAGAGCAGGGGAAGAGTGAAGATAGAGCCAAGCTGACGCTCAATGCTGGAGAGCGCAGTTGCACACCACTGCCCAGTGAGCCAGCACCGCCCTTAGAAATCCCTGCACTTCCTGAGCAAGCGAGCCCATGTCTGAGGTGCAAGTGGGCGCACAAGGCTGTCCCCTTGGTGAAGAGTTCAAGGGGGGCGGGCCAGGGGCAGATACCCTGATGTGGTCTGCAGGGCTCTGGGCACCAGCATGTTCCACGGTGTACAATGGAAATTAGGTTTCTTACCACTGGGGCTGAGAGACACAGGAGCCCCATTCCAGCAGGATGTCAGCTCCAGGTGAGTCGCTGAGCTCAGTCTCTGTCCTCCCCTCATCTCCTCTGCTGGGGCAGGAGGGACACGAGTCTGTCCCCCATCCAAATCACAGGAGAATGGCTGTTTCACTCCACATCTGGCCTATCACATACGAAATAGAGCTGATTTACCTTCTAAAGAAGGCAGAAGCTCTCAGATGAGGGCAGGAGGTCAGTGCCCATGGAACACCCAAGGATAAAGTGACCTGGAACAGGGGCTCAGATTTCTTTGAAGGATCCTTGAATGTGGGGTGGAGAAAGACAGTTAATTCTATATGCCAATCACCATGCAACAATGCAGACTCCTATTTGGACCGTGAATATAGCAGGAGAGCAAGGAAGAGAGGGGGGAGGGGAAAGGTGGGAGGAGAGAGGAGAGGGAGGAGGAAGGAGGGACAGCAAGGGAGGGAGAGATGGAGGGAGGGAGAGAGAGATGGAAGGAGGAAGAGAGAGTAAGGGAGAGAGGGGAAGGGAGGGAGACAGGGAGAGAGGGAGGGAGGGAAAGAGGGGGAGGAAGAGGGGGAAAGGTAGAGAGGAGAAGGGAAGGAGGGAAAGAGAGACAGAGGGAGGGGGAGAGAAGGAGGGAAGAAGGGGGAGAGAGGGAGGGGGAGGGGGGGGGAGAGAGAGAGAAGAGAGAGAGAGAGAGAGAGAGAGAGAGAGATTAAGCTATACCCCACTTCAGACTCAACCCCTCCAGGTCCTAACACACTGTAGACTCTACACCCACTTTGAGGATGCACAGCTTGGCCCAATATGTTGCGTCACCATCATGAAGTTGACTCCAGGATCTTCAGAGGTTGCTGGTTGTCCCTGGGCTCCTATAGGCCACCTACAGGCAGTTTCTGTGGCATATGTTCCCTACATGGAGAGGTTCACCTTCCAGGGGTGGTTCCAGGGTCTCTTCTGTTGGCTCCCCAGGGATGCTCAGCTGCAAGAGCTATTGGGCTTAGTTCACACCTCCAGGATGGACCATGACCAGTGGCTCAGGGAAATAGAGGATAAGGCTGGTGATGTCCCTTCCCACTTGGTGACTTGGGGACAGCACTGGCTGTCCAGGTCTCTGTCTCAGTAACCTGGCTTTTCCACATCTGCACCACCATCAGCCTGTTTCCTCCACTCAGCTGTCCTGTTGCAGGGCTTAAGCTTAGTAGTTTCTTGAGCCCAGAGCTCCGTCTTTGCAGCTGTTGCTCAGAGCCCATTCTACTTCATCTGCTGCTGCTCTGCACTGGATGGCGTGGAGCCTGGCTGCAGGCTGCAGAGGTTTTGACATCATCTGCACTTTCGTGGCTTCTAGGACCTCAGCTCCAGGGCCCACAGGTGGTGATCAATCTTGGCTGGTATCATGACTCAGGATGAGGACATTGCTCCTCAGAAAGGATGAGCCACTTGCCAGGCAGGGGTCCTTAACACCAGCACTAAGAGAGAACCAGGACCTTGCACCTGTGTGGATCAGGGAGTCCAGGGCACAGGTACATGATCTCCACCCGGGCTGGCTGTAGGTCTCCAGTGCTTCCCTCCAGTGCTTCCCCGAACCCACCATCATCTGCTGAGAAGGATGCTGAATTGCAAGTGTTGTAGGCATTTCCTGCCTGTCAGTACTGAGTGATGGCTTGGGTCTTCAGCCAAGGGGGAATGTGAAAGCTGCCCCACATGGCTCTGCAGTGTGGGGCTTTAGCTCAGGATGAGGTCTGTGAATGTAGAGGAGCATTTGACGCTCTATGTCTCTATGATTTTCATCAAAATAAAAACTAAGAAATAAGAACTAAAACCATGCACACCAATGGTAAGCAAGGGTGGACCCAATTGACTGTGTAGGAGCCCAAACCATGCTCCTCCTTCCCAGTGTCCTTTGGACCTTCCACAACTCGATGTGACAGGGAGTAGGGGATACATGGTGATCCATCCAATCCACTGTCAGGTAGATTCCCACAAATGTCCATATATTCAGTTCTTTAGAATTCGTGAGCCACATTCGAAGTGCCAAAGAGCCTCCCAGGTGGATGGCCATTGTCCCGAGAATGTGTGTTGCCACCGTGAGTGTGCCACAGTGTCACAGTGCCTTGCTTTGGATTGTCATGGGCTCTTTCCCAGGGTAACCCTGGGTTTTTAATTGGGACTAAGAAACCGAAGAGAAAATTACATAGGAGATTCCAAGAAGGAAGAGAAGTATAGGAAGGGAGAGTCCTGTGTCTCAGGTCTCCCTCCTGCTAGCAGCTGCCCAGAGGTGTGATGACGCTGACATGGGTGATGTCGGTGGAAGACAAGGTCTGGTCACTGATGGTGTCACTAAGCCCCAAACCCTCTCCATCTCAGCTTCCTATCAGTGAAAGGCTTCATGACCAAAGGATTTAAGTCTTAGTCCTTTAACTAAGGACTAAAAAAAGTTTCTCTTTTTCAACTCCTGCAATTCTAATGGATGAAATTTGGGAGGGAAGAGAACAGCAGAAGTGAAGACTGTCCTCCTGACCTCGTCCTTGCTCCTAACTTGCTGCTTGTCCGTGCACCTGCTTTTGCATGCATAGGGCCCTATAAGGGATGGATGGTTGCTTTGTTGCCTTTAAACCTCTTTTGTCTTGACATTAAAAAAATTATGTTGATGAGCAAAAAGCTGAATGCAGCAAAATGTAAAGTGGACAATAAAATCATCTTCATACCTGTCATGAAGTAAACAACTTTAGCACGCTACACTTTCTTTATACATTTTTCCACACATTTGTTGTGGTTTCTACATTGAAGAATTAGGAGCACAGGGATCTCTTCCTGACCCACACTAAGGATGACAGGAACAGCCAACCAAGTTCATCAGGAAAGCCAGCATGACTAGGTTCCCCCCAGAAGAACAGTCCAAGAGAACCAGAAGCTTTGAACAGCTCCAACAGATTCTCCAAACAGCATCCCTTACAGCCTCTCAACGGCTTCTCCTGTTCTGCCTCTTATGCTGCTGGCAACAACCCTCAGGTGGGCCTCCCACACCCAGCACCACGGTAGTTCAATTCACCTGGGTGTAATACATTGGCCACCAATTAGCAATCCACTACACCCTCTCTTCCTGCTTGGACATTTCTCTGTACTACAATCAAAGCTCAGCTGGGTTCCTAATCTTGCCATTCTTTCCATAAAAGAGGATAGTTCCGTTTCTTGTTGAGCTAAGTCTTAGCAAGCTGAGGGACTTATACACCTGACATTTTTGATTCTTTATCACCTTTACACTTAGAAAATCACTTATGGGAACACATCTAGCTCTCCTACTAGGGTGAAATTTATTCACTGATTAGTCAACGAGCTAGCAAATATTTTGGGGCTACTATTTACTGGCATAGACTATAGAGTCTCTGCTCTCATGGAATTTCTAGCCTGGTGATGGATGCAGATGATAAATAACTGAATTAACAACTCTTATATAAATATGATTTGAATACAGTTTCAGAGGGCAAACATGAGGAAGAAAGTGGTAATTCCAGAAAGTACCCAAGAGCAGGGTATTTGAAGACTGCCCCCTCTGGTCTGTGCTTACAGGGAACAGCAGCACGCATAGTGGAGCTCACCATTGTAGAGCTCACTGTTAGGGTGCTGGTGTGGACTACAGAGCTGTCTTGCTTTGAGCTCGGGTCCCCACAGTGGACAAGACTCGGGTTTCTGTAGTAGATTTGGATGCCAAGAAACACCCATGGGAGTAGAGAGTGAAGGGGAGGAAGGACAGGGGGGTGTTTCCCTAACAGCTTCCTTTCCCTGGGTGAAGGGCTGCTCCTAGGAACATCACAGCCTGCCTTGGGGGGGCCACTCTTGTCACCTGCTCCTGCAGCCAGAGGAACCCTCAGGGAGTGTTGGGAGTCCTCAGTCAGGTGTCCACATCAGTGGGGACAGCAGTGCCTTGGGGACATCCAGAGGCCTGGCTCTCAGCTGAGGTGACAGACAGTCCAGGCACTCAGGATAGAGCCAGTCCCCAGCTGGTTCTCCGTGAGTGGAAACTGCCTCTCCCCGCCACCGGTACACATCAGCCCATGCACACCCACACATCTTACTTCACAGTGTATTTGAGGCCTTGTGGTTCTTTTCAACACCCGTCACCATCCCTTCCCATAGGACGCGCTCTGTGGAGTGACTAACGCATTTCTGACTTCTGGTTCTTTTCATTCTTCCAGTCAATGTTGTCAAGATGGGTTTCCATTTGTCTTCCTTGATGACAATCCAGAAAGTTAACTACCATGTCTTGACAAGAGTCTGTCTAGAAAAGACAACCGAGGAAGGAAAAAGAGCTACACCCGCCGAGTATCCCTGGGAGTGCAGCAGGGCCATCTCACTGCCTGTGGCAGAGCTTTGTTTAAAGGCAGCTGCCGTGGGCAGGCCGTGAAAGGCTCGCAAGATGAGATAAACCGCACGCAGCGTGCTAGCCTCCGGTCAGCAGTGACCAAGAAGCAGCCAAGAGAGGAATTTCTCATCATGGTGCCCGAATCTGCCTCGAATCTCCTCTTCAAGAATGGAGAGGAGATCCGTTGTAAATGCCTTTGGAAATTTCAGAGCTTTGGCTGAGGCTATTTTTAAAAATTCTTCTTGCATAAAATCAGGATGGCTTGTTCCCCCGTAGGTCTTGGTGGACTGCCCAAGCGTAGCCTTCAAAATTAGACCCATTTCTTCAGTGTGTCAGGGGACGTGTCAGAAAGGCATCTGCGGCCAAGGCTCGAGTGCTTTTGAAGCTTTACATGGTGAAGATCTCCAAGGAGCTCAGCTATGCGGAGGCAATATTTCTGCGGAGAAAACGTGTATCCAGGCTGACATTTTCCATCCTGGGTTTTCTACCTGCTGTGATGCAGAATGGCCCAGATATGAACGCCTCTAAAGTCGGGGTCGAAGGCAGCTTTACGGGACCCCCAGGGCTTGTTCCTGTAGCCATTGTTCGCAGATGCCAGATGATCTAAGAGGACCATGGAAACCTGGCACCTCGCTGCCTTTTGGCTAACACCACTGAGGAAAATTAATTGTTATTGTTTTTGGAAACTCTCGTCTAATGCACAAAATAGTAGTATCAGCAATTATAGAATTCTTTCGTTTTTCTTCCCCCTCTTCTTTTTTTTTTTTTTTTTTTGGCAGAGTGTGGGAAGGAAAGGATGATAAACAGCAATTCAATTGTAACTGCCCCAAATGGGCAGTTTGGGGGCAAGAAAAGGGTGTTCCATCCTTCTGGCCGAGAATCTCACAAAGCAAAAGGCATCTGCAGCTTTGCCCGAGGTAAAGAGACTAAACCACCTTGAGCCCTGTCTGGTTAATTGCCTGGGGACTCAGGTAACTGTCCTGTGACTGGCTCACTCGGCAGCCCATGGAGAGCAGGACCAGCTCAGGCTCGGCCTTTCTGTGGGTCATTCCTTGCTACAGCAGCCGGCCTCAGCTTCCTGCCCCTCCCTTGAGGTCTATCACAGACGTGACTCTTCTTTTTTCTTTTTTAAAATTTATTCTTTGTTATTTTTCAGAGAATAAAAAATAGTAAAAAAAAAAAAAAACCCCAACAAAACCATAAAGCGGAAACAGCAATTAAAAATGATACAGAATTTCACTAAATAGAATAATAGAAATTCAACAATGCTCGTTGCATAATAGTATCTTCAAATTGATTATTTAGATTATCAAATGTAAGCATACAAAATTGATAAATTAAAACTTTATAATGAATTAAAACCAGAAGAAAATGTAAGCATTCATTGCTCCTTTTCTTTTCTTTCTTTTTTTTTTTGTATACTTAATACAGGGTCTACAGGGTCTCACTACGTAGATTGGACTCATAGTGATCTGCCTGTGTTCAACCTCTCATGAGCTGGGATTACAGGCATGTGCCACCACTCCCAGTCTCAATCGTTGTCTCAGAGGGCCCCAGGGGCAGGGCTGGCACAGCTTGCCAGGATCGAAACCCAGCAGCTGCATCTGCCTAAGCAGGCACTTTAATCCGCTGAGCTATTTGGCTGGCCCTAAATTGCTCCTTTCAATAGACCAGCAGAAATTAGCACAATTATCCAAGCTATCCTGTATATATACATAAATGTATTTTTCCCTTCCTTCTTTGTTTTGTCCTTTTCCTCATTCCAGTTTTTTCTTTCCTTTGAACAGATTCCTCCCCTTTCACAGTATCTACTGTACGTTTCAGATTCTCCTTTTTTTCTCAAAGCTATGTCACCATCCTAGCTCTTCCCAGGACACCCCTTTGGATGGTCCATTGTCTCCCGTGGGAAATCTGGGCCTAATGGTCATTTGGCACCACTTCTCTGCTTGCCTGTTAGTGTCTTCAGTTCGAGGTACAAGCTCCAGCCGGACCATATTCCAGGCCATAGATGGCCTGGGGCTCTGTGCTCAGCAAATCTAAATAAAGTTCTTGGTATCAAATGTGGCTAAGGAAAGCAGAGCCTCTTTTATCCTGAAGCCCTGGCAATTGGACACTGATGCTTCAAAGAGGAGGTAGAACCCTCCACATGACCGCACGTGTGTGCCCAAGGTCTGCAGGCCTGTGTGTGGTCTTGGTGGAGGACACACGTCATTTACAGTTATTATTTCAGACCACCTGCTTCGTCTCCTCACTGCATCCTAACTAAGTTCCTTTGGGGGATTGGCTTTGTCCAGTGTGGGGACACCTGGGCAGCTCTTTCCTTGGCAATGAGCATGGACAGAGTCCCTGAAGCCCCTTCCTCTGGTACCTTCTTCTCACTTCTCAGGACAAGCAAGAGCAATGCTTTAGCCAGACTTGCACTCCTGGCACGCTGAATCTCTAGCAGACATGAAAATCTTGGAGTCCATTTATTCCAAAAGTGAGCAGCGGAGGTGATCTAGTGTTTGATGATGTCTGGGCATCTGACACATTCCTCCATCCTGTCATAGGTTCTATTTCATCTCCATTTAATTGACTTTTCTTCCATTTGGTCTGTAAACCAAGCACAGACTCTCAAAAAAAATTTGCACTTGCCTCTTGAACACAAGTCAGACATGTTTATTTTCTGTTGCTTGCAACCAAAGATCCCTGACACACATTTTTCTTGCTCATTGATTTGCTAAATGAATATGAAGAAAAATCTCTAAATCATCCAGCATTTGCAATCTTTTCCCTCAAAGTGAGGATCTTACAGCAGGTCTGGCATTACAGAGAGGCAAACGTTCAAAGGCTGATTTTGCTAGAAAACCTCCTTTCAGTTGCTGTGGAAACACACCTGACACGAATACCATCAAGGAGGAGAGGCTTAGCTTGGCTCAGGGTTTCAGAGATTTGCCATGGTCAGCTGGCTCCAAGCAGAAGGTGTTGGGAGGAAAGCCATTCATATCATGGTATCCAGGAAGAAGGAAGGCAGGACTGGAAGCACCAGCAGGAGGGACAGGAGAATGTATTGAAAGACCAGAGAGCAAAGGTCCAGTGACAAGACGCAGTCCCTAGGTCGTGCTGCCATGACCCGATCCTTCAACTGGCCCCCTTTAATGTTTTCATTGCCTCCCAATAACGCCAGTGAATTCTGATCTAGCAGCAGCAGAAGTCAGAGCCCTTGTGGTCCAGTTATGTCTATGGTTCCAGGCTCTTTCTGTCCCATCCAAAGAATAGACAGGGACAGTGGGCAACCAGGGAACGATAACTTCCATTTAAGGTAAAGGAAGAAAAGGACAAAGTGAAGAAGGGAGGAGCAAGAAGAGACACAATCCCAAACAGGGTGGGCCTCTGCAGAGGCAGGAAGTCAGCAGCATGGGCAGATCACAGTGGCAGCAAAGCCAGCAGCTGTCATCCTTCACACCTTCCCAGGTCCGACTCCAAGGACGTTGTTCTGCCTAGCATCCAGGTCGTGACTGACAGCTCAGTCCTGGTGTTCTGTCTCTGCTCTGGCTTGAGTGGGTCCTATTTTCAGCCAGCCTGCCATGCCCTGACCTCTTGCCTCAGAACCACCTCCAGTCACAGGAGCTTTGGGAGGACAGTTTAGATCTACACTAGAATGATAGGGTGCAAGAGACTCAATTTTCCTTTTGACTCCTTTTAAGAGAGAGTCTCTTAAGTTTACTTAAACTATGGATAAACTTACTCTCTCATCCCTCCCATGCAGCTAGTCATAAATGCACTTAGAGAAGACCAGGGTCATAAAATAGGAACAAACAGAACAACTTGAGGAATAGGGTTAATGCTAAATCAAAATGCTCCATGATGGAGAGATGGTCAACAGTGTCTGGAAAATGTAAACTTTGTGGCAATTGTATGACATTCTTGTAAAATTCCTGAAAATGAGATAATGTGGTCTCTCTGGACACCTGCAAAGTATCTAACCTGTAAGCAAAGTTCAGGCTGGTACCAACAACACTGGGAGTCCTGACCCAAAATCAGAGAATCAGTCAATCGTGAGCTTGGAATAAAAGCCTCCTTGTTCTTTTGCATGTGGTCCTTCTGTGGGGGTTCCTCGTTGCTCACTGTCATCTGCTGCTGACAGATCCAAAGAATCTCTACAGTCTTTGAGGATAGCATTGGTGGAAAATTTAGTTTCAAAACAATCAAATTCAAAAATATTTTTGATGTGTCTTCCTTTTATTTATTTTTAGTTTGTGTTTTGCTTGGTTGGAACTGGGAATTGAACTCAGGACCTTGTACCTGCCAGGCAGATACTATGCCACTAAGCCATTACCCCAGCCCCATGTATCTTCTTTTTAGAGGAGAGGGCTAGAATAATTTAAAAAATGACATCCAACAGTAGTTCTTTGTTTGACTGGCTGCCTAGGTATAGGGACAAGAAAATGCCAGGCTTAAACAAGGAGACATGATTGGAGCCACTGTGTCATAGAGAGGGCACCTGGAAGGGCACTGGGGCACGTGGGAAGGGACTTCCAGAGAACGAGAAGAAGAGGTTGTGGTGCATCCTTCTCACCCAAACAGAAGATTTGAGGAGCCTCCTGAGAAGCCACCATGTCCTTTCTAGGTGGGAGCCCTGGGGTTAATGTTGACACTGACCTCAGCCTAAAGCTGGGTGTGTTTGGTCAGCTGGCTGGGGGCAGCAACTTTGTGCTTCTCTGGCCCTCTTGACAGAGGGAACAAAAATAGACCAAGGGGTACAGAGGTTGCGCAGGCTTTTGGGGTCAAACATGTACCTGCCTTCTTAGCTTCTGGAAATAGCCCACATCTGACAGATAGGCAAGACGATGGCCTCCACAGTGTCCCCTGTGCACACAGGATCTGATGACAAGGCTCACAGGGTGATGTATGGAAGCCAGGGAGGTGCCTCTGGACACAGCATCCAGGGCTGACCCAGCATGGAACTCGCATCGGTGCATGATGAGTCACCTGCCAGCCGAGAGAGGCCCTGGGCCCAGGGAGTGTTTAAGATTGTAACACAGGGGGTTGGGGGGAAGGCAGAGAGGTTGATGGTTTGGTTAATTTCATGAAAAGGCTTAAACCCAAGTACAAATAAAACAATCCTAGTGAAACTTAGCTTTTGATTCCTTCTCTTCCAAAACCTGTTTTCTGCAGTTATTGCTCAAACGAAAGTTAGGGATGATCAGCTGATAAGTTGGCTGTGCACCTTTTCAGATGTGTATTCTAAATAATTTTTCTCAGCAGCTATTTCGAACAGGAAAAATACAATATTTTAAACTGTGGAAAACATTGATCACAATTGGAGATATAGAAAAATGGAGTAGACATACAGGGACCATGGATGCGCCTTGATGGGTTTTGTCTGAGGTCCAGAGATCCCAAGCCCTGACAGAGACAGGTGGAGAGGACAGGAAGCAAGGCCTGCCTCCTCTAGCACCAAGTCACTCCATGGCTTCATGGGGAAGCATGGCAAAGGTTCCTGCACAGAGATGGGGACACCTGCACAGAGATGGGGACACCAAGGGGGATGGAGGATGGGGGATATTGATGTTGTTATGTTTTGTGTCTAGGTGTCCCCCCAAAGCCTCATGCAGTCTTGGGGTGGCTTCTGGAATTTGTGATTGATTATTGTGGGTGTGGTTGCTACACCTGCCCTGGGGCAGGTAATTTGTATTACAATGTAAAGTGGGAAGGGAAGCTAGCTGCTTGAGCTGCTGCTACCCCTCCCTTGTGCTCTTGCTCTTTGCCACCACCATGAAAGGTTGTTTTCTGCTATGTGCTGCTCTGTGTTGGACCCAGCTGAGTATGGACTGAAACCTCCAGTAACTTTCTTGCCTTCATTTTGAGCATCGGGTATTTGTCCCAGCAACGAGAGAAGAGTAACTAAGACAGAAGTGTTCCCTTATTTGTGAGAATGGCTGCCTTGCCACAAGCTTGGTCCAGAACAGGATGGTGGTCTAATCCTCAGGACTCTCTGGAGGTCAGGGTGGGGCAGCCCCACTCCCCAGTTTTCCTTTCAGAGTCTCCCAGCATGGCATGCTCTGCTCACCCCATCTCTTACTTCCTGCCGCCACTTCTTGGCAAGGATTCCTGCTTCTTGCTGCAAGGGCGGGCTTTGGAAGAAGGGGAACTCTTTTTTTCTCTAGATGGAAGAGACTCCACTTCAGGTTTTTGAGGGGACACCACAGGCATAGAAAGTCAGTGCCAGGGAACTAGTTTCAAGCCCAGGAGGTGGGATGAGGCAAGGCTTAGACCTGGCAGGAGACACCACGGGATGAAGCAGGGTTGGAGGATAAGCCAGGGCTAGTGGTGTATTGTCACCCACCTCTCAAAGAGTACCACCTAACAGCCACAACAACACAAAGCCCTGATCTATAGCATTTACTAATTTTCACTGTACAAATGTTCCTACCATGCCACCACAGCCAATTTCAAACCAATTTGTGACACCAACTCACAAATTCCCAGAGCCCTAACAGCAGACAATCCTGAGCTGGTTGGAACCAACTTTGATCAAAGCACAGCTTCAACACTTCTGAGGGAACAAACATCAGATCCCAGGTGTACAAATCAGATAAGACACATTCAAACTCATTCCTAAGGGTCATGGAAAGGGAACTTTGTCCAGGTTCTGAGGTGATGGGAACAACCCTTGAGATAGAGACATATAAAACTAGACAAAATGGCAAAAGAAGTTCTAGAAGGAAGGCTATTTAGATTAAAGAAACAGCTGTGCAGTGATAATGAACATTTTCCAGACATCTGCAATATGCCCTGCATAACCCTATGCACTGTACTTTTATTGGTCAATTGGGACCCAACACAGCTATATGAAATAAACACCACTGTGTTCTCCGGTTTGGGAGCAGAGGGTTCATACTGAGGAGCAGGAGGAATAGTCTTGGTCTGCTCACCCCTGTTGTCTGGAGAGAATTCGGCTCAGGTCTGGGGCTCAGCTTCATTTTCCTGGGCACCTGTGCTGCCCGCCTTAGAGCAATGTGTGGTCACCAGGGGGTGGCCTCCCACCGCCATGGGAAGATAACTTGTGGTCCCCGGGGGAGTCGACCTCTAGTGGTGTCTCAACGGTTGATTCTGGGAAATGATGAGGACTTCTGCTCCTATGTTATGATTTCACATCCAGAAGGCTGCCTGCCTTGGGTGATCTCAAGGGCAGTCAGTCACCAGCTCAGATACCAGCCGACCAGTGTGACCTCAGAGCCTGGGGCCTGGCCACAGTTTTGCAAGAGCTCTAGGTGTGGTGATGACCTTAGTGTGACCCAAAGAATGAAAATCTTGATAACCCACTACTATTATGGTCTACTGGACTATATTGGATTACTTTGCTGAATTCATGCACCTACAATATATGAATGGCAGTGGAATATACATCTCTGACAAAACTAAACAAAAAAAGGGGGATATAAATGAAGGCCCATTTTGTAGTGAAAAAGATATTTATCTGTATATACAAAATAGCTTGGATATACAGCTACTTTCTCTTAGTTCATTAAGAAGAAAGTTTTGAACTAATAGTGTTTAGACAAGATATCTTGTCTATATCTTGTACTATGAATAACTACTATGTAGACAACAATATGCAATGTATTAATTATTGAAACTGTCCTACTATCCAGTTTTGAAACTGTCTCATTGCTACTTCTTTCTCAATAAAATTAATACAAAAAAAGAAAATCTTTATATGCAGTGTATTATTTGTTGAAACTGTACTTCCGATTTGATTTGAAACTGTCTCATTGCTATCTGTTTATCAATAAAACTTTGAAAAAAAAAAGAAATTCTTGAGGAAAGTGAAAGTAAAAATGTTGCTATGACAAAAAACAAGAACAGCAACAACAAACACAGAAATGAAAAAATTGACATAAAAGGCTATGCGAAGCCAAGGTGTGGCACTGCTGTGACCCTGAGCTATTTGTTTTCCTCCTGCTAATTTCCAGAGGCTTCTGTTTGAAGAGGGATTTGGAGAGAGGGTACCCGAGGAAGCAGGCACATAGCCATCTGTCCCTGGAGCTGGTGGGTATCTGTCGAGAGCAGGTATTCGGTGGTAGGGGGCCGCTCTTGTGGGTTCCGGATGGCTGGGTGGACAGGACACCTTGTTCCTGCACTGAGAGGCAGCAAATTGAGCTGCTGCCCCCTTAATGACTCTGGACAATGGGTATAAAGCTATAAGCAGCCACATACAGTTTACCCAAAGGAAGGAGGTGCGAATGTCTGGGCTGCTGTGACCCCATGCTTTGGTGTAGACAGTAGCTCTAATGCTTTTGCCTTTGCTTATGTGTTATTTTAATTAAAAAAAAAATCCAATGTGCAATGTATTGATTATGAAAACTGTCCTATTAATCAGCTTTGAAAATGTCTCATTCATATTTGTTTCTTAATAAAATTAAAATTAAAAAATAAGAAAGAATAAAAAATAAAATCTTTTATTTACTTATTTGGTACAGGGTCTTCTTGTTGTGCAGCTCAGACTCACAGTGATCCTTCTGTCTTAGCCTCCCCAGCTCTAGGATTACAGACATGTGCCACCAAGCCCTGTTTCAGTGGTAGGCATGGAGCACCCCTTGTTCCGGGGCCCGCATGGCATATGGCGCCGGGGACTGAGCCAGGGCTTTGCGCTTGCCAGGCAGGCCATTAGACCACCGAGCTATCTCTCCAGCCCTCTGTCTTTACTTACCTTAAACTATATTTTTTTTGATTTGCATTGTTTCTCTGCTACTTTCTAAGTGTCCTGTTGTAGTTTATCTTAACTTAAAAAACGCTGATCTGATATCAATAACCCAACCAATGGAGCAAGCTGAAAATCACGACCTCAGCGGGGCACAATTGGTTTCTAACCCTGAATTCAAACTCACCTGCTCCAAAGTCTCTTTGGCCAGACCATGTTCAAATAACTTTCTTTGCCTGCTTTGGCCTATAGATTGTTTCCAAAATAGCATGAAAAAGTTTTCTCATTGTATTTCAAAACGAAAAATGTTCCGTCTACATCTGGAAATACTAAAAAATGTGCTTTCTTACAGTATTTTTTTTTACTAGGTATGGACAAGGTTCTGACCCTTATTATTGGAACTCAAATCCAGATGGAGTTCGGTAAGGTTCTAATCATTGGAGGGGTATTCTTTTTTGAAGATTTGTACATCTTTAGGGGAATTTCTACTTTAAAGAAGTTATCATTTGTGGGAGGTCCGTTATGAAGATTTTAAATAGTTTGAGGGAAACTTTTCCCTCTTTGAAGATTTCTACAATTCAGTGAAAACATTTGCCAACTGAGATGGTCACATGTCCCTACTCTAAAACTTCTTCTTCGAAAATGAATCAGATCCCTCTTAATGTATTGGCTGTAAGCTGAAGAGTTTTTTTATTCTATTTTTTTCCTTTGCTAATGTTGGAAATACTGAAAAGAACATTTTAGCGTTTGAGTGAAATAAGATTTAAAATTGTTCCAGGAGACGAGCAAAATACCAAAATAACAAATGCATATGTTAATATCATCGAGTGGAAGATTTAAAATAGGAACGATCAAAGCAAGGGGTGGTTCAATGTGTGACATTTCTTCCTTCCAACTTATTGTGTCTTTATGGAAGCCTCATTGTCTGGGGGGAAAAAAAGGTTCAAAGGCAGTTTCTAAAGTGCTCAGTTAAAGACTGAAGTCAGTGTAGTTTAAAAGGTAACAGATCTGTAGATGAGCTAATCACTCCAAACAGCATCCGTTCATTTTCCAGTCTGCAGCTGACAGATCCCCTCCTCCCACCCCCATACCTTGGAAATCTACTGCAGTCTGCAGTGTAGTGAAGGCCGCCATCCAGCTGTAGCCTTGCTGGAGAGCTTTGGGCTCAGCAGTTTTGGCTGCCTTGAAAACAGCACCTTTTAGGCTCTGGAATCACATCGGATCCATACGCTTTCTTTATGATTTGAGAGCAAGATCTGCCCTTGTCTTCCGCTATTTTTTTCCTTCTCTAACCTATGACCTGGTAATTTACAAAAAATAGGAGTTTATTTGCCTTTCGAGGCTGGGAAATCCTTCAGTGAGGCTGGCACTGGTAAAGGCTCTTCTGCATCATGACATGACAGAGATGTCGCAGGGAGAGTGTGTCGGCACCTATCTCTCTTCCTTTTCCTGTAAAGGTACCAATGCCACCATGGAGACCTCGCTCCCAAGACCTTATACTATTTTACTTCTCAATGTCACTGATACATGACTTTGGGATTAACTCTCCACCATGTGAACTTTTGGGGGACACATTCAAGCCAGTGCAGTGCTCTAGTGACACCCATGAAACAGGCCTGGAGCCACTCCGCTTCTGGACTTTATGAACCAATGGCTATATGCCGGCCACTGCTGTGTCAGCCACTGTCCACATGCTCCTAGGAGTGTTATTAGAGACTTCAGACCCTAGAGGGGTGGGTGAATGTCTCAGGCTCCCAGCTTGTCATCCTTTGGCCCATCCTTGGGGGCACCTGCACAATGGGGACATTGGAGCAAGTGCAATCTTTACCAGGAAGTGTCCTTAGGCTTTTGGGCCATCTTGGGACTCTGTCCTTCCAGGGTGAGCTGTTGACAGCAGTGACCTCAGTGGTCTGAAGGACGTGCGGGGTGGGATCTGGAGATGGACACTGTGGTTCTCATCCTCCTGAGCACCTTTCTTAGTAATCAGTGCTCTGCTCTGGTCATGCCATGGATACCACACTGCTGTCCCCTTTCTTGGACTCACTCCTGACTCCAAGGGTCACTTCCTAGACTCGCTAATAACCTGTACCCAAAGATTTGCACTGGAGGGAAGTTCAACTAAGGGCAAAGAACAAGAACAGCAAAATAGCCATCAGTTATATCATACAAGACAGAAGTTATTCTATGTGAAATCATAGACGGGCTCAGGACATGGGGATGTGGGGGAGTGGTGGATGATGACTGGGTGTGACTTTAACTACAGCGATCAGGAGAGACCACACCAGGAAAGTGATGTTTGAATGAAAAACAGAAAGGACCAGATGTGCTGGTCCACAGCTACAGAGAGAGATTCTGCAGCTGGGCAGGCAGAGCAGAGGCCCTGAGGCTGGGGCTGTAGGAATGAGGCTCTCTGCAGAGGAGACAAGAGCCTGGCAGCGGGGGCTTCAAAGTGGCAGGCAGCAGAGGGTTCCAGGAGCGCCCTGACAGACAGGCTGGCCTGGTCCCCTCCCAGTGTTCCTATTGCCACAAGGAGAGAATTCGATGATCACACCCTAGCTCTGCTTTCTAACTTCATTCATTTGTAAAATGGAAATGGCAATCCTTGGCTCTCAAATTGTAAGATTTAACATCTTTAAGGTCCAGGTTCCTGGGCAAAGGCTGATCTTAGATCCTGCATCTTCCTGGTAGCAATTGCTTCCAGCCTCGCTGTCTGTGGCTCGGGGGTCCCCAGAGGGCAGAGCTGAGATCCTGCATATCTCAGAAGCTGGCTTAGTGCATGAGGCTCCCACTCCAACCTCACAACGTGGTGTCCGATGGACGGAGGAGACAGAGGGATGCCCAGGCAAGCTTGGGGTGTTCAGAGACATTTTACTGTAGCAGCTTCAGATAAATCTTCCCTTTGCTACTTTACTGTCTAGTGAACCATCAAATGTCTACTAGCATTTTCTTTTCCCCCCATGCTGATTGTTACTGCTTAAAATGTGAATTTCGGTTTACAAGTTACATTGAAGCATGATTAGCCTGTTGCTTGATGTGCTGTGACTCTGACATCTATTATTTTCTAGTAGATCCTTTTCTCAGATGCAGAATGTAACATTTGACTTCTGTGTTAGCCAGCATTTGGAAGGCTAACGACTCCCTCCCTTCTTCCTTTCTAGATGTTTGTCTGTCCACAAGAAATAAATAACATATGCAAAGTGTGCCCAGAACTGTCTGTGTCCTGAAATCTAACTGCAGAAAAGTTGGGTGATGACCTCCGGATGTCAACCCTTTGCTTTTGTTAAAGACTGGCATTGCCACAGAGAGATGGGCCTAAGTGTGTGTGTACTGCAGTACAGTTTCACTTGGTAAAATGACCATCCCAAATTACGCATCTGAATATGTAGATCTTCTACAGCTGTAGAGAGAGCTAGTTTATTGTTCTTATAATCTTAAAAAGTAGAATAAGAAAAGAAAAAGGACTTGAAAATGTGACTTACTTTCTGATCTTTTTTCATCTGTTCTTAAAATACAAAAGGATGATCATAAAACCTAGATAGGGATATTTAGAATCCGTATTTTCAGAGAATTTTTCCCCCTTCTATATTTGAAAGTCATTTAAAAATTTTCAGACTAATAACTTGTCCCTTCCACTTTTAAAATGTTTCTTTGTATCTTGTTTTATTTTTTTGGTTGGATTTTCAACTTTAATGGTATTCTTTTTTTTGTTTTATTGAACTTTAATTTTCTTTTTTAAAAAGTATTTTATTTATTTATTTAGGGTTTTTTTTTATTAATTTTAATGAGAAAAAAATAGCAATGAGACAGTTTCAAAACAGGTGAGTAGGATGGTCACAGTAATTAATACGTTGTGTACTGCTGTCTTCGTAGTAGCTATTATAAGATGCAGACGTGATATCTTGCCTAAACACTTAGTACAAATCTTTCTTCTCATTGAACTAAGAGAAAGTAGCTGTATATCTATCCTAACTAATATATATATATATACATATATGAATATGTATATGTGGATTGAACTTTAATTTTCTAATTTATACTTTGGGGTTTTATATTTGTTGCTTTTGTCCTTGTAGTTTTGTCACATTTATCATATTATTGCCCCTGCTTCTTTATTCGACAAATTATTATTGTTATTATTAGTTCATTTATTTTTTGCCTTTCCTGCTTCCTGGTAGTGTTTACAACTGGTACATGTACAGGAGGCATCTAAAATCTTTTTATATTCCATGCTCCTCCCCACCCCTGCCATCATTCTCCTCGATCATTTGCCCTTTGAAAAAGATCTACCTTCTTGTTTCCGTCTATCAATCCTTTATTTTACTCTTTCTTTTTTTTAGTATGTACTTGGTACAGGGTCTCACTATGCAGCTCAGACTCGTGGTGATCCTCATGCTTTCAGCCTCCCTAATACTGGGATTATAGGCGTGCACCACTATGTCTGGACTCAGTGACCAACTGAGCCTGCCCTGGGGTCGGGGCTGGCGTGGCATGTGGTGCTGGTGATTGAACTCCGTTCCCTGTGCTTGCCTAAGCTTGCCGAAGCAGGCATGTTGGTCCACTGAGCTACCTCACCAGCCCCACTCTTTATTTCTACTTTGCCTTAATTAAATGAGAGACACCATATGATATGTGAGTTGTGTATCTGACTGATTTCACTTATCATTGTATTTCTTAGGGACATCCATTTTCCTACAAATGTCTCAAATTTATCTTTCCTTATAGCTGAGTGGCGTCCCATGATGTACAGCTACTGCGTTTCCTTTGCCCTTTCATCTGTAGATGGGCATGCAGGCTGCTGGCAGGAGTTACCTATTATGAAGACATTGATGTTCACCAATATATGCTATCTTTAGCTCTTTGGAGGAGGTACTGGAAAGGTGGATAGCTGGGTCAAGCGGCATTTCTAATTTTAGTTCTTGGCAAAATCTCCATACTGATTTTCATAATGGTTGTGCTAGTCTACATTTTCATCAACAATGTAAGGGGATCCCTTTTTCACTGACGCCCCACTAGCACTTGCTATACCTTGATTTCTTCATGACTGATATTCTTTCTGGTGTAAGGTAAAATCTTCACATTGTTTTTGATTACATTTCTCTAATGGTCAGAGATGTTGAGCATTTTTTTTAAAAGTTTGTTGGCCATTTGTACTTCTCCTGAGAAGTCTCTAATCATTGCACTTGTCCATTTTTGATTAGGTGTTTTATTTTGGTTATCTATTTTTTGTTATTTCCTTATATATTGTGGCTATTAGCCCTCTGTCTGAGACATGGCTGGCAAAACTTTCTCCTGCCCTGTAGGTTGTATCTTTACTAGTTGTTTCCTTTCCTGTGCAGAAGCTTTTTAGTTTGATATAATCCCATCTATTAATTCTTGTTGTTTGCTTTGCAACAGGAATCCTGTTCAGAAAGCCCTTGCCTATCCATATGACTTCAAGTGGTTTCACCTATGTCATCTTCCAGTGAGTTCATTGTTTCTGTTTTAATGTTTAGGTATTTGACTCATCTTAGTTTGGTACATTCTGAGAGATATGGGCCCACCTTCAATTTTCAGCAAAGAGCCAATTTTCCCAGCACCATTTATTGATGAGGCTATCTTTCCTGTAACAGGTTGGTCCCCTTGTTGAAGATCAAATAACTGCACATGTCTGGGCATGTTCAGTATCCTCAGCTCTGTTCCATTTATCTACGTTTGCTTTTGTGCCATGCTGTTTGTTTGTTTTTTTAAAATTATTGTTGCTTTGTAGTATAACTTCAAGTAGGTATTGCAATGCCCCTGCTTTTCTTTTGTTACACTGGATTGTTTTTGCTGATCTGGGCCTCATCTGGTTTCATATTACTTTTAAGATTGTTTCTCTAGTTCTGTAAGGAATAATGTTGGTATGTTGATTGAGACTCCATTGAATCTATATATCAGTTTTGGGATTATGGCCATGTTAAGAATATTGCTTCTGCCTATCCAGGAGCAGGAGATAGCTTTCCATTTTCCGATGTCCTCTCCAACCTCCTTTTTCAGAATATTATGGTTTTCCTCAGAGAGATTTTTACTTCCTTGGTTGGGCTAATTTCTAGGTATTTAAATTTTCTTGATGCTGTTGTGGATGGTATTGTTCTTCTAATTGCATTCCCATTGAGTTCATTATTGGTATATATGAACGCTATTGATTTTTGTGTTGATTTTACATCCTGCTACATGGCTGAAATTCAAGTTAATTTAAGAAATTTTGGTTGGGATTCTTTGGGTCTTCTATGTAGAAGAATATCATGTCATCTGCAACCAGTGATAATTTAATTTCTTCCTTTTCTGTGTGCATCCCTCTGTTTATTTGCTTCTCTTGCCTAATTGCTCTGGGTCCTGTTTCAAGTACTGTGTTAAATAGAGGTGATGACAGTGGGCATTCTTGCCTTGTTCTTTGTTTTAGAGGGAAAGCCTTCAGTTTTATCCCATTTGATATAATGTTGGCCATTGGTTAGTCACAAATAGCTGTTATCAGATTCAGAGAAAGTCTTTTTATTCCTACTTCTTCAAAGTTTTTCTCACAAAGAGATGTTGTCTTTTCTTAAAAGCCATTTCTGTACTTAATGAAATAATCATGCGGTTTTTGTCCTTGCTTTTGTTTGTGTGCTGTATTACATTTGTTGATTTGTGTATGTTCAACTATCTTTGCAGCTCTGGAATGAAAACTACTTGGTCATGATGCATGATTCTTTTGATGATGTGTTGCATTCTATTTGCCAAAATCTGGTTGAGGATTTTTGCATATGTGTTTGTTGAAGAGTTTGGCCTATAGTTTCCTTTGAGTCAGATCTTTGTCTGTTTGGGAAATTAGATTGATGTTGGCTTTCAAAAATGAGTTTGGGGGCTGGTGAGATGGCTCAGTGGTCTAAAGCACCTACTTAGAACAAGCTTAGCAAAGCACAGGGACCGCGGTTCAATCCCCCAGCACCACATGCCAGCCAGCTGCGCCCCCTGGTGGGCTGAGCTGGCCACACACACATAAATAAAATAAAAAATAAAAAAACAAAAATGAGTTTGGAATCCAGTTATTTTTTGTCAGTTTCATTGAAGACATTGAAGAGTCTTTCATCCGGTTAATGTAGCATTAGAATGACTGATTTTTATATGTTGAGCTATCTTTACATTCCAAGAATCAATACCAGTTAGTCACAGTCTATAGTTGTTTTCATAGGCTCCTGAAATTGGCTTGCTAGCATTTGTCAAGGATTTTCCCATCAGTATTCATTGGGAATATTCATCTGAAGTTTGCTTTTCTTGTACTTTCTCTAGCTTTGTTCAGTATCTAGGTAATTCTGACCTGTTAGAATGAAGAATGAGTTTGGAAGTGATTCCTGCCCCTTTTAATTTATTTTTTGTCAGGGTCTCACTACCCAGCTGAGATGCATAGTGATCATCCTGTCTCAGCCTCCTCAGTGCTGGGATTACAGGCATGCACCACCACATCTGGTTTCAGCTGCTGGCATGGTGAGCCCAGAGTTCTGGGGGGCAGCATGTATTACTGGGGATCCAACTCGGGACCTTGTGCTTGCCAGGCAGGCACTTAGACCACTGAGCTATCTCCCCAGCCCTTTCTTTCTTTTAAAAATATTTTATTTGCCCCTTCTTCCAGCCTGTTGTAGATCATGCCACCACTGGTGGCCCAGACTGTTGAGAAATGGTAGCCTAGGACAGTTGGCTGTCAAGTGACACTGCTTCTCCCAGCCCAGCTTGACCGCCTGAGCAACCAGCACATTCCCCTTTGTGAGGGGTGAGGAAGTGGGTAGTGAATTTGGATCCACTTGGGGGTGAGGGAGAGTTGTTCCCGCCCTGGAGAGAGTCGAGGCTGTGCCACAGTTGATTAGGGAGAATCTCCCAAGAATGACACTTCAGACACTTCAACTCAACCTGCTGCAGCAGTTCAGGTAGCTACTATTTCTCATCTTGTTCAGCAGATGTCAACAAGAGGGTTTGCGCCAGCGACATTCGTACCTCTTCCTGGAGAGCAAATACAGGTTCAGGGAGTCATGCAGACGGCTCAGTCTCCTGTTATTCACCCACCACGTGTGCAATTGGAATCATTTTTTATCAGAAGGTGAAGTCACAGGACTCATCTGACAGCATTGGCTCCTCACAGAAAGCTCATGGGATCCTAGCACGGAGTCCATCCTTAGAAAAATTTTGCAAGACTGGTCTTCTGAAGATACGAGGCAGAAGAGGAGATGGAGAAAAGTTCCTAGAATTCCTACTGTCACTTCTACATCTGTTCCAACTCCCATCTATGGGACTAGGAGTGGATAGTACATTGTTGTTGTCCCAAATGGAGCTTTACAGTTGGCCAGTCTAGGAAAAGGCGGTGTACGGGGACTTTAGACACTAACCAGGACCAATTCTGGCAGTACTCAGCAAGGTACGATTCTCCAGGATGCGCAGACATCTGATGGACAGCAAGTACTTGTGCCCAGCAACCAGGTGGTGGTACAAGCTTCATCAGGAGATACACAAACATATCAGATCCGTACCGCACCCTCAGCTACTTCCCTGCAGCCGACTGCAATGATGACGTCTGCGGTGACTCTATCATGTCAGACAGCCAAGACAGATGACCCCCAACTGAAGAGAGAAATACGGTTGATGAAAAATAGAGAAGCTGCTTGAGAATGTCGCAGAAAGAAGGAAGAATGTGTGAAATGCCTGGAAAATTTAGTTGCGGTCCTGGAAAATCAAAAGAAAACTCTAATAGAAGAGCTAAAAACTTTGCAGGAACTTTAGTCTTATAAAAGTGTTTAATTCTTTAAAAAATATTTTTATGGACTTGTCTAAAAATTACATTTTTTTTGTAGTGGAGTTGTAAAAATTAAAAGGTCAAAAATGAAGCTTAATTTCTATATATATTTTGCAATGCAAAGATAAATGTCCTGTCCACTTGTTTGGTGACGGAATACCATGGAAAGTGACCTCAGCGAAGCTACTGGCACAACTGGAAGCTTTGTAAAAATTAGACAGAACAAGCTCGAAATGAACTTTCAGCAATTTAAGCATGCCAACTGGTTCATAGTCCAAAAATGAAGATTTTCCATTTCAAAGTATCGCTTTTATATTTTGGTTAGTGAAGTTTTCAGATTAGCTAAAATTTGAACTGTACATTTGAGATGCAGTTTACCTAAAGCTCAAAGTGCTATCAGTATACCAGTGTTTAACCTCTGTACTCTAATTAGTATACACTCTAATTAGTACTCTAATTAGTATACACTTTGAAACTGTACTGCGAAAAATAATATTTTATTTGAAGATTTTGAGAAGAGTTGATACCATATTCTGCTCTATTTGAACATTCTAGTAGCATTTCTGAGGAAAACTATCTGGTCCTCAGCTTCCGTTTATAATTTTTTATAACTGGCTCAGTATCCCTAGTTTTAAGCCTCCTGAGAGTTTCTGTTTCTTCACTTACCAGCATTGGTAGATTGTTTTAGGAATTTATTCATTTCCTTTTGCTGGTGCAATTTATGATAGGCAATCATTAAAATTCTCTTTTTAAAAATCCTTTTTATTTAAGTAAATCAGTAGTGATGTTCCAGTTTTTTCTGATTGTAATAATTAAAGACAAATTTTTTTGTCTTAGTTTTGTGAGGGCTTTCAATTTTGTTAATACTTTTGAAGAATAACATTTTGGCTAAATGGTGCTAGATAGTTTTCCTATTCTTTACTAAACCATGCTCTAGTTTTTATTATTACTTCCTTCCTGACAACTGGGCTTTAGTTTTTCTCCTGTTTCTCTAATTCTTTGAGGTACAAAGTAAGGGTATTGATTTGAAATCTTTCTTCTTTTGTCAGTTTTAACTGCTCTAGATTTTTCTGTCAGCACCCTGTCTGTCTCAACCCATCGGCTTTGTTATGCTGTTTCTTTCTTGTTGCCTGAAGGTACAGTATTTTCTGATTTTGTCTGTGATTTTTTCCTTGCCTCATTGGTTTTTATAGACTGTGTTGTATAATTCTCACATATCTGAATAGCCTAGTTTCCTTTGTATTATTGATTTCCACTCTCATTCCTTTGTGACTAGAAAAGATAGTACATGTGATTTCAATCTTTAAAAACTAAGTTAGACTTGTTTTATGGCTTAACATGTGGTCTGCCCTGGAAAATCTCCCATGTGCACTTGAAAAAAAAAATCTATTCTATTGTTTCTAGGTTGACTATTCTGAATATGTCTGGCAGGTTTATTTGGTTTACAGTGTTGGCCAAGTACTTTATTTGCTGATTAACCTCCTGTCTGTTTGTTCTGTGCATTATTGAAAATGGAGTCCCTGCATTTTAAAATATTTTAGCAATTGTACTTTTCCATAATGTGCTGATCTCATTTCATGGGTGCAGTATACTTTCTTAGACTTCAAGAAGCACACACAAAAAATTATGTATGTGCACGCATGTTCTTCGTGTTTCTCACCCTTCTGGCCCACATGGACTTGTTCTTGCTGGTTTTCCCTCTGTGTTTCTGGAGACTCTGTCGTGAACCTGGCTTTGTATTGGAGGGTCCCTGTTGCCTGCCTGTGGAGGCTGTATTGGCTCATGAGAGTGGACCTCCAGGGAGGGGGATGAGGGTGGGAACAAGGCTGGGGGGTGCTCACTTGGGAGGCTGGGCACACAAGGCCCTGCTGAACTGCACGCTGCCTCTGGCCTTCGGAGTTCTCAGAGCCCCAGTTCCTGCTTGTCCTGTGTAGCCAAGAGCCTAGGCTTACTACTCCTCTCTGGGTGTGTGCAGCTTGTGTATGTGGCACCTATGGGGAAGGGGACGAAAGACAACTTACCTGGATGCTTTCACTGTATCTCCATGCCCAGGGCCTTATTCCATTCTCAAGTCCCTCTTTCAGCCATCTTTGGACTGGAAGCACGGCTTCAAAATCGCCTCTGTCTGCCCTCTTGATCCAGTCACCTCACTTGAATGGAAATCATGTATCATGCTTTCTGTTTTTAACGTTTTAGAACGAAGATCTGCTTACTACTGCCTTTGGGCTAAACTTGGCCCAACACTTATTTTCATGAGGAAAGTTTTATTGACAGATACTCACAACTGTGTATCTGTGCTGTTTTGATGTCGTCATATCAGTTGAGTAGCTCAACTACATGGCGTGTGAAGAAAGTATTTATTTGACTCTTTACAGAGAAAGCTTGCTGACTGTTGTGTAAGGAAGCCTTTAAATATTAGATTTATGTCTAATATATTGTAATGGGAAAATACCCAGTGATGATTGCTTTTGCTGGGAAGATTCTCATAATATAAAACATCTTCAGATTAAAGTATGGCCATCTTCTCTGCTATGCCTTGTTTAACAAACAGAAAAGAATGGAGAAGACATATAGTTGTAGGGAGGCAGGACTGTGGGCACATTAGGACCCTAACTTTAGTAGAGTATGTAATTGATGAGGACGCATCACTGCTGTTCAGAAAGCAATGTACAGCAACACATAAGCGAAAGCTGTTTGGCTTGGTATGCTGCTATCAATATCAGGACGATTCCAGGAAGAAATACGCAGTTTGACATCTACCAATTCAGCAAAGCTTGATTGGCTACTGAAAATGGTAGCCTTCCACTTTCCTCTTAATACATCAGACAGTTGGCTTGAGATATTATGCACCAGGACTAATTGGTGTCATTTGTTTCCCTCACTTAAAAAAAAATACACTTCAAATGTGTTTGCTCAATTAAATAATTAGAAATGCTACCATTTCTAGATCGTTCAATAGCCATTCAGACTCCAGCCACACTTTTCTATTTTGTATGATGTAACTGAAAGCTGAAGCTGGATTGCTTCAGCCCTACCCCTAGACTTAGAAGGTAGAAAGGCCAGATAGTCTGCAGAGAAATGAGCAGCACCCAGGGATTATTGGGATCTGGTTCCATGGGGAGGAGACAGGGTCTGGGGTGGGGGAACTGTGTCTCCTCATTGATGGGAAGTTGGGTAGGAATCAGTGACATCACTAAGATGCTTAATCTACTTTTTTCCTGTCTACTATAAAGGGTATGAAATAGCCTAGGGTTCAGAGAGTGGCTTCTCTTGGAATATGTACCTGAACGGACCATGGAGCACTGTCAACTGTAATACAAAATGTCCTAGAAGACTTGCAATTTATGAGTTTCATGGCACACCTGCAGGTTGCTAGGTTTTTTTTTTTCCCATCCATGCCTAATAGCCCAGTAACTGACTTAACAGAGAGGGAGCAAGATGAGTAATCTTGATCACGTTCTAGTATTTTCCTGTCTTGTGGGCTCAGAGACTGAGGGGCACAATGTTTGTAGGATTTGTATGTCTTTTGAGCCATGCTTTAGGATTAAGATCAAAAGAGGGAGAATAAGAATGGTTTTAGGACAGATATAAATACTTCATTATTTGAAAATGAGATTATTTTGCAGATTCCAAGCTCTTTATTGCTTCTCTGCTCTTTAATTCAGTGCTTTGCCTCTGAAGGCACAAGGGCTTGTCCTCCAAACTTTAATTAAATTTATTGATACAATTTATATACATAATGGTCATATTTATCACAAGAAAAGTTTGTACCTATTCATGAAGTATTTTGATTCCTTTTTTTCCCAGTCTCTTCTCTTCCTTCAACCTCTCTTCCCCTCCTTCTTTACAAAGCTTTGTTTTCATTTGTCCTTCTTTCAAATCTTTTTCTTTTTCTCTTCCTTTCCCCCTTCCCTAGTTCCTCATTCCTTCTGAACAATTTCTTCCCATTTCACAACAGGGCTTGTGCTTCTCTGCTGGTATTGCGGACCTAGGAGTGGAAGCAGTGGACGTAGGGTCAAGCTCTGTGTCTGCTTCTCAGTTTCTCCTTCCAACCCTCAGCCCATGTGTCTGTTAGCTTTCAAGATCTGATAATGGGAATAACAATAAAGTTCTTTTTCTTCAAGGTTTTCAAAGGATGTAAAGTACCTGGCATGTGATTAACATTCAACTGTGTTCATTATTTACTATATTACCAGTCATTACACTGCATATTGTATTCAATGCACAGACTCAACTCAATGAAAATGATTTAAGATTCCATAATATATGTCATTACAAAACTAGTGTAGCTCCAAGTTGTGTAGCTCTAATTGTGTTAAAGTAGTCTTTAAGAAATTTCCAAATATTAGGGAATATCTCACTGTTCTCTTTTTAAAACTCTCGAGGGCTGGGAATATATATAGCTCTGTGGCACGGGGCCTGCCTGGCAAGCTCAAGGTTCTGAGTTTGGTTCCTGGGACCAAATCTGAACAATAAATTTAACGATAACAACACCTAATATAACAACCACTGCTACTTTTCTATTCTTGTTTTTGAAATTCTGTACCATTCGTATTGCTGTTAATTTGTTTCTGCCTTTGGTTTTGTTATTTGTTTTTATGTTTATTTTTCCTCTTTAAAATAAAAAAAAATAATTTTTTCAGAGCTGAAAATTGAAACATAATATAAAAACTCTTCGAAAGGGATAAAGAAAAACAACATCTATACATGAGATAGTTAAGATAGTTATATAGCTGGCTTAGCTTCTCTTAGTTCCTTGAAAAGAAGATTTTGTGTTATTGTTGTTTAAGCAAGAAAGACATCATGCCTATATCTTATACTTGATTAACTAATGGGAAAACAATATATAATCTATCAGCTATTGTAACTGTCTTACTTACCTATGTCAAATGAGTTTCATTGTTTATTTATCATTTTTCTCTTTAAGACAAACAAACAAACAATGCTCTCTCCCTCTCACTCACTGATCCAGTAAGTAAAGTCCAGGAGAGCTGGCTGCTGGGAGTGTCTCCGTGCTGAGGGCAGTGACCTGGCCACCACACAGCAGTTCTCCCGGCAGCACTAAATGACCTCAAGGACTAGAAAGACCTGCCACTCTTCTCCCCACCTGGAGAGAAATGCCTCTCCAGAGCATTGCTGGGAAGACAGACCTAAAAGAGAAGTATAAAACACAGGCTCTTACGTAGGGATTTGCCTTCAGCAACCACGGAAGACGCAAGTCACACGAAGAGGTAATTCAGAAAGGAAAAATATAGGAAGGTCCACTTAGGACAGCAGTAAAGCATCTTTACTTCGTGTTGATTTGGTAAACAGTGAGAATGTGTGTGCTTCTGCCGTGGCTTCAGTGGATGTCTCCCTGCAAAGTGCTGCTAGAATTGAGTCTCCCAAGTGATAATATCAAGAGGATTTGGGGAGATAATTGGGTGAGGAGGTCTGTAGCCTCCTGGGGTGGGTGAGGTACTTACAAGAGGCTGCAAAGAGCTGCCTGCTTCCACCTTTGCTGTGTGAAGCCTCAATGTTGATCCTGTCTGCCTTCTCCTGTGAGAAACGCAGCAGAGGCGCCATCTTGGATGCAGAGAGCAGCCCTCTTCAGACACAGAGTCTTCCAGAGCTTTAATATTGGGCTGCTGGACTCCAGAATTGTGAGAGATACTCATCCATTCTTTATAAGTTACCCACTATAAGGCATTTTGTTATAACAACAGCAATAAACTTTGCATGTAACCCTCTGTGTCAAAGACATCCAAGGACATGGCACCCTGCCACTGTGCAGTGTGGTATGAATTCACATAGCTTTTGGGGAGCAATGAGGCTACTCGTCAGAGTGCTGACAAATGTCCTCTTGCACATTTCCTTCCAGACACTTGGTCTGCAGAAAGAATAGTAAGAAGATGTAGCAATAAAGGCCTTTTGTATATTCTGTTTATAGTAGGAAAAACACCATAAAATCTTTAAGGCATCTAATATCTATGTGAGATAACTAACAAAGGGATCATAATTATGCAATTAAGCCATTGAAATTACATCATAAAGAATGGAAAATGTTAATGAAATATAAAAAGAAAGATAATGGAGGTTATAAAATAGCTTTCTAGTCTTAGCCTATTATAATTTTGCATTTTGATTGAGTATATATTTATGTTCTGTTCTGTACAGATTTATACTAGAATGTGAAAAGAAACTATATTAATAGGAATGTGGATGATGCTAATATTTTCCTGAGATATCTCCATGTATATTTTAAATTTATTCAACAAATATATGTTTCGTTTTGCATGAGGAGAAAAGAGTGATGCTGTTTTATTTTAAATCAAAGAGACCAGGAAGAATATTTTATTTCTTCATTCAGAGGTTCAGGGTTCTTGGGGGTTCATTTCAAGTCATGAGATAACAAATAGTAAGCAAGAAATCGTTCTCATTGGCCTTACAGCTTATTTGTTATTTAGCTAGCTGGATTGTTTTTCTAAACAGTCCGGATACATTTCTTGGTAAGGACCAACTCTTTTTTAAATACCCATTTCCCTCTTGTTGCATATTACCAATCCCACAGATGCCACTGTAAAGGGTAAATAAAACCAGAGGAGAATAAACCTGGTTGCATTTCCTGGGAAAACAGCTAGGAGGAATCTATCTTGAAAGGTCCAGCAGGACCCGGTACTGCTCTTTTTTCTGGCCCCTTTGGGAGCTCTGCCTCGTATGCGCTACCCTGTCCATAGCCTGGGTGACCCTTGCCAACTCCACCTTCTCCTACAAGTTGCTTCCTGAGCTTTGGCTCATGTTTCAGAAATATTTGTCTTGAATCAGGATTATGGAGACACAAATCACTTCCTTAAGCTGTGTTCCAGAAAAGCCTATTTTCTAGATCAAAAGTTAAGAGTTAGTTGCCTAAGAACGAGACAGTGTTTTCTGTTCTCCAGGAATAGAAATTTGGCAAGTGTGAGAATCTGGCCAGTGAGCCTCCTAGCAGTGACATTGGTCACCCACTTTGGGTTTGGGTGGCTCTCGTTACAGCAGTTCCTCTCTAGGACCTTGGGCTGTAGGTCCAGCAGTCCTCACACCATGGCAAGGTGGAGACCCAAGTAGGTGCTGAGAATCTCAGCAGCTTTTGGAAGATCTGTGGCAGGAAGAAGAGTTTTGTTCCCATGGGGCGGGTGAGTGCCCAGGCTAAGACAGCTCTACACCCTTTGCTCTGCTGACCTCCAAGACTCAAGCCTGCTGTCTTTTTCACACACCTGTCCATGGCTCCCTTCTCCTTGAGCAACAGCGAGGTCAAACCCTCTTCACCAGGACTGACGCTTGATCCTTAACTTGCTGTGCATGGGGATTATTTCTTCTGTTTCTTTTTCTGGGGAAATGAAAATGTCTCTCATATCTGTATTAAGAATATTTGAGCTTTACTTTATTAAATTTTCTACTTTCTTCAAAAGCTTTATGTATGTGACTGGACAACTCTAATCTCACAAAGGTAATCTGAAATTGTTCAAGTTTTTTTAGTCAGAACACCTGGGTGTCTTTCATTAATGCAATAATTTTCCGTAAATGTAAGCCAACTGTAAAGCATGTGTGTGTACATGTGTTTGTATGAGCATGCACATGTGTGTTTGTGCATCTGTCTCTCTGTCTTTATACCCTGCCTGACAGCCATGTGTTTTTTTCCCCAGGACAGAAAGAATTTTTAAGGATAGGTAATAAATATCAAAATTTCAAGATCTAAATTAGAGATGCCACCTCCAACTTCCCAGTTGTTTCTGGCTCGTGCTTCCACTAGCACAAAGCACATATTTTCTAACCACAGTTGGAACCATTTTAAGATGGTGTCTTTCTAGGGGCAAGTCTGTATAAAACTTCTGCAAGCCATTTGTCTAGACACGCGGAGAAAATCGTCAGCGTTCTAGGCACTGGATTTTTCTGTTTCTTCCTTCTTCACAAGGATCAGTTGTGGGTTAATGACACACACACAAAAGTAGGACAGTGTACTTTTAAGAAAGAGTGAAGCCGACTATTGTGGCATAGGCCTGTAATCCCAGGCCATGGAAGCCTGAGGCAGGAGGATTGTTGAAAGTTCGAGACCAGCCTGGGCTCTAAAAGTGAGCTCGAGGTCAGCCTGAACTGCATAATGAGACCTTGTCTCAAAAAGATCAAAACAAGAGCAACAACAACAAAAGAGTGAGATAGCTGAAGGAGATCCCAGGGGCCAGCCTGTACCAGGCAGCCTATTGAAGCTGGGAGAACCTAGAGATAAGTCTGGTATCATGGTCCATCCTGAGATGAGCTCGGAACATAGTCCCCAAGGGGGGCCTGACACCTGAGGAACAGCACTGCCCAGAGCCCACTCTGTGACTCGGAAAGGGTGACAGCCTCTCTGAAGCTTTTGCTGGAGGCTCAGGATCTCAATGCCTGCAAATCCTTGGGTCCTGCTATGTGACTGTTCCCACACCGAGGTGTGGAAGGGAGAGGCACAGGGAGGGAAACCCTCCTCTGAGTTCATATTTGCCCAGTGTCATGTGTTCCCAAGCCAGTTCTCTGCTGTTTCAAATCTGATCTGCCCAGATCTTAATCTCAGGGCCGTTGGTCTGCTCATCATTGGGGAACAGCTGCAAGCAGCCACTGCTGCTCTGAGGCCACACTGGGTGTGTGAGCAGGCTCAGCAGAGGAACTTGCATCTGGGGCTAGGGCCAGTTGGGAAATGCCTGCCTCCCGCTCCTTAGTTCTGAACTTGGCTGCTTGCTTGCTGCAGTTGTCAAACCCCAGATGAGTTTACTCCCAAAATGTGAACATTGGGAGGAACTCAAACAGGGCATAAGGTCACAGGTGGAGTCCTGGAGTTATGCAGTTTGCCAGGCCCAGTTTTGGTCTAACCTAAGGCGTCCCACCTCAGCAATTCACCTGACTCCGAGGTGTGTTTTCTCAACTGTGTAATACAATGCAAATGCTCATTCAGAGCAAGAGCAACATGCAGTGCTGTGGAGTGAGTTCAGCTCTTAGTCCCCACAATTAAGTCTACTGCTTACTTGGATAATCCCAACCCTGGATTACTCTCAGGAGTTCATAGAAATAGTGCATACCTCCTCTCCACTGCCACTGAGCTGAAAGCAGCCAGCTCGGCCTCTGCTCTCCTGGGTAGGGCCAGGCTTTTCCCATGAGTGGGAGGTGGCTGGGTGGAAGCATGCTTTTCTTTCCGATGTGCACCATATACCAATGAAGTCACCAATATGATTCCAGGAGCATTTTTACGGCAGAGGAGGAATTGAGAGAGATGCATGTAGAGATCCAATCAACATGGGGCCTCAGTGCTGCCACTGCCCCTCAGGGAGGCCTGGGCTGCAGGTCACTCAAGGACAAGCATTTGAGGTCATGGCGTCAGCTGTGATCTGGGACACAGCTGTGGCAGGGACAATCCCAGAAATCTCTCTGGGCAGTGGGCCTGGCATTACCTTGGCTCTATTAGCACCTGACAGCTGCTTTAAGAACCACTGTCTCCTCTTCCTCTTGGGTAAGTCCTGAGCCCACACTGTCCCGTCCATCAGCCACAAGCCACGTGACACTGTGGAAAGCATGGCTGATGGCTGGCTGCAGTGTGGTGTGCGACAAACTCCAGCTTTCAGAGACTTAATAGAAACCAAACGTGGCACTGTATGTTGCATTAATAATGTTCGTTTGTTTATTTATTTATTTATTTATTTATTTATTTATTTATTTATTTAGTGTGTGTGTGGCCAGCTCAGCCCACCAGGGGGCGGAGCTGGCTGGCATGTGGTGCTGGGGGATTGAACTGCGATCCCTGGAGTGCTTTCGCTTAGCTTGTTCTAAGTAGGTGCTTTAGGCCACTGAGCCATCTCACCAGCCCATTAATAATGTTTTAAGTTGCTTATAGAAATGTTAGCCCTGAGCATGATGGCACACCCCTGTAATTCCAGCATTTTGGAGGCTGAGGCAGAAGGATTGTTGTGATTTCAAGCCCATCCTGGTTTGCTATAAAGTGAGCTCAAGTCCAGCCTGTACTGCATAGTGAGATCCTATCTCAAAAACACTAAAAAGAAAAAAAAAAAAGAAAAAAGAAAAAAGAAAAAGAAAAGAAATAAAAGTTTAGATGCATTAGGTTATTAGGTTGACTAAAGCACATTAAAAATATTACTTTTACTTGTTTTAAAAAGCTTTTTAAAAGAGTCTTTCTTTCTTTCTTTGGTACAGGATCTCGCTATGTGGCTAAGACTCACAGTCATCTTCCTGTCTCAGCCTCCCCAGTACTGGGATTATAGGCATGTGCCACCATGCCTGGTTTTAGTGGTTGGCATGGCGGCATGGCATGCAGGACCTGGGACTGAATTTGGGTCCTTGTATTTGCCAAGTAGGCACTTACACTGCAGAGCTGTCTCCTCAGCCCCTACAAAGCTTTTTGAATATGTATAAAATTACGATCTACATACGTAGCCCACATTATGTTTTTATCCACATATAAAGTCTCCAGTACAAAACAAGATGGATTACAGTAAACTAAATCAGCAATTTATATTTCCCAGACTGTGGGAAAATTTAAGCATGTCAGTGAAGAAACACAAACTTTAACCAGAGAGCATTAGTGCCGAAAGCTAACTTTTTTTTTCGAAAGCTAACTATTATGAACTTCTTTAGCACTGTGCCTCATACCAGGTGATATTTTTACTTATTTTAGACGACTTCAGGAACTTTGTGAGCATGTTTAATTTTCTTATTTTATATTTATTTATTTAATTAATTATTTATTATTTTTAGGGAAGGGTCTACAGAGTGTTCAGGGTCTCACTACTAGATTGGATTTGTAGTGATCCACCTGTTTACAGCCTCCCAAGGGCTGGGATTATAGGCGCACACCACCATGCTCAGTCTCAATTGCTGTCTCAGTGCTCCCCGGGGGCAAGGCTGGCATGGCAGGCCGAGGGATTGAACCCCCGGCCCCTGCATCTGCTCGCAGACGCTTTAATTTGCTGAGTTATTTGGCCAGCCCTACTTTTCTTATTTTAAAGAGAACAGAAAAATAATAGGTAAAACATTAGAAACAATGCACAACTTAAAAAAAAAAACCCCAAGATGATAGGTATTCAACAATGGTTGTTATGTGCAGGCTTATTTTGTCCATTGTTTTGCCAGCTATTTGTTGAGGGTTTCTTTGCTCCTGCATGCTAGAGGCAGGGCTGCAGTGCTATCTCAGTGAATCATGGAGGATGGGCTCACCAGTAAGTCAGATGTTGGTTGTATGTTCTTAAAGCATGTAATACAAAGAGTCTCTGTCCTTATCTTAGTTCTTTTTATAAATCCTAGAGAGAAGACCTTTGTCTGAGTGCTTATTAGTTAAGATTTTTTCCAAATTTGTGGGTTATCTTTTCACTTTGTCTGTCATTTCTTTTGGTGTGCAAAACCTTCTCAAAAAGAGGAGGTTCCAGTTGTTAATTCTTTCAAGTACTACCCATGTGATTTGATTTTTGTTCAAGAACTCTTTGCTTACCCCTATATCTTCAAGCGTTCCTCCTACTTTCTCTTCCAGGAAATTTAGTGTTTCTGCTTTAATGTTTATATCTTTAATCCATTTTTACTTTTCCTTAGTGCATGATGATAGACGTGGGTCAAATTTTAGTTTTTGGCATGCAGAGAGCCAGTTTTTCCAACACCATTTGTTAAAGAGGCTGTCTTTGTTCCAGTAAGCATGTTTGGCCCCTTTGTCAAAGGTAAGGTGGCTGAGTGTATTTGTAGTGGCTTCTGCATCTTCTAATTTATTCCTTTGATCCTCAGGTCTGGGTTTTTTTCTTTTTTGGCCAATACCATGCTGATTTTTTTCACAGTAGCTTTGTAGTATAATTTCAAGTCAGGAATTATAATACCTCCTGAATTGTCTTTGTTGCCCAGGACTGCCTTTGCTATTCCAAGTCTTTTCTGGTTCTAAATAAATTTTAGGAATGATTTTTCTAGGTCTGTGAGGTATGTTGGTGGTAGTTTGGTAGGGGTTGCATTAAATCTCTACAGCAATTTTTGGAGTATGGCCATCTTTACAATGTTGGTTCTTCCTATCCAGGAGCATGGAATATCTTTCCATTTTCTGAAATCCTCTACGATCTCTTTTTTCAGAGTACTGCAATTTTCACTGAACAGATCTTTGACTTCTTTAGTTAGGTTAATTCCTAGGTATTTCATTTTCCATAGTGCTACTGATACCAAAACCAGGGAAAGACACAACTAAAAAAGAGAACTACAAGCCAATCTCCCTCATGAACATAGATACAAAAATCCTCAATAAAGTCCTAGAAAATAAAATATAGCAAATCATCAAGAAGATAATACACCATGACCAGGTAGGATTCATCCCAGGGATGCAAGGATGGTTTAATATAAGCAAATCCATAAATGTAATACACTATATCAATAGAGCCAAATCCAAAACCACTTGACCATCTCATTGGAAGCAGAAAAAGCTTTTGACAAAGTCCAACACTCATTTATGTTCAAAATCTTACAGAAAATTGGAATAGATGGCCTCTACTTCAATCTGATAAAAACCATCTATGACATCTCAATGGCTAATATAATTCTAAAAGGGGGAAAACTGAAATCTTTTACTCTCAGATCTGGTACAAGACAAGGATGTCTCCATCACCCCTCCTATTCAATACAGTTCTGGAATCATTAACTAGAGCCATTAGACACGAGAGAGAAATAAAAGGAATAAGAATAAGTAAAGAAGAAGTTAAACTGTCATTTTCAGATGATGTGATACTTTACTTGGAAGACCCAAAAAGCTCCACAAGGAAGCTATTAGAATTAATACACAAATTCAGTAGCATAGCAGAATACAAAGTCAATACTTAAAAGTCAATAGCATTCCTCTATACAGATAACAAACACACTGAGAGGGAAATTAGAGAAACCTTTTACAATAGCACTGAGAATACCTTTTACAATAGCACTGAGAAAAATAAAATATCTATCCTTATCTTTGCGGCAGTTTTGCACACCATCCTGAGGACCGCGCTGTGTATATCTATACTGAACTCTCCCCTTAGCATGGTCCTGAAGTGTGAGCCCCGGGCCAGACACAGCTTGGGCCTCCTAGGTGAGTGCAGAGCCTCTAACTGCTCAGCATAGTGCAGGATCCAACCTCACCTTTACTTTCTCTTTACAAGAATGATGAAGAAGTCAGGATGAAACTTTTCAGTCGCCCTCTGGGTGGTCAGCGCTGGAGGCAGCAATCACACCACTAGTGCTGGCTTTCCCCTCACCTTCCTCCCAGGAGCAGGGGAGGCTCCTGTAGACCCCCACAATAAGAGATACCCCATCTTTTATCCTACCAGTGTGCTACATTCTAAGGATGTCCGAGGTCTCTTTAGACCTACAGGTCACATGATGGAAACAGATTTGCCTTCTTGAGCAAGAGTGTCCCCTTCAAAGCTACAGAGAAGCCTGGCTCTGCCTCTGGGTTTATGCCGGGGGTCTAAGCTGAGTTTACCAGCTGCCGCCTCGGCCTCCTCTCCCTGTCTGCCTCCTGGAGAAATCTGTTAGCTGTTGGGACCACACACATGAGCAGGGCACTTGTGCGGGGCTCCTCTGCCCCTGACGGCACTTTAACAGCCCTCGGAGGAAACAAGGTCGAGGGTTCACTGCTGGCAGGAAGGGCCTGCTGGTGGCCTGAGCGATCCCACACATTTGCTGGGCCATTCCTAATTCATAAAGAAACCCCAGTGCCACTGGAGCCCAACGACTTTTCCATGTGTTCCATAGTTTTAGTTCTGTGCACTGTCTTCAGTGCTTCTCTAACATGTGTTTGAGAGCGACCCAGCGGTCCTATATTAAGATAATTATTTTAACTGCTGTTTTGAAGCCCCACAGAGATGTACCAAGAAACTTCCTACCAGCACCCCGGGCACTTGCTTAAGCAAAAATGGACCCCTAGTCAATCAAATGGATCAAATAAAGTGTAGATAAAGACACGGTTTCATCACCTGCAGCACGCGCCAAGTGGGATGGGGGACCTCGCCTGAGGTGTTGGAGCCCCGTGATAAATGGCTTGGCCATCCGTGAGCACACAGGGACAATGCGATGGGGTGGGCAAGCCTGACTACCTGGAATTTATCTTCCCAGACTCCAACATAAATTAACCTCCATAAATCTCCTCGCTTGTTGCTCTACTGACATGGATGTCCTGCCAAAATATTACGTTCTTGAAAGAGCTGTGTCAGTAGATTAAATGGTTTCTGTCCTTGGGAATGTGGAAAGCTTTATTTGTTTTGTTAAGAGACTTTTAAATATCCGTAGGTTATGCGGCAAGCAGATGTCCAGGGTACAGGCTTCTGACCCATCCAGCTGCCCCTGGCCTGAGAGAAGGTCCCATCCCACAGCTTGTGCGTAGCTGGGCTCGCCGGCCAGCACCTGACCAAACTGTGGGGCTGCTGATGCTGGGTTTGCTGGCTCTGTGGTGTGACTTTTAATGACAGGGCTGAGGAAACTAAGATAAATTAAGGCCTAATTGGGTCCGTTAACAGCTTTAGCAGCCTGTGCAGATGGGTCCCAGGAGGACCCTTGAAAAGATGTTACAGTCTAGCTCTTGTTGCAGTGCTCAGTGCAGAAGGGAGCCAGCAGTTGTCTCTCCCACCCATCCCCTGGCCTGTCCACCCTCAGCCCTGAGCAGCCCAGTGTAGTGTGAGGGGCTGAGTCTGTAGATGTCCAACAGCAGAGCCACAGAACAGTTACGGCAGAGAAATCCCCTAAATGAGAAGGCGCTTTTCAGGCAGGAGCGTCACAGTCCCAGGGACCATTAAAGTCCCTCCCTTGCTTCCTAGCTGTCCACTGCTTGTCACCTGCATGCTTGATTTGTTTTGTGACTTGAAGTCTCTTGCTCTCGAGTCAAACCATAAAAACAAAACAAATTTTGCTTGAATATTTGATCAACTCTGTAGCCTAGAGTCTTTCTCTTTGCTGTCCTTTGGCCACTGGCTTGGAGTTGCTGAGGGACACCAGGCCCTGACTCAGCTTGGTTCATGTTCCTCACGGTGGGCCTCTTTAGCCTCTGAAGAAGAGCTCAGGGCCCATAGGGTGGTGATGCTCAGTGGGGACCAGGGATGCTGCAGGGGTGCTGGCCGTGCTTGGGGGTGCAGCTTAGAGCAGTGTTTTCCCAAGTGTAGGTCTTCTGTGGCTGATGGTAAAGACTCCTTGGGCTTGGTGGGTAAAGATTCTCTTCTCTTCCATTCTGCTCATTAGAGGCTCTTCTTACACATAGACTAGAGAGTGGAATGGCATCCTGTGCAGCTGGAATCCCTGAGGCCTTGTGCACAGCACAGTAATGTCCAGGAGCACAGGTAGGTGCAGTGACAGTCTCAACACAAGGTAGCAGCCAGAAATAAATGCATGCAACTGAGTTGACATAGCTGGGGGCACCTGACGTCATGAATAGCGTTTCTACGGCTGGCCACTTCTGGTTCAAAGTTCTTGGGCAGGATGAACCTCCAGTTGTGCAGCTGGGCACAGAGGCTTTCCAACTGCTGAATCTTGGGATTGTAGGGTCTGCTACCCTGTTGGCTCAAGAGGTGAAAAAATAGTAGGTGAAGCTGAGGAAAGGAGTCATTTGTTTGCATGCTGAATATTTTGCTGAGCTTCACTGTGTACCAGTGCATTGGATAGGAACTTAGGCGTGGCTGGAAAGGCCCCTCCCCTCCTTCATACCTCCCTGTGTCTTGTGCCTTAAACCCAGGAGAAAAGAGGAGTGGGTATTTGTAATTCTCACGCTGGCATCTGTTTCTGCAGTTGGGAAATCCTCACTGAATGTTGGGGGAAGAGGAGACACCACAAACAACTGCTCCCATGTCACGAACACTTCCTCACATGGCAACCCCCCATTCGGCAGCCGAGAAGCCCCATGAAGCCCAGGGTTGCATCTGGCAAGTTTTCCTCTTGCATGAGGGCAGGAGGTGAGCACCGGCTCCCCTGTGCTCAGCCAGGCTCTCCACACAGATGGGCGTCCTCGTGGGAGAAGGAGCTGGTGCAGGCCATCTCCACTGAGTAATCTGCGAAGAGGACAAAGTGTCTAACCCTGGCTAACTGACCCACCTGAGCTCCTACCACCCTGTATTAGTCTGAGCAGTGCAGAGGTGGTCCAGCACAGCTTGTGCTAGGGGCTTGAAGAGGTCCACTCAATTTAGGAGCCAGAGGATGGGAGCAGAGGTGCTGGAAACTCGGCAACCCCTGCTTACAAGCTAGGACCTGGTCTCAGAGCTGTGAATTTTCTCTCTCCTCAGATCTTACTCCTTCTGGTGTTGGCCATCCCACTCCACATCCTGAGGGGCCGCCCAGGGGACCCCAGAAACATCTTCATCAGAGAGCAGCTTGGCCTTGTGAGGTATGTAGTATTCATACTGAATGTGTACGTGCATGTTTGATATGTAGTATGCATGATATATATGGGTTTTTAATGTGGTGTGTGTTTAAGTGGCATGTGTATGTATGAGATATGTATTTGTAGCACATCTGTGATATGTGATATGTGTGATATGTATGTGTCTATGTGGTATGTGTGTGGTGTGAGTAATATTTGTGTGTCATGTGAGTGCCTGTATGGTATTGTGTGTATTTGTGGTATGTATGTGCATGTGTATGGTGTGTGTATGTGGTGGGTCTGTGGGGTGTGTGTGTGTGTGTGTGTGAGTTGTACAGATACGTGTAAGTGTAGAAGTGTGCTGGGTTGTGTGTGTGTGTGTGCACACATGCACTGGGGAAGGAACTGGGCTGAGGAGGACCTGGGTCCCCTTTCCCCGAGTTGTAGCTGCTCCCACAGCCTCACTTGTCTGTTCCCTGTGTGTCACTTGACCAGACACTGCCCCACCCCCTGAGTCACTCTGAAGAAGACATGTTTGTGTCCAGGGTCTGCAACTGAGAGACAGAAGCAGTTGGAGCGCTGTGTGGGACCTGGCCCCTCCTGGCCCCTTCCAGGGCCCTGCCGCTCCTTCACTGTGGGGACAGGGGGCTATCTCTCCCCTGCCTCTCCAGGCACACCACAGCCAGATATGAATTCTCACCTAGAAGCAGTGACTTGTGTTTACCTTGACACGAAGCAAACACAGGCAGAGTGACTTCGCCAAGCACTTTCCCAAGGGCACCCCTCCCAGTGTGGCCAGGTTCTCATAAACCCCTGGGCTGCTCTGAGGAGGGGAGCTTGGCTCTCGGGGGCTGGACGTCAGCTGCTGACTCTGGCTCTGGGTGCATGGTGCCCAGGGCTCCCGCCCAGCTTTCCAAGTGACTCAGCCTTCCAAGGACTTGTTTAGAGCAAGCCTTCTGGGACTAGAAAGACCACTTTGAATGCTTTCCAGAGGGAACAACTCACAAAAGCTTCTGGGCAGGGTTGAGAGGAAAAACTCTGTTGATCCAGGCCATAGAAAATGGTGCATGAATCGCCCCCACTGATCTCTGCTTCTTTTTTGCACTCGAAAGCTAATGTGACATCTCCGGGTTGGACATAGGGGACTTCCGGTATGCATAATTTCTCTCCTGCTTGCAAGTGAGCAGCTCATTTCACCTGCTGTGGGGCTCAGGTGGCCACACAACTGTGGACATCCTGTTCCCATTCCTGAGTCACAGTCCTGGCCTCCTCCCTGGCTCCCTCTGGCATCTGTCCCTCCTGACTTGCCTTCCCCCCTGTAGCTGGAAATGCCTTCTGCAGTCAGCTCTGGTCATAGGATCAGCTCTTTCTTGGGCTTCCACATCTCACTGGTCCTTTGGTTCCAGGATCCACCCACTGTCAGGGCTTACCGGGCTCCTGCCACCAGCCGTCCTTATCCCACGTCATCCTGCCTTGCTCTCTGCTGTCCCCTGAGCTGCCCTTTCTGGATGGCTCTGGCTGGAGCAGTCTGCAGCTCTCCTCCCGCCGAACCTCGTCCTGCTGGGTTACTTTGCTAGTTCCATTTTTTGTCCCCACGTGCATGAAATCCCTATCATGTGAAGGGTGGGTGCCCTGCCTCCTGACTGCTCTTGGCCATGAGACTGCTGTGGCCCACAGAGTGTGGGTAGAGGCCTCCTGAGGCTCATGGATTTCTGCCTGCACCAGGACCAAGAAGAATGGGCCCTGCTGGGCACCGTCCCTCACCCGGGTTCTGGAAGAGCAGGAACAAATTGAATGGAAAATAAAATCTCTGCCTGATGCTGACCTGAAATAAGAGCAGGTCAAGTTTCCTGGTATTAACCATCCCATTTCTTCTAGCTTTAGAGTACAGCATTTCCAGACTGGTTTGGGGTTTGACCTCATAGACCCCTTGCTCACTTTCTTTCTCTTCATTGCAAGGAAACCTGTCTAAATTTGGATTCTGTCACCTACACCTTGACAGTCCTAATTAACCAGATGTGATAGGCTGCAGGTTGTTCTGGAAACAACACCTGCCTACCAACTGAAAGTATCTCAAAGGTGGTGGGAGGGGCTCCTGTTCTGACCTCGTTGCTGTGGCCTGCAGAGTGACCCTCAGTAGGACCAGTCAGGAGACATGCAATGAGCTCCCCTCCTGAGCCAGAAATGAGGGGTACAGTACATGATGGGTTCCCCCATGAGGTGAAGTGGGAATTGTCATATGGCCTCTGTGGTTCAGCTATGACATTCCTTGAATGGTGGCTGCTCAGTAGGTGGAGCAGTTAACTGAGCCCAGCATCTGAGGCACACTTCACAGAAGGCCTACTAGGGGGCACCTCAGTCCCACACAGGTGGCTCCCACGTCTGTGTCTCACACTCTCTGTGTGATTCTGGCCAGCACAAGGCCTGTGCTATTTCCAGGGAGGGCTTGAACCCATTTCACAGTTGCCTCCCAGGGCTTGCTTGGGATTTCATTCATTCCCCATGCATCAAACTCTTCCTCTGTTCTAGCAATGAGCTGTGGAAGAGACTCCAGTCTTCAGGCAACTGGAGGCACTTCCAGCAAAGCAGAAAGCCAAGGTCTTGCACCATTATTAAGGATGCAACCGAAGCCATCAGCTAGCATGACTGATGGCTCAAGGATGCAACATTAACTGGGAGATGTTGAAAGTCAAAACAAATGACAGCAACAAAACACAACCCTTAAGGCAGAATTTTATACCCAGTGAGAGTATCCTGCACAAATGGAGGTGAAACAATAAAGACAATAAAATAGACACTCACCAGAATTAAGTGCAACTGGAACAGTCACCCCCATCCCTTTCTGTATGGCTCACAGCTGCTTCTGTTGGTGCATTGTAGAGCCTAAAATGTCCATGACTGTCCCTTCATAGAGAGGGGCTGCCATCCACTAGTTTAAAGCAAAAATATTTTGAGGACTTGTAATGTGTGGAGATTTAAAAGGTGTGATAACAATGCAGAACCATGCGGCACAGTCCTAAGGTCCCATACAAAGCAGTAAGACATTCATCCTACACAACAAGAACTTAAAAAAGATATGCACTATAATTTTTAGAGTAACAGCCAAATAATCATACAAGAAGTAAAACTGTGAAGCAAGTAGGTACTCTGAAAATATATTCTAATACTAAAGACAGGAAATAAAGGCAACCAAGGTGTCCATCAAATGATGAATGGATAAAGGAAATGTAGTATTGCTGTGAAAGGAAATGGAATGGATGGAATGGAGTGGAGTGGACTAGAGTGGAATGGATGGAATGGAGTGGAGTGGACTGTAGTGGAATGGATGGAAAGGAGTGGAGTGGAGTGGAGTGGGATGGAATGGAGTAGAATGGAGTGGAATACTATGCAGCTATGAAAAGAGTGAAATCCAATAATTTGTGCCCATGTGGATGACTGGTGGTCATGGTGTTTAGGGAAATAGGCCAGAGGCAGAAAGACAAGTACTGAGAGACCTGACTTCTGTGTGGAGTATAAAGCAGTTGATGTCATAAAGGTTGAGAATCATGTGGTGGCCAGCAGAGGCTGGGAGAGCAGGGAGGGGAGGTTGAGGAGAGGCTGCTCCATGGGTACAGAGTTGTGGGTAGATGGGAGCAAGAAACTCTGGGAGCTGCCACACAGCAAGGGGCTAAGGGGACAGTGGTGCACTGTATAGTTCACTACATTAAAAGAAAACATAAGAAAAGTTTCATATTTGCATAAGAAGTGACAAATGTTTAAGGAGGTGAACATGTCTAACCCAATGCAAACATTACATAATATACTCATATATATGGGAACACGACACCCCAGTAATTGTGTGAAGTTTAGATTTCTACATATGAATTAAAAATGCATCAAAAAAGTAACCCCAAAGGATATCTTCTTAAACCACTGGCCGCGAGCCCAGTCACCACCCCAAGTATCCCCGAGTGGAATCTCGCTCTCCCTGCAGCACTGAGTGCACCTGCACCCCAAGATGACTAGATATTCCAGGGACAGCTTCATGCAAAGCTCACACGTTGCCAGCCATGGCGGAGCACACACACCTGCTGTGCCGAAGCCCTGAGAACCTGAGGTAGCCTGGGAAAGCTAGCAGGACCCCATCTCAGGATAAAAAATAAAAATTTAATAAATAAATAAATAAATAAAGGCTGCAGATGCAGCTCAGGGGTAGAGGTACCTCCTACTCGACACTTAGGAATGCAGAAAAGGAGTGGGGAAGATGAACCGATGCTTGCTCTTGGAGAACGGATCCCTCTGTGTGTCTCTCCTTGACATTTGGCAAGTCTGATAAAGACGTCCAGGGCCTGGTGCTGTAATTTACTGTCTTTGTGTTTGTTTTGGGTTCAGGCCTCTGATGACCCATGAAAAGTTATGACTCTCCTGGGAGCTCAGGATAATAGCGTGCAGACCTTCTTGAAGGCTTTGACTTATTTTTCAGACATGCTTTAGTTATTTGTTATCACCTAACTCCTGAGATTCTTTTTTAAAGGATGTGTTCTAATTTTCATCACATTGGGAGTCCTTTCTTCCTCTTGTAAAAATAAACTCAGGCAAATGTTGTTTACAATGACTTTATTCTTTTTTTGTTCTGGTCAATTAAATGATATTTTAAATATCTTGTAAATGCAAAAGTAAATGATTGATATAATTGTACCATCCTCTTTCATAAAGATTCTTATAAGGTGGTCATAAAATAAACTAGTGGAACATGATTTGGTGTAAGGCTGTTCCACAGAAGAAAGCTGTCCCGAGTTGTGAAGTTTTGCATAGAAAGAGCCATGGGAAGGAAGCACAAACATTTTCAAAGTTCCCCTCTAATTATGTCAGTTGACACTTAAGTGACAACCCTAATAGACCAACTCCACCAGGTAGATTTCCTTTTGGTCCCTAATAGCTAAAGTTAAATTTCTTCTCCACTAGAGACTGATTTTATTTTTAAATGTATTTAGTACAGGGTCCACAGGGTCTCACTACACAGACAGGACTTGTAGTGATTCTTCTGTGTTCACTCTCCCAAGCGCTGGGATTATAGGTGTGTGTTACCACACCCAGTCTCAGTCACTGTCTCAGAGTGCCCTGGAGGTAGGGCCTGCACAGCATGCTGGGGATTGAACCCCAGTTCCTGCATCTGCCTAAGCAGGTGCATTAACCTGCTGAGCTATCTGGCAGGTCCTTGAGATTGATTTTTAATAAGGGTAGTGTATGAAAATTTCTAGTGATTGTTTTTCAAATCAACCAACTATATTTTCCTCCTGAAGTTGCCTCACTCCAGCATGGCGAGTGACCTCGCAGCTCAGTAGTGAGGAGAGGCGCAGCTCCCCACTCAGTGCTCAGCCAGCATTTATCTTGTGTTTATACATTCACCCTAAACCACTCTATTCATGAAATTAATATGATTTATAAGGAAAATTTGCCACTTCCTGCCTCATTAGAAATTACATGATTTCCCCAAACATGTGGCATTGTACAATTTTCCATTCTGTTTCTCAACAAAGGGAAACAAACACTCCACAGGGCTGAGATGATGAAGGGGGTTAAATGACATAGAATTTGAGGGTGAGTGTGCCTCAGAGGGACTTTATTGAACCACTGGCCTGGGTGTTAGGATTGAAGCCGGCCTGGCTGTGGTCACAGAGCAGTCATTTTTACCTGCAATCTGAGCTGCAAACAAACCTGAAGTGGACGCCCGAGGGGAAACAGATTCTTTTCGTATTAACCTTGGCCCAAAACATCCCTTCATGCCCCCTGTGCCACAGAGTCCAGATGGGCTCAGCCACAAGGACTCATTGTCTGCGACCTCTGGGAGGTGCTGGTGTCTCTGGATGTCTCAGCAGGGATGAGGGTGCTGCTGTCATCAGAATTCGGGCAGAGAGCTGGAAAATTTCAAACCTGCTTTGCAAACCAAGGCAGACACAGGCCTGATTGGCGTGAAGCAGGGTGTGCGCAGCTGCTGCTTGCCTGCCTGCCTGTTGGCCTGCCTGCCTTCCTTCTTTCTTTCCTTCCTTTTTTTCCCCCTTTCCTTTCTTTCTTTTTTCTTTTCTTTTTTTTTTTTTGAAAGGCTCTTGAAAGGTCCCAAGCTTCTCCTAGACTTCCGGTGCTGCTGGGCTCAACTGCCTCCCCTTCTGCCAGGCCATGCTAAGCTTCAGACATGCAGTACAAATATTAGAGAGCATATAGCCACTTTGCAAGAGCTGCTGCTGAGCCTTGAAGCCTTGTGGCAGGGTTGCCGCTCTTATTCCCATTTGAAAGGAGGCATAGAACCATAAGGGGCTTGGGCAGCATCCCCATGCTTGCAGCAGCACTGGGATTTGAACTCAAGAAGTTGCATTCTGAGCTCCGTCACCCAGAGGGAGGCAGCGCACTACCCACCTCACAGGGGGGAAAGAAGAGTAGGATTCCGGCAAAGGTGCATGCAGTCCTGGAAGGCTGCCTGACATGGGGAGACAGGAGGCCTCGCAAGGCAAAAGACAGCCTGGAGCTCAGTGAAATAAAGAAAGAAAACACTGGGCTTGGTGTGAAGACAGAGATGTTTGCAAACGCGGGCTGAGCTCGGGTCTGTGGTCACCACCTATAGATCCCAGGTGAAGTCACATGTGGACCTGTGTGTCCTTCCCTGTGTGGACAATAGTAGCTGCACAGTTATATTCCGGTGAGAGGCACAGGAGGTGATCCATGGAGAATAGCTTGTTCTGAAGAGGTCTTAAGTTTGTAGAGTGTTTGAAGGAAAAGAAAAGAACAAGCAAGGACCCCAGAGGTGCTGGAGAAGCTCTCTGTCGTGAATGCAGAATGATGACTCTTGGCCAGACACCACTGATTCCTGCGTGGTCACAGACACAGACAGCTCATTCAGCCCCATTGTGCCCAGGTGGGGCCTGGAGGAGTAAGTTCAGCCCACCATATTTTTCTCACCTGTAAGTATAAAGTTTTCACATGGTTATATCTTAAGGACTAAGTGACACAATATGTGTCCATTATAACAGGGCCTGGTACAGAGCAAATCTTTGAAAGGTCTGCAAACTGTCACCTGTCTATGTCCATTTGTCTTCTGCTGAACATTGTCCCTGGCCATCACTCATGACGACATCATCCCCTGTCCACTGGTCCAAGTCCTGACTCTTGTGGTGTGGCCCGATCACGTCACTGGCCGTTGTGCTGAGACTTCTTCCTGAGCAGTAGGGCCAGTACAAGCCACCCTGGCTGGGACATGAAGCTAAAGATCTAATAGTCGCAAGGACCCTAGAGTAGGTCGTGGTGCCCATCAGACTCTCCACAAATGGCTATCCACTGGCCATTGTTGCTTTAGTCCAAGCATCCTGGGCTCTGCCCTCTACGGGCAACTGCAAACCCTCTTCCTCCTTGGGCCCATCCTGCTCCCCTACACTTGCCCATGTAAACCCTTCCTCTTCTAGAAGTCAAGGCAATCTTTAAAGAATTGAACATTAGAGGAAGTTTCTCTCTAGACAAAGACTTAGCTCTAGTGTTCCAAGTTCTTTACTTGCCTGGCAAAGCTCTGTGTGACCTTGCCCAGTCTACACTCTCTGTCCTCCTTGGAGGTCACCAACCACCGTGGACAAATGGCTGAGCCCATTCTTACCCCAGGGCTTTGCACCTGAGGTTCCCTCTGTCTGGGATGCTCTGCCTGCAGATCTTGGCATGGAAGATGGAAAACAGCTCAGTTCTAAATGCCGCTCCCTAGAGTGAACTCAGCTTCTGCTCAGCAAGCCCAGAGGAGGCTCCCACTGGCTTTGAGTCCCTTTTCCTTTCTTATTTCCCTCCTGATGGTGGACACCTCCATGACACTCTGCTGCTGTTTGCCTGTTTCTTTATTGTCTGTTTCTACCCCAAGAGCATGAAAGTTTGCTGGGAGCAGAGGAAGCATGTCTCAGTTACTTTTTCCTCTCGTTGCTGGAACAAAATACTTGACACCCAAAATTAAGGAAGGAAAGTTTCATTTAACTCATAGTTAGTGGAGGTTTCAGTCCATACTCAGCTGGCTCCAAGGCAGAGTGACCCAGGGCAGAGGGCATCCTTTCATGGCAGTGGAAAACAGCAAAGAGCAAAGGGAGGGGCAGCTGCAGCAGCTAGAAGCCTCTCTCCCTTCTATTTGTATGCAGATTATCTGCCCCAGGGTGGTGTAGCACTCACATTCATAATCTGAGCATTGGATCATGAGTTAATCTCAAATTCTAGAAGATGCACCATTGACTACATGGGGCTTTGGGGGGACACCTAGATACAAACCATAAAATAGTGGGAATCTCGTTTGCCATCCTGGGGATTGACTGCACAAGGAGCTCAGTAAGTATCCATGACAACCCTGTGAGTCAGAACTGCTCTGTCTAGGACTTAGCACCCTGGGTTCTCAGGCAAGGCCAACTTCCCTAGGCTCAGAAAGTACAGAGGACTGGGGTGGTGGGCGAGACAGATAGCTGCCCATCAGCATGTTGCTGCAGTGCATACAGGGTAAAGCGTGAGCCAAGGGCCACGTAGGCACCGAGGAAGGTTCCATAGGTCTCTCAGTGATGAGAAGTGGACAGGAAGAAAGGGTGTCCTGGCACCCAAGGGTGAGGGTCCCCTGCAGAGGGGGCCACAGAGGCCAAGCATGCAGGAAAGGGTGAGCCCTTGGAGGGGCTTTGGGAAGCTCTATCTGTGTAGAACTCAGAGCCTGGGGGCAGGCTGAGGGCTGACTTCCACATCTTCAACTTCTCTACTCATCCTGCCTATTAGCAACCGTATTCCTTTGAATAAATACCCAGGGGCTGGATGCTGGATCCTATGACAGTTCTAATTTGGGGTGTTTGGGGAGCCACCATCCTGACACACACAGTGTTAGCAGGAATTGACACTGCCATCAACAGTGTGCAAGAGTTCTTTTTGTGCACCTCCTTGATGGAGCTTATTGTCTGTTGTCTTTTTTAACAACCGTTCTAGTAGCCCATTGAGATTTGAATTTGTATTTCTCTGATGAGTGCTCATGTTGATCACTTTTATGCCCCTGCTGGCTTCAGTCCACATGTTGAGAAGTGTCTGTTCAGGTCTTTTGTCTATTCCACACTCAGATTATTCGTTTCCTTGCTTCTGAGTTGTTTCAGTTCCTCCTGTGTTCTGAATATGACCCCTTGTCAGATGCGAATAATTTCCCCACTGTCCGGGTTGTCTCTTTGTTCTGTTGGTTGTGTCCTGCTTAGATTTAAATGTGGTTTCCCTGACCTCTTTGCTTAGTTGCTTGAACTGAGGTCCCTTGCAACTTGAACTTGGTTGGAGTTCAAGTCCACCCACCTCGGGCGCCAGTCTCCCAGGCTGGACAGTGATGCTATGGAAGAGGAAGACTTCAAAGGTGCCTCGGTCTGTGGGATGCTTTGTTTAAATCCTGAGGTTGGCACAGAACAGGCATTACATAGGGTACAAAGTGACCAGGAGCATGTTTTCCTGAGGTCACGGGGAGTCTTGGGCCACCAAGTCAGGACTTTGTCCCTGTCTGGCACCCGAAGGACAGCAGGACCTCTCTTCAGCAATCATACGTCCGGGGAGTGCTGTGCTCTCCCGGCCGAGTTTCTCTCTATCGTCTGAGCCTAGAAGCATGCTAGGTGCATAACAGATGTTCCCACGTACTGAAGGGCAGCTTGGCATGCAGTGGTACCCAGTGCACAAGAGGACTAGATCAGGAGAAGTGGTCCTCACCCTGGACCACAGCCTGGGAATAGAAAATAAACTCAGAAACACACATCCTGGGTGAGGTTGCTCTGTCCCATTCAAAGTGCAGACTTCCTGGTATTCCAAGAATGCCACACCCAGTGGTCCTGCATGATCCCTGCTATTCGGGGTGCCCCCAGCAGCCATTCACCAGTCCTGCAGCTCAGTGTACTGAAGGCCACCAGCCCCTCTCTTGTGCAGTGAGACCCTGGCTTGCCCAGCACCTCCCACGCTTAGCTTTGCTCTGTAGCTTGCCACAAGGAGTGTGCAGGGGACACTAGGTGTGCTCCTCCTTCACGTGAGGGAGCTGCAGCTTTGCCCTAGGGTTGTTGAAGAGCTGGATGGAAATACAGCCATGCAGGTGAAGCCCTGTGGACACCTTGGCCAGGCCCAGGCCAACAGCTGCAGCAGCAGCAGCACCAGCAACAGTACGCAGGCATTAGAATAGTGTGGGACAGGAAGCCAGGGAGGTATGGCTTACTCCCCAGCACTGCTTTTCTAGCTTTCTCAAGCTATTTGTGAGGGGAAGCAACAAGAAACGTCAGCGAAGAACAAGAAAATGTGGGAAGAAGCTGGCACGCTGGCCTCTCAGGTCCTACCAGCGAACTGCTGTGTTGCAAGGTGAATAGAGAGAAACGGCCGGCCATAAATAGACATCAGTTTTTCAAGTGGGGCTGAAGTGAACCTGAGGCAGCCCAGCCTGATGGCATGCAGGGGATTCATAAAATAGTCATAGCTGTTGTTTTTTTATTTCAGCTGGCTCCAATCGAAGTGATACCTTGTTCGCCACTGAACCCACACATTGGAATGTGTCCCCAGCCTCTTGCTCATCAGGCACATGCTTGTTTGTCCTCACAGATACAGGACAAAATTACACTCACAGAGAAATGTAATTGCTAGGCAAACATCACACGAGTAAAGGCTACTCCACCATCTCTTAGCGCAGGCACGATGAGGCATTCGTTACACAAGGACAAGTGCTGCTTTTTATTCTTTCTCATGTAAGTCAAGAGATGATTTCAATGCTTTTCCTTGAAGCATCTGGATGCTGCTTGGATTGTATTTTTTTGAAAAAAAAAAAGTGCTTACAAAGCCTTTCCAAATATGCCAGGGTACCAATATAGAAGGGATGCAAGTGGGCACATCTTTGTAACCACTTAGGACAGCCATCAAATGCAATCACACTGAACTGGGGGTAGCTGCCACAGTTTTGGTGTGTATGTATAAATATTGTATTTTGACATCTTTGTAAAGGTAACTATAAGCATAATAGTCTCTTGGCTGAAAAGCGTGTCTGCATGGTTTCTAAAACATGTGCTATCTATAATTAATCTGTATCTTTGGCTCATGTTGAGATACAGACAGAGCAGTTACAGTGCTGAATCCACAGTGACTGACATTTCTAATACACTGGCCTCAGAGAAGGGCCACCACCATGACCTCTCTGCCACCTGCAGAGGTAGCTGGATTTTAACAGCAGCATGATTTCCCCTTTGCTGTGTCCTCAGATGAGGAGGGCGACCTCACTGATGGGGTGATTTTGTTAAGGAGGCAACCAGCCTGGCAGCCTGAGTCAGGAGCTCAGTGCTGTCTTGGAAGAACAAGGTCCTTGGCCCCTCAGAGTGGGAGCATTGGACACCTTCACCGCAGCTCAGCACAGAGCCTGCATGAGGTGCGTCCTCCTGTGTGGACTGTCACAGGTGGTCGGTTGTCACTGAACTGAGTGTAAACAAATACAAGCTAGCCAGGCACAGTGCTGGCATGCTAGCAGCAGTTTTCTGCTGTGGCTCCATTTGGGATTTCATGTTCCCCGTAGCAGAAGGTGAAGGAGATAATTGATAATGGCGTGAAGCATCCTGCAGGTGGTTCCTAGCAGGGAAAGAGCCATGCCAGCTATGCACATGACCTTTGTGCTAGTCAGGAAGTTCGGGAGAGCTCCTTACGGACCCAGAAAGAGGCAAGTTTTTCCTGTTGCTAGTCAAGTGGGGCTGAGAGCTCTAGCGGTGCAGTGAAGATGCGAAAGGGAGGTGCCATTTGGAAGAGTTGTGCCTGGAAGGTTGTTTTGGATTCCAGTGGCTCAAAACACAAGGTGGAATGGAGTTTATGTTTGGTAATGGTGTTTCTCACAGCTGTAGCATGATTCTACCCAGCCCTGTGTTCGCCGTGGTTATGCCATCATACACATGCTTTTTGATTGAAAGTTCAGTCAGTCGTCTCACTGGTTGTTGAGGACTCCAGCGCTTCTTAGAGTGATGGATGAGATCTTGAGTATCTCCAGCCTCTCACAAGCCAGTGTGTGGACTAGTGCATGAAACTAGTGTCCAGCTGGTGTCGCCTGATAGCCACCACACGAGCTTGGCAGAATCCACACCAGTCCATGCATTTCAGTGAAGAGTCCTTGCTCATGCATGAGGTAAAAGAACACTTTAACAATGTCAATCTGCCATGAGGATCTCCAAAAGGGTGTGCCTGCAGTCCAGGCTACTCAGGAGGCTGAGGCAGGATTACTCAAGCCCAGAGACTCAAGAAAACTAGCCCAGGCAACAGGATAAGACCCCCATCTCCCTCCTCCCCTCCCCTCCCCTCTCCTCTCCTCTCCTCTCCTCTCTTCTTCCTCTTCCTCTTCCTCTTCCTCTTCCTCTTCCTCTTCTTCTTCTTCTCTCTCTGTCTCTCTTTGTCTCTCTTTTTGTCTCTCTCTGTCTTTTTCTCTCTCTCTGTCTCTCTCTGTCTCTGTCTCTCTCTGTCTCTCTCTGTGTCTCTCTGTCTTTCTCTGTGTCTCCGTCTCTCTCTCTTTTTGTCTCTCTCTGTCTCTTTCTCTCTCTCTGTCTCTCTCTCTAACACACACACACACACACACAGACACACACACACACACACACACACACAGAGATCAGCAGGAAGTTTGTGTGTGTCTCAGTTACTCTTTTCTCATTGGTAGAACAAATACCTGACACCCAAAATGAAGGGAGGAAAGGTTTATTGAGCTCACAGTCAGTGGACGTTTCAGTCCTTACTCAGCTGGCTCCAAGGTACATGGTAGAAGGCAGAAGTTCGTGGTGGCAGCAAAAAGCAAGAGAGCAAAGGGAGGGGCAGCAGCCCAGGCAGCTAGCTAGCCTCTCATCCCTCCTTTCATTGTAATGCAAATTACCTGCACCAGGCAGGTACAGCATCCACACCCACAATCATCAATCACAAACTCCAAAGCTGCCCCATAGCTGCTTGAGGCTTTGGGGGACACCTAGACACAAACAATAACAATGTGACCCCCAAAACTCTTTGCACATGATAGATGAAACATATTCTGACATACTCCACAGAACTATGCTATGTTAACTTCTTGGAAAGCAAGTGAGAGCACAATTTAATATTAATATGAACAGAGACCTGCATAATGAAATAAGTAGTGCTCTTTTAAGGTAATCTAAGAAAACAAGATTCAAACAAATCCAAGTCTAGACTTGAAGAAACGGAGTATTTATTCTCCCTCCCCATGGGGATACCCGGGGGACTAGGCAGAGAAGCAAGTTGTTAGTGGTCTTGAGTCCATCCAGTGAAATGCAGGGAATTGTAGTTACAATACAGAACTGGCTTTACCTACACTGCGGACCAGGTCTTCACTTCAGAATCCGAGAGCACACACGGTTTGGAGAAATCCCCTAGGAGACAAATGGAGGTTGAGTCAGTCCCTTGTTTCAAGTGGTCTTGGGCACGGATTCCCTAGCTACAGCCATTCACTGGCGCTGAGAGACACCTGTTCTCCACTGAGCAGGTGGGTTCTTGCTGGGATACTCACAGGGCTCCAGAGGTCGATACGGGCTGTCATTACCCTGCCTCCCTGGATGCCTGACCCCTAATCTTGCTATATCCACTTGGATGAAGTAACACCAGCAACTGGGGAGGCCCCCAGGTATGTCTGAGTGGGGCGTGGAGGTCGGGTCCAATCTGACTCTTCACCCCTCGTGGCCACGCTGAACCTCTTGGTGTTGACAGGGAAGATACTGCAGTGGCTCTGTTGGCCTCGTCACAGGTCCTCCTGACAAAGGGAGCCTTGGGGCCTGCCACTACCTCTCTGTTCCACATCAGAGATCACACTTGCTGCTGCAGCCTCCGCAATGATTTCCCAGAAGACAGGGGTTCCCCCAAGTCTGTACTGCTCAGGGAAGGAAGACATCAGCTTGCCGTTGCCATGGAAACCTGAAGGTCAGTTATCAGTTGTCAAGTGACAACATGCATCCTAATTCTAGGTGTGCAGGTGAGAAGCGGCCCTCTCTCTGGCTCTGGTTCCCAGCTCAGGCCTGGCTCTTCTCAGATAGCAGCTCTTCAGGGCTAGGGTTAGGGTTTCCAACCTGGTGCAGCCTCATGGCCACTGCTGACTGCGGTCCGTGTGTCCCAGATGTAGAGGAGGTCAGCCCCACCCCCTCAGCATGTGCTCTCAGAACCCACAAAGCTGTCAGAGTTGACTTCCAACCTCTTGAGGATGAATGTCACTCAGCTTTTGTGTGAGAAGACTTCTAAGTGGACCATTTCAAAGCCAACCCTGTCTCGTGATGGGCGACCTCAGGGAGAGGTGGGCCCGCTGGGTGGGAACACTGCCAGCAAGCATTTATTTCCTTGTTTGTTTGCTGTTTTTAGTGCTGGAGGTTGAACACAGGGTCTTCACACTGAGCCTTGTTCTCAAGGGGCTTTTGTTTTGAGACAGGGTCTCACCACATTGCTGAGGCTGGCTTTAAACTGTCACCATATAGGAACCAGAGGTTTCCTCAGAGTGGGAATGGGGACCAACAACTCACCCACCCATGTGGCAAGTTGCAGAGAGAGGTTAAGCACACTCTCAGAGAGACTAGAGTATGGGAGAGGGAGGGAAGGAGGGTGGGAGGAAGGAAGGAGAGAGTGAGGGAGAAAGAGAGAGACAGACAGAGACAGACAGACAGACAGACAGACAGACAGACAGACAGACAGACAGAGACAGGGACACACAGAGAGGGACAGAGAGAGAGACAGAGACAGAGACACACAGAGACAGAGACAGAGACAGGGACACATAGAGAGGGAGAGAGAGAGAGAGAGAGAGAGAGAGAGAGAGAGAGAGAGAGGAGACCTACAGCTGAGTATATTTATATGGCTTTGAAGGAAAGAGGGGAAATTTAGGGAAATCTCTGGAAAGAGGAGATTCAATTTAAGATGAGCTGGGCATGGCAGCAAATGCCTGTAATTCTAGCAGCCTGAAGGCTGAGGTAGCAGGATTGCTATGAGATCCAGGCCAGCCTGGGCTGCACAGTGAATCCAAGGCCAGCCTGAACTGAACATCCACAGTGGAAAGGGAATGGCCCATTCTACACGTGAAAAGCATGCCCTACTGTGTAGAGGCTGATTGTATGGATTTTTTTTTTTTGAGTGAGTTTCCTAGAAGGGAAAAGGCCTGAGTAACATTCATGTCCTGAAGCTGCAGTCTTTTGTTTTAAAGCATAATCTATAATTTTAAAATTATGACTTTTCTCGTCTGCTTTCAACCTATCTTTACTTTTCTATCCTGCCTCAGAACCAGCAATCCTCCTGCCTCAGCGTCCCAGAGTGCAGCAATTACAGTTGTGTGCCACCATGCCCAGCTTGCGTTCCCTTTTTACTGGGCAGCATAGTGTTCCCTCCTCATCGCTGACTCTATTTCCCAAGTGAAAATCCAAACAAAGAAGTGATAATTCAGTATTACGCTCCGAACCCTTTAAACTTCACAATGCATAACTCCTGTACCCCTGCTCCGCATGGATGAGTGTGCACAATATGGGGTCACTCTGGCTGGGTATATTTACAGGCTCAGAGCCACATCTACAGAAGTCCCATTGGAGCAATTTGTTCTAAATTCATTATCGTTAGCATGCAAGACAGCTTCAGGAAGTCATCCAACCACAAAGCATTTAGGAAACCAGCCCGATGCTGCTATCAAGGATGTTGGATGCAGAAGTAAGTCAGTCAGGATCTGGCCGAAGCCTGACTAGCCGAGAGTTTTGCTTTTCTCAGCAGTCTTTTTCAGTTCAAATCATTTTCATTCCAGTGACACTGGTGTTTGCTGGTGATGCTGGGGTGAAGTCCTCAGCCAGGCTGGGTAAGCAGGGCCCACGGCTCCCCTGTAGATGTGGGGACCCCAAGGACAGGAGGGTGTGGAGAGCCAGTGGGGAAGCCCATCTCCTTGTCTGCAGAAGTGGGAGGAAGAGAGAAATGGGAGGCTTTGGTCAATGGCCACTGCCTCACTCCAGAAAACAAACTTCACATGGTTTGTAGTGTACAGCCCTGACCAATGACTCTGCCGCTGGCTCAGTGTTGTGGGGGGTTAGGTCAAAGGACATTCTGAAGGAATGTGCATTTCCAGAGGTTTGCAACTCAGTCCAATCCCAGGGGTTCTGAAGTCCTTGAACCAGCCTTCAAGCTTGCATGGTGCCAATTTGGGTGTGTTTGTATCCAGATTTCCTGACCAAAGGGCTATTGAGTTCTGGGAACAGAATCAGCAGCCTATCAGATGAGACAGGCCACCGAGATGCAGGCTGCTCCCAAGGTTCAGCCTCTCCCAGCTCTCACTCTGCTTTTTCTCCACACTCCCTAAATGTGCACCAGATGCAAGACTTAAGGGCACAAATCTTTTCCTTCTCCAGGAATTTTGCTGGTCTTATCTCTACTTTCTAAGGGAAAGGTGCCCCAGCCCTGTGGAGCAGCTGCCTGGTGCTGGCTTCAAGAGGGGCCAAGGGGTGGGCTCTTCACAGTCCCCTCTCCTGGATCACAGCTTGGTGCCCCGGCTGCTCCTGGTGCAGGGAGGTAGCTGTGCAAGGACAAGCAGCCATTGGAGGGGGCTCAGGTCCAGACACAGGGGGCCCTAGGGAACAGGAGGAGCTGCAGGAGAATGGGAGGATGGAAAACGCCTCTCAGGGGAACTGGGCATCTGGGGACATGCAGGGCATGGCGTAAGCCACCTGAGACCTGCTGTTCAACCTGCAGCACCCTTCACTCACCTGCAACGTAGTCAAAGTCAGACTTCTGCTGATCTCACAGAGAGGTAGAGCCTGCAAGTACCACTCCTGTAGAAGAGGGGTGCTACACTTAGCAGACCCTCAGAGAGGCAGAGCCCTGTGCCCCATGGTGGCTGCAGGTGACACTAGCTTTGCTGTTTCACAAGAGCTGGAGGAAAGGATTTCCAGAGTTCTCACCACAAAGAGCTGTGAGTGCTCAGGCTGCTGCACAAGCTACTATCCTGACATGACTAGATCTTTCCACAACGTGTGCTTGTGCATGATCATTAAAATTTTAAAAATAACAAGAAGGAAGAGAGGCCTTGGGACTCAAGAGGCTCATTGGGAGCCAGACAGGGAAGCTGTTTTAAAGCTTCCAGGGTCTGTGTAAGAATTTTGGAGGACCACTGCCAAGAGTGTGATCTAAGTGGCTAGGAGTATGTCTTTGTGCCAGTTACACATATCTGTGGGATCCAGACCCCAGATTTGCTATTTCCACATCCCTACCTTGGAGAACAGAAGTGGGCAATGGTGCGGACTGTGCTTACCCTGCCTGTAGGTGCGCAGTGCCCATCCGTGGGGCCTGGGAGGATGCCACGGGCAGTGCCATTCTCAGCCAACAGTGAGCCAACAGATTCTGTTCCTCGACACTGATGATGGCCTATCATCATGATACGATGACATAGCGTCATGAAATGAAAAGATGCTAAGCTGTGGTTTTTATAAGAGAGGGAGTAAAATAGCAAAGTTGACTGGATATCACTGTGCTATGACTATGCCAGTGATGCACGAGTCATTAAACAGTACCAAACCCCCCAAAAAAAACAACAATAACAAAAAGGTTTTCCCCTAACATTTCTTTGTCTTCATCTAGGAAAATCACTCATTTTAGTTTGGAGAATCAGGACTATTATGTTCTTGAGGTTTATAGAAATTGATGCGAGCCTGGGGATTTTCTGCACTCATTGTTCTTTGGGAGATGCCTGAAGTTAATTTGAGTCATGGGAGACCCCAGTCTCAGAGCGACTGCTGAGCAAATGGGTGGCCCATGCCATTCTTCCAGTGACACTTAGTTAAGGAATAAAAGATCAATTTTACATGCTATGCTCAAATATAGTACTTCTATTCCATATGATGTTATCATATATATTATTATTAAAGTATCTTAGTATTATTTTATAAACCATCACATTTGAAAGTTGTCCCTTCTTTTAGAGCACTATTGAAATTTACACCATGGGATGAAGTTCAGGGGTAGGGGAAGTGCTTAGCCAAAGGTTGGATTCCATTCCTAGGATCACATAAGCAAGCAAGCAAGCAAGCAAACAAACAAACAAGCAAACTGCATGCAGTTCTTGTTCTTGAGTTCTTCTTCCAAGTATTTCAGTGTAAGGGCATTCTAGTAAAAACCCTAAACGCCACCTCTTATTCAATTAAATCTCCCTTTAAATAACACTATTGTATCCAGAAAACGTTTTTTTAAAAGTAATTTATTTGGGGATTGTTTGGCTTGAATCTTCCACTTCATAATTGCAAATGTTCTGCCTCTTCGTTCTCAATTCTCTGTATTTTGCTGGTGAGATTCTTTTGTTACCGTGTCGCTCACATTCCCATGAGTGACACTGCAGGACAAGAGGAGAGGTCCGTTTTGGGTCACAGTCTGCCTGGCTTAAGCAGAAACTGCGCGGCGGAGGGGCACGGAGGAGAAGCCTGCTCAACACACGGCAGCCAGGAAGCGGCCGGAGTAGCTGGGTCAGGACTATACCTTTCAGGTTCTGTCCCCTAGGCCCCGCCCTCCACTGGGCCCACCTCCTAGGGTGTGTGGCTTCCGGTCTCATCCCTGGTTGGGTCTCATGATGACAGGGATGGCCCACGATCCAGTCATCTTCCACACGTGAGGCTTCTGGAGGACATTGTAGACCTGAACCATAACGTTTTCCTAATCCATTTATACTTTTTGTTTAGAAAAAAAAAAAATCCCTGCATGGAGTACCTAAAATTTAAAAATTAATCCTTTTATAAAATAGCCAGACTTGAATCATTTCTGGAAGCTGTTGCCAACACCAGTAGCAGCCACAGTTTCTACCAAGTAGTTCTGGAAGGTGCGGATTCGAAACGAATTTCCTCGCAGGGGCCGTGCTTTGCCCCTCGTGGAGCACCTTGCCTTTCATGAAACTCACTTGGGCGTTCTGTCTCCTCCAGGTGAGCTCTGAGCTCCTTATCAGCACGCAGTCATGTTGCCGTGGAGGACCAAGGGAAGCCTCAAAGTCAAAGCTGATAGAGTTTCATCAAGATGTTCTCCTTTGGGGAAAGTCCAGAAAATGTCACATACAATTCTGGGCTGTTCTGAAGACTGTCATTGCTGCGGGCCCAGCTGCGGCCGTGTCTCACAGTAACAAATTCAAACCAGGTGCTGCGCATGGCACGGAGCAGGCTTCTGGTTCGCAGCCAGATTTATGGTCTTACATCTTTTTCTTTACCAATCATGTCAGCACTATTATCATAGATTTGCTCTGTGCAATCTTTGAAATTGTTTAAATAAGGCTGACATTTAAAATCTAATTTTATAAAAATGTAGTCAAATCCTCCGAAAATATTTTTCATGATTCTTGCAGCTGATATGATGCCTCTGTGGTAGCATTTGGGGAGGTACTGCTGGAAGAGTCACACGGTAGTTTGCACCGTGGAGGTGCCTGCTGCAGGAAGTGATGCTCATGCACCTCTGGACCAGGAGTCAGGGAACAGGGCGTGGCCTGGGGCACCAGCCCCAAGAGGATTCCTCAGCTTGACTTTGTATTCCTCCAGCCAAGAGCTTCTCAAATTCTCTCCACTCCTCAGCAGTTTCTAACTTTGCCAGCCCCATGATCCACAAGTCATCCTGGCATTCTCATATGTAAAGGAAGAGGCATAAGATCATTGGTTGTACCAGCAGGCTCCATTCCGACTGTTGGAATTGCTCTGCCAGGGCCAGTGGGCTGGGCTGGGGACCTGTGAGTTTCTCTGCTGATTTACAAATGCAGTCCAAAAAAGTGATCCTTGTAGAAAGAGGACATCACCATCTTTCCATATGCTGTGTGCTGGGAACTAGTGGTAAGGGCTTTTCTTTTTCTTGTATATACAGGGAAGAGTGCCTTATGTATCCTGATGCATAAATACAGGTCGAATGGTGATTATGATAAAGGTTATTCCTTGTAGAGGTTTTAACAACCAACATTAGAATGGATTGGCTGAATCTTATGGAAAATATTTCAATAAAACTTAGGATAACAAAAGGCTGACATATTTCCTGTGTAAGGTGATGGTTTGTAAGAAATTGTGGGCCTGTACTTCTAAAGCAGTCTCTTTTATTGGGCTGTATTTAACAACAATTTTCTTGGTATGTGACTTTTGTCTATTTACATTCATGTATCAATATACCTAATTACATTACCATACTGTCATTGTTTGATCTAAAATGTCCCCAAAAGGCTTGCATATGCAGAGGTGACTGAATAGTGATGTCACAGCAGGGGGTCAAGTTCATACCTGGGTGGGCCACTAGGAGGTAGGGTCCAGCGAGAGGATGTCGGTCTGTTGGGGCCTCTGAAGGCACAACTGTCCATTGAAGGACCTCAATCCTTCCCTTCCTCTTGCTTTCCCAGTTTCCTGGTGGCCATGAGGTGAGCAGCTCTCACTGTGACACCCTTACACAACAACGTTCCTGCCTGGGAGTGTGTTGAGTGTGGACTGAGGTCTCTGAATCTGTGCCCCCTCATGAACCTTTCCTCCCTTAGGCTGTGTACATCAGGTGTTGTGGCCACAGCAGAGAGCAGGTATTTAACTCATTTAATGCAGTACTTTATGTATTTTTTAATTAATTTTATTGAGAAACAAATAGCAATGAGACAGTTTCAAAATTGATTAGTAGGACAGTTTCAATAATTAATACATTGCATATTGTTGTCTTCATAGTGGTTATTGATAATACAAGATGCAGACATGATACCCTGTTCAAATACTATTAGTTCAAATCTTTCTTCTCATTGAATTAAGAGAAAGTAGCTGTATATCCTAACTAATTTGTATATACAGATACAAAATAGTCCTTCATTTGTATCCCCTTTTTTGTTTAGTTTTGTCATTGATCAACTTCTAGGAAGTTTCTATTTCAGAGCCATTTCAAATAATGCTGAACTAAATCCTCTAACACATGTCTTTTATTGATGCATGCACACTTTTCTTGGATAAATACCTACACTTCAAGCTCATGAGTTGTGGGCTATGCATATATTTTGCCTTTATTAATATTGGTGAACAGATTTTCAAACTGATTTGGATTAATTTCAATTCCCACAGTTTGGCAAGCCATTTAGGTATGAACAATACAAAAGAAAAATTTATTTCAACTGAGGTGTGATAAAACCATTATGTTTTGAAGAAGTGGAAGGCAGTAAGAATCACTAATTCAAAGACATGCATGTCTTTCTGGTTTGGCATCAATGTGCTCTTCCTGATGCCGATTATGAAGTCTTCAAGCATCGAGCTGGCCTTCCATGTTCAAATGGAGTCATTGGATCTTATATCTTATTCCATGTCCAGCACACCACATCCTGTGGGCAAAAACATTACCTTGTTAATTTGAAATATTGTTTATTTTCAACTAGCTTGTGAGCTAGGCAGGCAGGTAAGGATCAGCGACTTGCATGTTCTCAAAGCTGCCAGTGCTGACAGGAGTGTATAACCACCTGTCCACAGGTCCATCTTCCTGGATGGCATTATACCATTTGCTATAAATAATCTTGAAAAATAGCTGCAGATAAGAAACATAAACATTTTAAGGTAATCATGAGTGAAGGGCTGTAAATGTTTACATTTATACCATGATGTGTTTAATAAACTTAACCCTGCCTTTTATACACGTGCGCTTGTCTCTCCAAGTTCCAGGGCATCTGTCGCTTGGTAACTAAGTGAGATCTAGCTGAAAATTCCTGAATAAGGTGGGGAATTGTTAGCATCCTCGGAAAAATAAAAAGAAGGGAAAAGAGGAATTCTTTGCTATGAGCAATGGATTTGATCCACGCCAAGCCAGGCAGCCCGTGGTAGGCATTGTTGTGATTGGTTCATCGTTGTGATTGGTTCCCTTTGTGGCAAAGGTCCGCTGTCCTCCACTGTGAGTGAGTAGTTGTCGCTCTTCAGCATGAAGAAATGTTGGTGATGACAGCACCATAAAATGTGTTGAGTGTTGACCAGGTACCCTGCTTGAGATCACTGCTTTACATATGTGTTTGTGCCAAGCAAGAATGTTGGAGGTAGGAACTGTCATTTTTCTTTTACAGATGAGGAAAAGAGATTCAAAGAAGTTCAGGAAATTTTACCAAGCCTCTGCTGTCACTACAAAGAAAGATGAGACCAGACTGGAGGCCAAGGTAACTTCAGAGTCCAATTCCCAAGGCACCGATCTTCATCAGGATGTGGGAGAGATGGAGGCAGACTGAGAGTTTAGGAAAAGGTGTACAGCTAGGAAACTTCTAAGGAAGTAAAAGAAACACTTCCCAAAATGTGTAAAACAAAAATTTGATTGATTGCACTGTAAAATGAGAAGAATCAACTTTGGGATTCATAAAGAGTAGACAAGTTCATAAAGAACTTATTAATAAAAACCCTTGGCAAAAAATTGATAAAATATAGGAGTTCCATATAAATTAGATGTAGAAATTAATTTGAGCAAAGTATGACCACATTGTGTTTTGTCATAAGTGCTGAAATATGCGAGCCCAAGGGAACCCACAAACGCCAATTGTGCTAGCAGCATTCTTGATGTTGAGACACAATGCCTGATGCCCATAATGTAAAGGAGGAAAGGTTTAATGTGGCTCACATTTTTAGTCTATGAGCTGCTGGCTGCAAGGCACAAACATCATGGGAGAAAAACATGAAGCAGAAGAACTACTCACAGTGGCCTGGAAACAGAGCCAGGGAACAGTGCTAGAGGGGAACAAGTGGTGGATCATAGGTAGTACCTGAGGCCACATCCCATGACACACCTAGACATAGCCAGGAGTGGACTGATTTGCTAGACATTTCTTATGAGATTGGCATATCAACCGATTAGCAGCCACAATCCACCCCTAGTTAACTTTATACCCAAAGATGTCCCCTTAAATTATAGTTAATCTCCAAATAAAGACAATACCAAATTTAGTACTCTGTTTAACTTAACACAACTATCCTGTGCACAACTGCACAAAAATGTTTCCTACACCAAAGTCTGAAACATCCCAGTATATTTATGAAGTCCCAGTCCACATTTTTTTCTGAGACTCAAGGAAAACTCTTGGCTGTAAACATCTATAAAAAGAGAAAACAAGTTGCACCATCCCAAGGTACAATGACAGAGAGAATGTTCTAATTTTGCAAGGGACCAATGGGAGACGGAGAACAGGACCAAATCAAGACTGAAAGCCAACAGGGTGAATATTAAGTCCTACAGCTCCAAATCTGGCATCTGGAGTGCATGGGGGCAAAACTGAGTTCCAGAGGCATGTGTGGACTCACCCCATGGCCTTGCCTGTGGCAGTTTACGTGGCCTTTCTCTTGGGTTGACTCCACTCATGGCATGCAGGATTCCTTGACAGACATTTTTCATTCCTGGCATCTCAGAATTCCTCTACTCCATCTTTGGATTCATCCCTAAAGCTTCACCCACTGCCTTTTCCAAACCCTTTTCCAGCGTGCCCAGGTGTCCCTTTGACATCTTGCTGGAAGCCCTGCTGACCTCATAGCTCATGTGTTTTGCATGGCTAATGTGGATGATGCTAAGGACTGCTGTCAGTGGAGGCCATAGCTAGACTTCCTTTGGCCATGGATGCAGTGGCCTCTGAGTGTCTGGATAGCTGAGCCAATGAAATGAATCCTAGGAAACCAATTCCCTAGTAGGCCCTTCTTCAGCAAGAGTCACAGGACCTTCCTGAGTCTATGATAACTGGGGTCTGGCTGGTTTCTGAAGTGTCCTTAAGGAATCCTTCTTCTTATTTATGTATGAAATACAGTGGTACCTCAATTTACAAAGTTAATTTTATTCACAGTTTTTGGAAGATGGCTGTGTCTGTGTTTGTGTCAGGAAGGTGGCTCTGATCATTCTCAGCACAGGATGCAGAGCTTATAAACAGATGCAATTTTGCTGAATGCTTTTGTTTGCAAACTGAATTGTTTGCACCCACACTCTTTCAGCTCCAAATTTGTATGTGCTTCTTTCCAAGCTGAAATCTAAGTTTGCATTTTTTTGCTCTGCCTTTTGCTTCCTGGTTCTCGCTAAACAATCTGGCTAATAGCACCTGACAGTACCCATGTCACAACCTAAATGTTGGGCTATTTTGAGATTTATACCCCCAAATTCACTAATCTACCACCTTCAATTTTAGTCTCCTGGAAAGTTTTAGGAGATGGGAAAAAGATATAGAAAAAAAATTTCTGCCTAAGTATAATCAACATGGCCCATAAAGCCTTTGTTCCTAAATGAATCCTCCTGTGCCTGTCTTTACTGTCACCATTCCTATCAATGCTGGTATTCTGAGCTCTTACAAGAACAATCTGCCAGCCTCTGCCTACAGCATTTTCTAGGGTTTTCTTAAGCTGCATATCTAAGCCTTTCCAAATACCTAGCACAAAACATTCCAAAGATCCCTATATCTCGTGGTCAGCTATGGTCATAGCAATGACCCCACTTCTCTGGAATTAATTTTCTATATTAGTTGACTTTTCACCTCTGAGAACAAGTAGTTGACACATACAAATTAAAGGATTTGTTATTAAGACCCAGAAGGCAAAAAACAGAGCAAAAACAAAATTGAAAACTTAAATTTTAGCCTGGAAAGAAGTACATGTAAATTCAGAGCCCAAAGAGGTGTGGGTGCAGCTCAGTTTGCAAACAAAAGCATTCAGCAAACTCAGGTGGAAGGATTTATTTTTGCTTATGGTTTCAGGGGGTTCAGTCCATAATCACTTGCTCCAAGACAGGAACATCACTGGGGGAGAGTGTGTTGGAGCAAAGGTATTCACTTCATGGTACTCAGGAACTGGAGCAGAGAAACAGGGCAAAGAGGAAGGGGTCAGGGAATACATATAATGCTCAAGGTCACCCAATGAAGGCCCAGGTAGACACACTTGGAAATGTGTTTTACTGATTCATGGGGTAGCTCCCAAGCTGTAATTGTGGGCCTGCTGGATCCCTCCAGACCCAGCCCAAGCCTGGAATGTGCATGAGACCCTCAGCCATGCTCTCTGGACCCCTCTGAACCTCTCCAAAACCAACCCAGACCTAGCGTGTGAGCGAGAACTTCCGCCATGCTCTCGGGACCCCACCTGATGCAGCCCAAGCCCAGGTCCAGTGTGTGTGTTTGTGGGAAAGGGGAGAGCTTTCACACTCCCCTTTGCCTGCTGGATCCCTCTGGACCCAACCCAGGCCCAGCTTGTGAGTGAGTCCTTCTGTCCTGCTCTCTGGACCCCTCTAGACCCAGCCCAGGCCAGGCATACAGGCCTGGTGTGAAACTGCAGCTGAAGTCCCTGCAGAGAGGCTAGGGACCTGAATCACCACCCAGCTAATCCAGGAGCAGAACATCTTGCCAGAGGGGCTAAATCTGATATATCAATTTTATTGCATTCAGAAATGCCTAGCAGAATATTAAAGCAATTCTGGGATGGAAATGGAAGCATGGCCTGGAGTACTGCATGTTCCTTTGCTCATTCCCATTCAGCAAAGCTCCTTCACTTTGCTTCTAGTCTGTCATGAGCTGAGCAGTTTTGTTCCTCTATTTCCTTCCCTCATGGTATCAGTCTTGAAGCCATCTGATCCCAGGTGGAAACTATGAAGTGATTGAAACCTGTATTTCTTTAAGTTGTATTTAAGTTTGTGTGGGTACCAATGGCTGCTTTTAGCCAAATTCAGAATGAGAATTGGGAAGAAAAAAAAAAACAGAGCAAAAAGATTTGAGAAACTTAAATTGGCCCCAAAAGAACCATTTGTAAAGTTGTAACCAAACAGAGTGTGGCTGGCTGCTGGAGAGATTAGTGTCCCTAAAAGAAAACAATAACTTTGCATGAAGATGAAAAGAAAGACCCTTTGACGGTATCTTAGGAGTCAGCAACTCTCATACTGAAAGATCAAGAATTCAGAAATAAAAACAAGCCCAACCAACAGGCTGACAAGCAAGGCTGTCGGTGAGTGACCACCCAAGCCCTCTGGAGCTCTCATTTTATCACCGTGTGTCCACAGGCCAGACATAGAACTACAGGGTTCACCATTTTTTTCGGCTGCATTTTGTCTTGCTTTGGTCATATTCTTTTCTATTCCCTCTCTCATTACATATTAGGGATGTGAAACTTGGCTTTTCAGAATTTTCAGGGGTATGCAGCTCAGAGTTGACCTTGAATCTTGGAGGACTGAACTCAGAGCAATACTGGGACACTGAGACTTTGGGGAATGATTGAGGGCAGTTCTGCTTATGGGAGAGTTAGCTCACATTAGGCAAAGTATGACCTCGTGGCACCTTGGTGAAGAAGTGTGGCTTGCAGAGATGAGTTTGGGTGCCAAGTTGGTAAGGGATATGAACTATGATGATTAGACTGGACTGGCCCACTTGATTGGCTTTGGAAGCCACCTAGGGAACTGGTAAAGCACTTTCAGGGGTGTCTGGGTTGGCCAAGGAGAAGTACATTTGGGTACTGCAGCTGATCCCTGGCCCCTTCCTTCCTGGGACTGTTCTCTTTCTCTGCTTCCCAGTCAGTGTGAACCAAGCATCTTGGCTGTGCCTTATCCTTCCGTCATGATGCTCCTGCTGCAGAGCCAAACACTGCAGCCCGTGACGCCATGAGCAAAACAAACTCTTCCACCTTTAACCTGTGGACATTGTGTATTTGCAACCAAAAGCTGACCAATACAGGCTCCAAGGAAGTACTGGCTATGGCTTTCAACTCTGGCTTACAGCAATCATTTGCCCACTTTGCAACACTGGATTATTGAAGAATTACCTTTTCCTTCTCTTAATCTTTAATAAAATTAAATGTCTTCTAGTTTTCGTTAGCAAGCTCCAAATATCCATGCACATTTTGAGCCTGTATGCTTCTAAGTGGCTCTGAGGCACACTTTTCCATTGCTGTATTTTATTCAGTGATCAGGGTGAAGTTCATGCCTACATCATCTAAATAGTTCTACTCAATCTTGGGATTTAATGTGTGGTCTCTGAGCCACACATTAGCTGTTAGCTTCCCGGGAGATTGCTATAAATGTGGAATTTCATATCCGTCCTCTATCTTCTAAATCAAAATTTGCACTTTAACAAGATCTCTAGTGGATACATATTGAATAAAGAGGGCTGGTCTGATAGCTCACCAGACTAAAGCGCCTGCTTAGCTGGAGTGTGGTGGCCAGGGTTTGATCCCCGCTGTGCAGTGCCAGCACTGCCCCCAGAGCACACTGAGATGGTGATCAAGACTGGGTGTGGTGGCGCACACCTGTGATCCCACCGCTTAGGAGGCTGAAAATAGGAGAATCATTACAAGCACAATCTACATAGGGAGACCCTGAATACCCTGTAGACCCTGCCCTAAGTACAGAAAAAGAAAAAAGTGGATTTTTTAAAAAAGAAAAGTTTAAGTTCACAGCAAAAGAAAGAGTGAGGTAGGGATTTTTCATACATCTAGTACTGCCACCTGCACAATTGCTCCACTGTTAGCACCACTCACTGGACAGATGTTGCAGTGCATCGCTGACAGATGTCCGCATCGCTGCCTCCTAACACCCCAAGTCCGTGTCACATCAGCATTCCTCTTGGTGTTGTATATTTTACAGACTTGGATGAATGCATGTGACATCTACCCACAGGCAGAGGACCACACAGAACACTTTCACAAGGTGTTTTGAAAACTCCCTGTTAGCTCTACAATTGCACAGGGTGGGGACTTTCTGTAGTTTTCCACAGAAATCTCAATGACATAAGTAGTTGATTCTTTTGCAACAAGATAAAGAAGTAACCTTTCATAAACAGGTAGTGTCTACAGTTTCCAGAGTTCTCACTGGGATAGATGTTGACCAGTAGTATGTGATCCTCATGCCAGATAATTATTGGCTTGTTGTAGTCACATCCCATTCATGCACAAGGGAAGACCTCTTCTGGCTGTGGATTTCTCATGTGAAAGTACAGGAACATCCTGTGTGTCAGTCCTGATACAGGGCACTGTTATCTAGGCCTCATGGTGCTGTGACACCCATGCTGTGCTGGCAGGGCAGGCCCCAGGATGACATCTGCCCAGCTTGCCAGGGATTGATCCCACCCATCGGGGTTGAGCCATGTCTGGCTTGAGCTATCTGAACATAATTCAGATCTTGGGAAACAAAGGGATTGATTTCTAAGAACCGTTGTGATACTGTAGATGAACTACAGTTGCTAATTTAAGTACTTACATCACTAATTATAATGTATAGCTATTGTTTTTCTTTGTCCCTTGAGGCAGTACAGGGGGCCCTGGGGCGTTTGTTGGCACACAGATTCCTGGACTGCATCTACATAATTTCTGGTTTTGTAGGTCTGGGCTGGAGCCCCAGAGTGTGCACTTCAAATATGCTACAAGTTGAAGAAGATGCGTCAGTTCAGGGTCATCTTTTGAAACTTACTGTCCTAAGATAGATAGCAAAGGAACAGGCTCTAGTGGTAGTAGGCAGCAATCCCTACTTCCCCCACCAGCAAACTGATTTTTCTTATGCACATGTCTGTCCCCCTGCTGTGGCTTGTCTTCTTGTCTCTATGCATGACCTCTGGGAGCCACAGGTGGAGGCTGGGGCCTGAGGAGCGATGCTGCAGTGACCTACCTTCTGTTTCAGAATTGTAAGACTTTCTTAGTACATGTGATGCCATGCAGCTAAGGATGTCAGGGCCAGTGCCAGCTGTGAGCCATATACACAGACTCAAGGTGGCTCCCAAAGCCTGGTCTGATGGTGGTTTGCGAGGTTGTTCATTCATCTGGTTTATTGCCCCATCTGAACTCAGGTTATAGTGTAGCCCTGCAGTCCCACTGTGTGGTCTTAAGAGTCAAGAGCAGGAGGATTTTCCAGGGTCAAGGGGTTCTCTCCTCCAGGAAAGATTCAGCATCTCAAGGGTGGCTATGCTATGAAAGCCAGTCTGGCTATGACTGTTGTTACCACCTTTCCAATGGGCAATGCCCATCCAGAATGGTATGGGTAGACAGTGCCCCTTCAGTAATATAGGAGAGCTGTGAACACAGAGTTCTGTGGTTTCCTCAAACTGCTGTCACCAGGCTCTGGATGTCTGGGGACATCTGCTGTGTGTCCTCTTGAGCTCCTGCAGCAGGCACTGCTCAGCAGAGGGCCAGTGCATAGCGCTGACTGCACCAGGCCGCTTAGTCTCAGCTTGGCCTCTACCTGAGCGCTGTCCCCCACAGCCAGCTACCTGCATTTGTTGCCTAAGATTCAAACTTCCCGAATGTTTCCAGAGCTTTCATCAAGTCTTCAGATGCCTGACTTTCTCTACTCCCAGTGCTGGCTAAAATCAGAGCCCCCTTGGTGGGGCTCGGAGCCCGATTCAAACCTGGCAGTTTTCATCTAGTAGCGCTTATACAATGGGCCAGGTCCTCTGGGTTGGATCAGTGATTTTGCTAAGCCATGGGAAGGCCAAGGGGCGGGGGCGGAAGCATCTTTCTAGGTAAGGCTATGGTGAGGATGGGCAAAGCTGGCATTAGGCCAAGCTTCTCAAACCATGCATCAAACTTCTGAGGTTAGACAAAATTGAAAACATATTTGGAGAAGTTAATTCCCCTTAATTTTGAAACCCATGTGTATTTCAAGGGAAATTTAATCCGTGTGTTTCTAATTCATTTACACTCAACTCATCAAAATGTGATTTTGAAAGAATTGTTTCATTTTTATATCCAGGAAATATTATGAATCCTTTTAACAAGATTCTTGAAAGCTTGAATAAAATGTCTTTGGATTATGAAATGGCATTTGGCTAGTACTAAGTGGGGTTTATAAGCAACGTTAGTGGAAGTAGTATAGTTCTAGAGCCCTGGGTCCACTGCCTGGGCTCGGGGTGGTCCTGGGCTCAGGGCAGTCCTGTCCTGTGTTAGGCACTGTGAATGAGCAGCAGGTGCCACCACCCAGGGGTGCTGACCCTGTCATTGTATTATCAGATCTACACTGGCCTGCAGCAGATGCTGAGCTGACCCTTAGCTTTAGTTTTCCTTATGGTTTCGCTAGTGCTTAAATGAAAGCTTTGACACTGGGGGCTGAGCTTAACAGAAAAGCTTGATCTCCCAAAGCCAGGGAAACTGTGGGAAAGAAGGAGAAAGGAAGTGGCCAATTCTTCATAATTAAATTAATTTGTAAAGAAACAGAGGATAGAATCAGTTATAATTTCACATACGATTTCTAGGAAGACAAATAAAAGCATTTGTATTAGATAAAATTTTAGATTCAAAGATGGAAGAAATGTGGAGTTCTCTTTAATGCCTATGTTTCTAGAACATGACAGTTCTTATGAGATGCAAAATCAAAATGCATCTGCAGCTCTCGAGGTCCCTGTGTGGTGAGAGCTGAGTCTTTGCCTTTGAAAGTAAAAGAATAAAGCCTGCTCCGTTTTTGATTTATAAACTTCCCTTTCTGGGCAGCGTCCCTGGAGGGTAGGCACTGCCAAACAATAGCAATTGAGTTAATTGTCATGAGCAATTACCAGTGGCAGAGCCAACCACTGGGGATCACTTCCCATGGGCGACTCTGATTGGGGTGGATGGAGCCCCTTGGGAGAGGCCCTTTGAGGGTGTCCCAGAGCCCCTCAGCTGGGGAGAGGAGCAGTGCTTCATCTGGAACCCAGGGAGGTGAGGGGAGTCACAGGACTCGGTTACAGAAGCTAGGGCTGCCTGGGATGCTAAAATGGGTGGAGGAGATGACAGTTGGATCTGTCTTGGGCCACAGGGTGACAGCTGAGATCTCTAAAAGGCCCATCTTCTCTGAACTTGCCTCCTGTCTTCTTCATTGCAGATGCTCATTTGACTCCCCTCCCCTCTCCTCTCCTGGTGGTGGCAGTTCATACTTAGAGGGGCAGCTCTTTCAGAAAGAAATAGTGTTGCTTCACTGGGGGTCACTGACTGGCTATCAGGTCCTAGATCAACTCCTCCAGTACAAGGAGAAAGCACTGTTGGCTGTGTAGATTTCGTGTACATTGCGGCAGAGGCAGCAGGCTGCACAGAGCCAGCCCACAGGACCCTGCCTGGTGACCCTCTACCTCAAGCTCTCTGGAACACCCAGGAAACCTGAAAACAAGATCATGCCCATGAACCTTTTCCATTCACCACAAGTGTTCTTCTGACAGCTGCTGGGAAGGTTATCCATATTGATTTATGGGCTCATTTTCAGACAGGGTCACGTATTACTGAGATCACTTAGTGAGAATCTAGCAGTTTCAGTAGAAATAGATACAAAGAAAATCTGATCTTGAGATTTTTAAGGTTAAATTTCTCTCCCACAGACATCTTTCCTTGTATCGTGTTTTTCCCCTCTGTGGTATAGAAGGGTTTGAGTCGTAAGTGTCCTTCTTTCTATTTTATGCACAGAATGATTAGGATTTCAAATGGCCATAGAAGTATTGTCTTTGCTACTTTTCTTATAGCTGAGGTGAAATACCCAACAACCACAGTTAGAGGAAGAAAGGTTTATTGAGCTCACAGTGCCTAGAGGTTTCAGTCCACATTCAGCTGGCTCCGAGGCAGGGTGGCACAGCAGAAAGGCATCTCAGAGGACAAACAGTTAATGGAGGGCTGAAGACAACAAGGAAGTGAAGCAGTAGCAGCAGCAGCAAGTGACCAGAGGCAGCCATGGCTGCCTTCTTCCTGTCCCTCATATTCCATCCAAGGGTGGGAAATCCTCACTCTCAGAGTGACCCTTTCCATCATCCACACCCAGAACTGTGCCAAATCGGTCAGTGCATTAACATAGCAATCCCACACTACCCTCAGTCCCAGCATCACTGCCTCGACCCCAGCACTACGCACTCTAGATCTAGCCGCCTCTGCAAAGTCCCCTAGGAACACATAGACCCATCAGTAACAAGCACGTACGAGCACGTACCTTCCGAAGTGAGCGGGCATGGTGGCTGACACTGGGAATCTCTGTAAACTCAGGGCAGGGTCTGGAGCCCAGCAGGTGCCCCAGCTGCTGGAACCCCTCTGGGCCCTAAGGATCTACACTGTGGGGACCCGGGCTTTGTCTGGGATCATATTTCATGTTATGAGATGATGGTTTTGAGAGTAATTCTGTGTTAATGATTTGCTACTCAATTCAGACTCCAAAATACCTTAATTTCAAATTCACGTTTAACCATAAGCATATGGACTCCTTCTTATTGAACATGAGAAAGGAATGAGAATATGATCATAGGTTTGTATTTTTGGAACATGCTCTGGTGGCCATTACAATCAGAATAATTTCTGAATCTATTTTTTTCATGTGTGTGTGTGCATCTGTTTCTGAGGAATTGATTGGACGTAATAAAATGCCCTGGTAGATCTCTGTTTTATTTATATCTGATTACCTTGTTGGGGCTGAGAATGTGATTTCCATTCCCTTCACCGCCAGCTGTGCGAGTGTGCTCTGCAGAGTGTGGCTTTTATCCTGGGTCCGGCCCCTGCCCAGGGGTTCTTGGCATGTGGCTGGTTGCCATGGACCCCAGAAGGGCACAGAGGTGAGCAGGGAGAGAGCTGCCCCTGCCTGTGCTGCTCAGTCCCTGAGGAGACCACAGGACAGGCGTGACTGTCACTGAGTGCGTGTCCTCTGTGGAGGGCAGGGCCAGCCTGCCTCTGCCCGGCCTGCCTGAGTGCTGCCTTGGTGGCTGTCTTGTCCTCACCCCTCCCAGGCCTCCTTTGTCTTCTTCCCAGTGTTGGGCCTCCAGTAGGACCTCTGGCACTGGGGCATCAAACTGGACTCTTGATTCTTATCTGGTGGTGGTGCCTGAAATCCAAGCCTTCATCTGTATCCTCCTCCTTCATCGGCCCCAGCGTTTCCTGCTCTCATTTCTATTTGGGGAGTGCCAAGCATGTGTTAGATTATGCAATGGTGACAGCCATGGCCACTGATCAGCACCCGTGGGATGGGCCCTGGTCTGCAGCCTAGGTCTAGTCTTTGGTGGTTCTCATCTGGTGGCTCAGGGCATGGCTGACAGGGCTGTGCTCGTCAGGGAGCAGCTACAACAGGACCACAGAGTTCTCGATGCTCATGGTATGCACTGTTTGGCCCTTTGCAGAAAAGCTGGACCAATTCCAATGTAAAGTCTCAGAGCCAGCCTCCCTGCATAGTGCAGCTGAGTTTGAGGGACCCTCGAGGTCTTCTGTGCACCCCTTGTGTCCCTCTTCCAGTGTTGGTCCACAGAGCCCCCTCCTTTTTCCTGGAATGCTGACTTCTGCCTAGCCTTTGCCTGCAGCACTCCATGTGCCTCCCTGGAGGAAGGAGGATGTCTTTTTTGGCTCAGTGCACCCTTTGGATATCACCTCCTCGGTGCATTTTCCACCTTGCCCTGGGCTGGCTGTGGTACAGCCCACTTCATGTTAAAGAAGACCCATTTATTTGTCTGAAGTCATTTGGGCATGAACAAGGAACAGCTCTGGTCCTCCAAATCCTTCTCATATGGAGAAGACCTATAACCCATAGGAGATGAATGGGTATGATAAAAATTAACTGATCCTGAAACAAAAATATTATCTGTCCTAGTCACTTTCTTCACTACTGAGACACAACACCCAACACCCACAAATTAAAGGAGAGGTTCATGTGACTCAGTGTGCAGAGGGTTCAGTCCATGGTCAGCAGACTCCAAGGCATCACAGCCTCACTATGGATAAGCTGTTTGTGGCTGGTGGTTGAGACAGCAAAGGAGGAGCCAGGAAGAGGTGGGGGAGGGCACAATTCAGGGGGTGTCTGGATGGGTCATGGAGGTGTGGCTTTGGAGCTATGAGTGGTTCCTGCCCCTTCCTCTGAAGCTCTGTTTCTCTGCTCTGCTTCCTGGCCACCATGAATTAAGCAGCTTTACTCTACCACACCCTTCTGCTGTGATGTCCCTGCTGTGGAGTGGCTGATGATGGACAGAAACCCCAGGCAAATTAAAGGTCTCTTCTTTTAAGGCGTGGCTGTTGTGTATTCTGTCTCAGCTATGAGGACGCTAACAGAGCATCTGAAAGCAGAGTTGTAAAATATATGAAATAAAGCTCAAAGCCAGGCTACATCAGCAAATCCACCATCCTCTCCATACTCACAAGGGCTTGTGGATAGAAATGTGCACACGTATGCAGCCGCAAACAACACTGTTAACCTGCCTTGATTGGACTGATGCTTATGAATAGTCCAACCAACAACAGCAACACACTCCTCACACCTCTGAGGAACAGTTACCAAGCCAGGCCCTACTCTGGGATGGAAAGCAAGTCCTAATACATTTGAGAATATTTAAGCCATGTGGAGCTATCTTCTGCCACCCCAAAAGAGTTAAACCCCAAATTGGTAAGATAAGGATATAAGGAAAACTTCCAGTCCCTTGGAAATGAAGCGACACTCTTCTACATTCACATGTGCTAATGAAGACATTCCAGGACAAACATTTAACAGTGTTTGAACAGACTGAACAACAATGAACATCAGAATTTGCAAGAGGCTATCAAATCAGTGCTTAGAGTGGAACTTGTAACATTCAACGCTTATGTTAGGAAAAAAGGCCCAGGTCCTTCCTTAAGTAGAAGGAAGGAAAAAAAAAACCAACCCTAGAATGAAATTGGAAGGAACAAGCTTTGGAGAAAATCAATGAAAACAAACGCTGGGTTTAAAAAAAAAAAACTAGTGAATGGATCAACTTCTAGCAAGACCAACAAAGCCAGTAAGGAGAAACATCAACTTAGCAACACCAGGAATGGGCGGGGGGAACTGTTGTAGAGAATGCCGACAGTAGAGCTTGTGGGGTTCCTCAGTATGATACAACTCTTGGCACATGAGTTGTACAGCTTCGAACAGGGCATGCTGCATGAATGGCACAGATGTCCTCTCTCCTCCCACTCCCATTCCCAGGCATAGATGGGTAGCGCACCTGCCTCTACTTGTGTGCTTTTAGGTCCAGGTTGAACAGAGCTTTGTTTCTATCTGGAGGTGACAATTGCTGGCCTTGGGTCGTGAGAGAAAGGTGAAGCAGAGCCAGGGAGACAAAGTGAAGCATTTTTGTTGGGACTTTGGTATAGCACACTCCCATGCTGCTACCCAAACTGGGTCAGTTTTGAGAATCAAAGAAGCCAGCTGTAATAAATGTATTTGGGAGAAGGGTGTCCAACAGGAACACCCCAGGAAGCTGGGGCACATGACTATTGCAATTCTGGACCACACAGTGGAATGAGTGGAGAAGATGGCTGTTATGGCTTGTGTCTAGATGTCCGCCCCAAAGCCTCATGCAGTCATGGGGCAGCTTCTAAAGCTCGTGATTAATTCATGATCCAAGGGTGGGATTATGCGTGTGAGCACTACATCAGCCCTGGGGTGGGTAATCTGCATAAAATATAAGGAAGGGAAAGAAACTTGCTAGAAGCCACAGCTGCTGTCCCCCTTCCTTTGTTCTTTTTGGTTTCTGCCAACATGAATAGCTGCCCTCTGCCATGTGCCACTCTGCCTTGAACCCAGCTAAGTATGGACTGAAACCTCCACTAACTGTGAGTTAAATAAATCTTTCCTTCCTTCCTTTTTTTTTTTTTTTTTAGTATTTTAGTATAGGGTCTACAGGGTCCACTACATAGATCAGACTAGTAGTGATCTGCCTCTGTTCAGCCTCCTATGAGCTGGGGTTACAGGCATGCGTCACCATGCCCAGTCTCAGTCGCCATCTCAGGGCACCCTGAGGGGCAGGGCCAGCATGGTGGGATGAGGATTGAACCCCCAACCCCTGCATCTGCCTAAGCACGTGCTTTAATCTCTTGAGCTATTTGGCCAGCCCTCCTTCCTTAATTTTATGTGTTGGGTATTTTGTCCCAGCAATGAGAAAAAAATAACTAAGACAATGGCTAAAGGAATGGGTTCCATTCCTGTTTCCACCAACCACCACTGTGCATGCTGAGTGAGTGACTTGACCTCTCTGAGCTGCAGGTATGGAGAGAAGAGCAATGATGGCATCTCTAGTGGAGGCCGTGGGATTGTACTTAGGAAAGTGCTTTGTCAAACATCAGGCCCAATAAGGCTGGTGGTTTTTATTATGCAAACTAACTGACATAATTATGTTGACTGCAATGATGTGGATCTACTTCGCTGTACACAATGGAGGAGTTCCCAGAAAATGAGGATGAATAGGCTTTTTGCGAGCTGCCTCAGAAAGCTCACATTAAATGAACTTCTCTGAGAATTATCTTATAAAGAATGCAATGTTTTTGAGACTAGATCACCCCATCCTTGTATCTTCTATCTCAGGAGTTGCTTTTAAGCAAAACCCATCTGTCATAGATGCCTTTATGGTGTCTCCCTCATTGGATACAACAGGTGAGGTTACTAGGTGGGGCTTCAGCCCTGGCTGGAGGCCAGGAGGAGGGAATCCAGCAGCAGCCTTTTGGAGCTCAACATGACTAAAAAGGACATGCATTTAAAATAAAACCTGAATTCCTGGAAAGCAGTGTGCCATGGGTTTAATTTAGCTGACATCATGCCTTCGAAGCCTTGGGAGCTAACGTATAGGGAGATGTAACAGCTGTGGTGGAGAGAACCGGCTGAGCCCACCCCCATCCCTGCACCCTCCTGCCTATCCTGTCCTTCCTGGTGGACACACAAGGCCCTGCTCACTGCAGGCCCATGCTGGCTCCTCTTGCATCTGTGCAGCCATCTGGGACGACTTAGCTGCTGTCATTGGGGCCTTTGAAGCTTGATTATAGGACCAGGAAGCATCAGCACCGCAGAGTAGGCCGTCCTGCTGGGGACACTGGGACCGTCGCTCTCTCTCCTGCTTTTTGCAATTCACATATGTTTGATTGGCTTCACATAGGGCAGAGTGCTGGTGATGGGATGGATCAGAGGATTCTTGCCCTGGAAAGCGATAGAAAGGGCCACCCCATCCCTACTACCCAGCCCTTTGCCCTAAGATGTTCTGATAAAACACATTCCTGCCTGTCATCCCTCTGTGCTCCCTGACTGCCAGAGTTCTGGAATTTCAAAGCACAAATCAAACTATAAGATAATTTGATAAGATATTAATAAAATAATGCTGATAATTTTCCCATTGCTTTGCCTCTGCCCCTACTCCCAACACTTGATTTATAATAAATAGACATAAATATAAATAAGGATACTGATGGTAAAAACTATGTTAACACTAGATTAATTTTAAAAAATCATTGGCATAGTTTAATGCTGCAGAAATGTATTCAAGCTGCCACATTCTAGGGACCTCCAGAACCAGTCGTAACCCAGGCCTGGTGAGTATATGGGAGATCTTCCAGCTACCCTGTGCCGGCGGGACCTGTGGGTCCAAGCCCAGGCGCAGCGTGGGTGAGACCCTCTTCCACCCCTTGGGGCCCCATCACCACTCCGCAGCACCCTACCTCACCCTGCCCACCCAGTGAGAATTTCTGCCACATTCTGGGGACCCCCAGATCCAGTCCTAGCCCAGGCCCAGTGAGTGTGGGGGAGAGCTTCCTCTTCCCCCTACTCCATCTTGTCCCCTCCAGACTCAACTCAGGCCTGGCATACAGGCCTGAGATGAAACCCTGCAGCTGCAATCCTTGCAGAGGGAGTAGGGGACAGAACCACTCAGCTAGTCCAGGAGCAGAACATCTTGCCAGAGGGGTATAACAGGTTCACTTCCATGAGTGGCAGCAGGAAGGAGCTGAGCATAGTAGCCAGACCCAGCTGGATAAATCCCACCTTTGTAGATTTGCACCTGAACTTCAGTAGGTGCTAAGGTTATAACTGCACCAAAGTTCTACAACAAAGGTCAGAAGACAGTGCTACACAAAATGACAATAAGAAGGAGCAAAATGCAATCTCAGACCCCAAACCCACCCATAACAAGTGCAGAGGACACTAAAACAGAACAAATTGGTAATCACACAGCTGAAATCAATGAATCAATGGCTTCTGAACTAAAGAAACAACTGTAGAAATGTATAGAGGAACTCAGATTGGAAATGAAAAAAGAATTCCCTGAATTAATAGCATCTGCAATAAAGAATCAAATGCAGAAACATATGGAGGAAACCCATTGCCTACCCAGAACAAATGCAGAGGACACTAGCTCAGCTCAAGTGTATGAATTAATAGCGTTGATAGTAAATAAGCAACAGCAGAAAGGTATAGAGGAACTCAGAGTGGAATTCTTTTCTGAAATAAAAGAAATGTATTCAAACAGAATCAAATCAATACTGTGTTGTATACGAGGTATATAAGTGTATATGCCGAAGGTAGCTAAGTTACAAATTCTTGTACTTTGTGGTTTTATTTTGGAAAATAAAATATGTGCGAATGAAAGAATGTATTTAAGTAAATGGGAGTTATCATCATTGCTAAGAAGTAGAACCAGAGAGTATTTTCCTTCCTTTCTCTTCTCCCTCTCCTGCTCTCTGCTTATTACAAGTTTTGAGTGGTTTTACTACGAACGTGGGTAACATCTGTAATAAAAGCCACTTTATAAGCTAAATTTGAAACATGGAGTATACTTTAATATCATCACTCTGGGAAGCCAAGAAAGGAAGATCACAGGTTTGAATCCAACCTAGAGGACTTAGCAAGACTCTGTCTCAGAACAAAAATGGGCTGGGGTGTAGCTCATTGTGAAGGCCCTAGGCTCAATCCGTAGTGGTGTACTGTGAAAAAAATGTACCATGCGGTCTAAAAATGCAGGGCATGAATGTAACGGACACCCAGAAATGCAGTGCCAGGCAAGGCATAGTTGGGGGCAGGGGTGGAAGTCTGGGTAGGATAGGTGCCCCAGACTGGCAATAACCAGCCACACTTAGCACAGCTTGCAGAAGGTGTTCTGTGCAAATGTCCAAGTGACTTTCGTAACCTTGGGATTCCCAGGTTCAGAAGCCAGGGTTGCCAGTGTGGCAGGCTGTAGTTACACAGCCCCCTCCATCCCTTTCCCCACCAATTCTGGTCACTGAGCATGTCCTGATCTCTAGCCCCTGTCAGCCCCTCCTCATTCAGGGGAGCCTGGCCGAGCTACCCAGGTGGCCCAGGTAAATGCTGCCACCCTGTCCTGCTCTCCTGTCCTCTGTCCCTGGATCTATGCACAGGGAGGACAGGATGACTTAGAGACCAAAGGACAAAAAGCAAGGACAAAGCAGTCAGCCCTGGGTGTTGCTGAGTTGTGCACCAGTCCCAGCGAATCACCCTTCCTGGCTCCTGGCAGGAGCTAAGTCTCCTCTGGGGCTGGCTATGCTGGGCAGCCACTGAACCCATCTCCTATCTACAGTAGTATACAGGTGCTGCTCGTTGGCCTGCAGTGGGGTACAGGCTGATAGCCCAATGTGAGTTGAACACAGCTCAAGTGGCACACATGTTTGCTGTCCCTCCCCTTTGGTGACCTGGCTCAACCACACAGCCCAGTGTGCAGTGTCAGCCACTTACTCTACAGCTGGGACCTTGCTTGGGGCTGCTGTGGAATTTCAGAGGATCCCCTGCCCATGAGCAGGCTGGGAAAAGAGCAAAACTCACATCGGAAGTCGGATTCCCAGTGAGTGAGATTGCATCTGCTCCATGGTACAGTTGAACTGTGGAGGCTGGAGTCTCTCTGCATGGTCTCAGCACACTGCTATGTGGTGCTGTGTACTGTGTAATACACAATGACAGTGCAGTCTCCTAATACATGGACCATAGAGAGATAGCTTGCTAGAGAGGCAAGTAGAGCGCTGCCGCCCTTCCTGTCCTCGCCCCACAGGAATGAAGTGTCCACTGAGGACAATCAGTTCCTCTGAGGGGCTCCAGGCATGGTGATAATTCCTCAGTTCTCTTGGATACTAGCTGGAAGCTCCTCACTTAGCAGATTCTCCAAGGACCAGCATCTTTTGAACTCCCTAAGAAGGTATTTTCTTTATTTCCATTAATGACCTTGGTAAAATTTGGTTGAGAACTGAAACTTAAATAACTGGGTATGGGAATAGGTGTTGTCTTTGGGGTAGGCCTGTAGGCCCTGGGCACCTCTGTGTGTTCAGGACCAAGAGGACAGTGTGTTCAGGGACTGGATGCCCATGGTGGCGGTGGTGGTGAGAGCCGAGGACCGGCGACCTAGCCAGAGAGAGAGCTGGGAGCATCAGAGCCGAGGCTCAGATGGAGACAGAGACGAGGAGGCCTATGGGGAGGCTGGATGAGCTCCAGTGGGCAGATGAGGGGTGCTGGCCACCACAGACAGACAGAGGCCACCACCTGGCATTGTTTCCTTTTGTTCTCACAGAGCACTCTGTAAGCGGACAGAGCATCAGGCTGTCAATGCCAAGTGTGTCTAACCCACCCTGACTGTGAACCGGCTGAGCTTTGGTAGCATGGCACCCACACAGGCCACCAGCATCACCCAGCAGACCCTGCCCTGCCAGAAGGCAGAAGTCATAATCATCTGTGCCCTTCCCCTATGCCTCTTAGGGCTGCGAGGGTGGCTGGAGTTCCTGCTCATATCCTAGTCCCTACTACTCCAAGTCCCTCCTACCCCTCATGGTCCTCCAAGTCCTGCTGGCCACGTCGGCTAAGGAGCGGTTGCCCCACATGCCAAGCCCTGGGCTCCAGGACTGCCATCCAAGGACTCCCAAGGCCTGCTCTCCCACCCTGGCTGCAACCTTTCCAGTGGCTCTGTCCTTGCCCCACACCAAGGGTTCCCACTCTCCTGCTTCCTTTTGCCCCTCAAGGGAATCCTCTGTCTCTCACTGAGTGGCCGTGCTCATTCACAGGCCAGGCTGCATGCTCTGCAATGTTTCAGTTTTCCAGGCAGGCAGCAGACAGCTGCTCCTTCATGCCTATTCAGCAGTGGGCATGTGCTGAGGCCACCGTGCCTGTCATCGCTGGTCTGCTTATGCTCTGCCCATCTCACAGTGCTGGTTGCTTTCTACCCACATGCACAGAGCCATTCTATTGTGTGTGCAGCTTTTCCTTTGTTCAGCCTGGTGGCCAGGTTTGAGCCTGTTTCTGTAGATCAAGGATTCTCAGGCACTGAGGCACTAGTGTCGATGGGTGGGTTTGCTAACATCCAGGTGCTGGCCCCAACCCCAGGGCTTATCCTGCAGATCGGGTGTGGAGACCCAGAATCTGCATTCCTAGCAACTTCCTGATGAGCCTCAGGACATGTTTGGAGGACAATGTCCTATAGTACTCCTGCCTCAATGACATCTTCATTATTCCTTACTTTTTGCCCTGGAGATGCCTCTGGTCCATCCTGGTCGCTGTGCTTCCTCTCAGTGTCTCCTCTTCTGCTTTGTTGGCTTCTGAGCATCCTAAGGAGCCAGGTGGCCGAGCCATGGCATGAAAGCCTCTAGGCAACACCAGCCTTGGGACACCATGTGTGTTCTACAAGTGTGGGACAAGATCTGAGGCTCGAAGCCTCCTCATCACCTGCCTTAACACCGGGGTCAGCTGCGAAGCTTTACCAGGGAAACAAATAGCTGCCTGACCATGGCAGAAAGTATTAGAAACTGGTGAAGTATTGGTTCAGGGTCTGATAAACGGCAAACTAAATGCAAAGTGCTGTCCAGGGCTCTGCTCTTTGGCAACCCATAACCTGTCTCTTCTCAAAAAGTGTCTTGGGAGAGAAGGTGTCTGCAGTCACACCACAGATGTCGGTAGGGACAGAGAAAGAAGAGGGATGCATCGCCACAGAGCCATGGAAACACTGTGCCATGTTCCATGTGTTTTACTTTTAGAGCCATGCGGCCGGACCCCATGCCACTGTCTGTTCTTCATGGTTTTGCCTGGTGAATCACAGTCAACAGGAAGGGTGATTCATTGTTGTGGATGTGTGTCAGGGATGGCAGAAACCTCTGGTGACTCAAGGGAGTGCAGTGACAGCAGGCAACCTGCCCACCCCGCAGGCTCTGAGCTGTCTTCCAGAAAAAAACTGGCATGGTGACATTGAGAGGTGGCCTCTCTAACACGGTAACAAGCCAGCATAGCACTTGGAAGGTCTGCAGCTGCCCCTGACATGCGTGTCTACCATCATGGCATGGGCACACATTAGCTTCTCGGTCCTTGGGGTGCACGCAGAACCCCTCAATGTCTACTCAGCTCTGGGTCTGGGCAGGGCTGGGATCAGCAGGGTTTGCTTGCATCTTTTCCAAGGCTCATCATAGGCATTCTTTCTGGCATTCCTGGGAGGTAGTTCATGATGTCCCCATAGCATCTCCTGTCAGTGCATAACCACAATGCACTGCATGTGACTGGAATGAAGGTGATAATGACAACTGTTCTGGTACCTTGTCAAAGATTAACTCACCACTCAGATCAATCTAATGAAGCCAGCTCCATTTTTATCCCCATTTGACAGATGAGGGAACTGGGGTGCAGCCTACCGCTCACCCAGGTGAAACCACTAAGAAGTGGTATAGCTGAGGCCAGAACCCCACCAGTTAGTATTAGACTGGGTGTCCCTAATTCTGGAACTGGGGCTTTTTCTCCCACTGAGAAATGATGGAGGAATCTATAGTGTACTCCCAAAAATCATCCCTGAATACATTGGCATCAACAGCAGGTGCGAGTTTATAAGTAGAGGGGAGGGAGCCCACCCAGAAGCCCCTTGCTTCTTGTGAAAATTTGGGATCAAGGACAAACCCCTCAACACAGGCCTCCAGGACTTTCCCCTGGCTCCCTCTGGAGCCCCTGCCCAGCCAGCCACCACTCAGAGCCCACAGGCCGAGCGAGTGCACTCGAAGCTTTTGCTCCAAAGTTCTCTTCTTAAGCAGGGTGTGGCAGTGCCCGCTCAGATTCCCAGCACTCAGGAGGCTGAGGAAGGAGGCTTGTATATTCAGCTTCAGCCTGGGAAAACAGTGAGAACCTGTTTCAAAATAAAAAGGCAAATAGGGCTGAGGATGCAGTTCACCATGACTTCAGGCAGGTTCTTCCTAGAGCATGAGAATAGGATTGTTGAGATAATAGCTGTGGAGCCCTTGGGGAAGCCGGGGTTGGCCTGGGGCTGCTGAGAGTTGCATGCTGGTCCTTTCCAGCCTTGTATATCCCTCACTTTCCTTGCTGGAGAGCTGATCTTCAAGGGCTACCATGTTGTGTGGAGGCTTCTCTCTTCCTCACTGAGTGATGCTGTGATTCTGGTTGTGGCTGCTTCAGTCCTTCACTTCTGAAACGTCCCTCTCTCCTGAGCCTCAGCCTCTTTGGCAGGTCCTCATTGGCCCCCAACTTCTGTGGTCTCTGCGTTTCCCAGCTCTTGCTCACCACCCACATTGTTGCAGATTGATGGCTCATTCATCCATGTTGGAGCCATGGGGGGATGAACTCTGTCTTTCCGGGACCCTGACCCGCTGACAGCCTCCTTCTCCAACCTTCTTTCCACAGGGCCACTCACACTTTCACCCCTCACCTAACACCTAATCCCACTGACAGAAAGTGAGGCCACTCCCTGAGCTCTGGGATTATCATGAATATGTGACCCACCTAATTCTTGGAAGGTGCCATGTTGGCTCACTCTACCACCTTCCCACTGCATAGGTTTCCTAGAGATGTGGGCACATTGTGGCCACAGGCACAGGGCAGGTGTAACAAAGACCTGCCTCCCCATCTACAGCCACTCTAGGAATCATGAGCGTTCATTTTTCTTCTGTCAGTGTCCTTGTGATTGCTGGTGCCCTGGACATCTGTGAGCATCAGTAGAGGAAGGAGTCTCTCAAACAAAGTCTAAGACAAATGTGCATTACTCTGCTCTCTGTCCCTGTGACAGAACATTGGAGATAAATCAACTTAAAAGAGGAAAGATGCACTCTGCTCACAGTTTCAGGGGGCTCAGTCCATGGTGAATGAGGCATTGCTTTGGGGGCCCATGGGAGGTAGAATATCTTGGTTGGAGGAGGCACATAATGGGGTGTGGCTGCTCACTTGGTGGAGTCCAGGAAGCAGAGAGAGACCAGAAAGGGTTGGGGTCTCCCAGTGACTGCACTTTCTGCTAGGTCCCACCTTCCAAAGGCCTCACCCCTTCTCCGGGGGTGCCATAGGCTGAGGCCAAACTCTGACATGGGGGCCTTTCGAGATACTCCAGACCCAACCAACAGCAGAGTGCTTCCTGAATTAAAGAGTGAGTCAATGAAGGAGCAGATAAGAGACAGCAGGTGGGAGGTGACTCCATCCTACAGCCACCGAGCAAACACTCGAAACCCACCCATGGCCTGGTCCTCAGAACTCTAACCCAGAGCTGTCTTCCTCTCCACAATGCCTCAGCCAGGTTTTCTCTGATGTGCACCCTCCGGGCTGGGCCTTGGTCTGGAGGACAAGGGGCCATTGAGCACCTTGTCCAGCTGCTGCACAGAGGCTGGCTTCCCGACACAGGGCCTGACGGGCTCCTCACCAAACCACAGGGGCTGTTTTCCTCTGCCCATGCTTGGTCCACTTGGCTCTTCTTGACTCAGACACCGCTGATCCCCTGCCTGGGACCTGTGCCCACCTGCTCCCTGGTGCCAGGTTTTGCATCATGTGGCTGTTTGGAAAAGCCTGGACATCTTGGGTGCTGGCCTGAGATCCAGGCAGAAGGGGCTGGGGTAGACAAGGTCTCACCATGAGGATGGACCCCAGGCTTCCAGCCCTCAGAGCAGCTCAGAGATGGTGGGTTTCCATGGTGTGTTTATGCTGGACATGACTGGCAGGGAGCCGAAATCCAAGCAAGGAGACACAGCCCTTGCGCAGGGCCAGCCTGTCTTAGCATGAACCGCAGCTTAGGTAACCGGTGACGGCAGAGCTCCGCGGACAGACACACACCACCCACCTCTTCTTGATCCAGTAAGCCAGTGATTTGATGGTGCATGGAAAAGTAAAGAGAAAATAAATAAGCTGTGGAATTTGAAGGAAGATTTTTAAAGCTAGGAACTTGGGGAGGGGGGAGAAAACCCGCAGAGACAGTAAACACGAAGGCAAACACACAGAGCCCAAACAGCTAGAAACCTGCAGTGGGGCTGCGGCTGTCACTGCTGGTAAAGACGCTAAAGTGGGCTAAATTGACCAAATCTGGCCTTGGAGATAGCAAGGAATTTTGTTTTCTGTTATTTGTCTTCACAAAGGTGTGGAGAGAAGGTTAGACTGCATCAGAGCAAGTATTTGAAATTTTTCTCTTTGCTGCTTGTTTCTGTGCCACATGTTGAATGTTGGGGAGGAAGTGTGTGTTTCTGA
>NW_004524649.1:4416969-4459065 GCF_000260255.1 Octodon degus | reverse complement strand
TTGTTGAATCATGATAGTAAAAATGATTAGTGGAGTTGAAATCTGTAGCAATGCACAGAGCGCTGGCTACAGTGTTTAGAAGAGGTAAAATATGCAATAATTGATTTTAACATATGCCATAATTGGTTCCACATGCGTGGCTGTCAGCTGCCATGCATCATAATTAAACTGACATGTTCAGAAACTGGCCACTGCCATGCGCACTTACCGAATGCTCCTGCCGCGCACAGCGTGCTGCTCACTATGCCTCACTCCCAGGCAGGACCCGCCTTGCTGGGCTTTAGTCTCAGCAGGTCTGCTCCACATTTCACGTACTTACCCCTCACATCTTAAATGACCTCCTGGAATGGATCCGGCCTCTTTCTGCACCTTTGTGTTCACAAGGTTGCGTAGTTTAGCAGGGGTAGGATAATATGTAATTTCCAAAGTCATCATAAATCAGGTCTCAAAGCCAAAGAATTATTGGGAATGGGATAGAAAACAAGACAGCAGCAGGTCCCTGGAAGTCCCATGAGAGTTCCCCATCCTGCCTCCAGCTGGACCAGCTTGAACGTCAGTTAGGACGTCCATGCAGAGGGGAAAACACTCACATGGCCCATGGTGTCCTCTCTCCTGATGCTTATGCCGCTGAACTGTCTCCTTGGTCTTTCCCTCTGTGTTTATCAGGGCACTATGGACATCTAGGACAGCCTACCTTGCTAATTCTGTCATTTTCTTCTTTGTTTCTTAAAAGTGACAGGGCGCAGTTGAAGGCAGATTTGTCTAGGTCCCAGGGGTCTTGCAATCTAGTCCCACCTCTCTTATTCATTTTTAGAAACCTTTGTTTCTTCTTAAGGGATACTACTTTTACACCATATTGGGTTTAGTCATGTATGGCCTTGTCATACATACACGTAAGGCATTTTGGTAGTGTTTCTCTCCCATTCCCCTCTCTCACACTTGCCCTCCCCTTAGATCCTTTGTCTTATATAATAATAATCTTCTCTCCTCCTAATTTCATGCCATTTTTTAAATTTTAGATTCTGCATGTTAAAGGAAAACACATACTTATTTTGCTCTGCAAATGACATAATGTTCTTTATAGTTGAATAATATGCCTCTGTGTACACACACTGCATTTTCCTTACACAGTCCCCACTGGTGAGCACCGAGGCCGATTCTGTACCTCAGTTGCTATGAATTGAGCTGCCATAAACATGGGTGTGCAGCACTTCCAGAGTAAGCTGACTTTAATTCCTTTGGGTGACACAAAGGAATGGTGACACACCAATGAGTGTGTCTCATTGCTGGGACAAAATACCCAACATGCACAAGTTAGAGGAGGAAAAGTTGATTTGGGCTCATGGTTTCAGAGGTTTCAGTCCATAGCCAGCTGATTCCAGGGCAGAGTGGCATAATCAACAGGCATTATGAGGAGAAACAGTTCATGGTGTGGTGGGCAGGCAGGTAGCAGCAGTAGCAGCAAGCCTCCCTTCCCTTTCTCCCTTTGCATTCCACCCAAGCTTTAAGCTACACCTACACCCAGAGAAGGTTTCTGTCATCCATACCCAGAACCATAAGTCAATTTAGCAACACACATGCTTAATCCCAGCATCACACACCCTAGATCCAGCCACCTCCAAAGAGCTCTGTCCATGAGTTCATGAGACTTTGCAGGGACATCAAGATACAAACCGTAACAGACTGGGACAGCTGGGTTATATAGTAGCTCTATTTTTCATTTTCTGAGGAAAATCACACTGATTTTTATAGTGGCTGTACTCATTTACCTTCTCCCCAGCCCTCCGCAGAATTGGCTGGCTTTGTATTCTTGCTGTGAGCCATCCTGACTGCAATGAGGTGGAATCTCAACATACATTTGATCCTTGTGTAGCGCTGTCATTACCCTAGTATCCATGAAGCTCTGGGGGTTAGTTTTCTTCTTGGCAAGATGGGAAGGTTACTATTCCTACTATCATCTCCACTCTGTGCACAGCAGACAGGGACCAAGCATGAGTACCAGAGTGGCCCTCCAGCTCTGAAATGGCACTTCTAAATCAGCACAAACCAGTGTGTCTTTGTGTTTAGTGTCCCATGGTTGGTGTCTTGAATCCAATGAAGAACTGGATGCCCCCCCCCCAGAATCCCAAGCATACCTTCTCTGTCTTCTTCTTCAAACCAAGGCCTAGAGGCTAAAGTGTCTACAAATCAAACAAAGCAAGTTCCCCACATGCTGTTGATAGATGTGTCACTGGCAGCAGGGTCCCCAAGCCCACCACTCCAGGGGGCAAGGTGGCATCCAGATCCACTCATCTCTTTGGAGCACCCATGTCCCACTTACTCTGGCTGGTCCATCATGATGTCCCTTGGTTTGTCCTCAGTGCATAGCCTGGGCTTTGGCTGAACATCTACACTGAGCCAGTGAGTGTTTTCCACTGGTGTCCATGGCCAGCAGTGAGATGCCTGTTTCTCACAGCCTGGGAAATGTACTGTGTAGCTGGGAGCCTGTCACAGCCTTCTGAAGGGGAACTAGACTCTACTGTGCAGAAAGGGGGTGGTGAGGAGCTGGGGGATAGCTCTGGCTTGGTGACTTCTGGAAGACGAGCACTTCCCATGGGCCTCTCCTTCTGGGTAAGATCACTTAAGCCCAGACATTGGAGTCAGGCAGAGGCTGCGGGCTGTCTCCTCCGAAGTCATCATAAATCAGGGGATTTATCCACCCTCTGTCTCCTCAGTCTCTGCTCCCCTCCAGCTCTGCTCAGGAACCTGCCAGGGCCCCAATGAGGGCTTGGTCTTCTCTAGTTCTGTCATCCTTCCTGTAGGATTGCCTACTACCTGTCACATTTCTCTCCACACTCCTCCCTGGCCTGCAAAATCTTGGGGTCACAGATGCAAGGTCATGCACCAATTTGTAGCAGCCTCTGTACAATGGGTAGATCTCAAACCTGGGGTGTATCTGAATCCCTTGAAGAGCTCTGAGAAACAAGAAACAACTGCCTGAGTCCAATCACCAGAGATGCTGGCCAATAGCTCTAGCTAGGTGAGCTTCCAAGGTGCCCTGTGGCTATGTTTTACTTGAGCTCTGTCCATATGGATCATATCAAGAACCACCACTGAAGTGAGCATCAGCTTATACACAGGGTCTGAGATGCAAACACTGGCCCTTGAGTGATTCATTCAGCTTTCTGACCCTCACTTTACCCATCTGTAAAATGGGAGGTTGATTGGGTGATCTGTAGATTTCCCTTGAAGATGCCCCCAAATCTATGAACAAAGAGCTGGCAAAGGCCCCCTGAGAGAAGACTGCTGCCATTGTGGTGCCTCTCTCTTCTCTTTCAGACAGCTATGACTTTAAGGTGATGCCCAATTTCTGGAGAAATGGTGGAGGCAGAGAGAAAACAACAAGAGAATGGGGCAGATATAAGATGCTATGGGTTTGAAGGCCCTGAGCTAATTCTCCACAATCAAGCAGAGTGGTTCATTAATGCACTCTACACTGTTTGTTAAGGTGGCTTGTTAGGCTCTAGCTCTAGCTCAGTACAGGACCACAGAGGGGAGGAGATGGTGCTGCGGGAATAATCCTGGGCAGCAAAGGGTTGTCAAGGAGCAGAGACACTCACAGCACAGGAGTGCTGTCCACCCCTCCTGCTGGTCATCTTTCACTTCCCTGGTGGACCCAGCCTTGAAGCCCAGATGAGGTCCTTGGAGAAGCTTCTCCCAGAGCCAGGTGACAGGCATGAGGGAGGTTGCAGCCCCTTGTGGGAGGCCCCATCTATGTTCTGGAAGGAGAGGAGCAGGCAGAAGTCTGATAGAATCTCTGTGATAGAGTGAGAACTGTGTCTGATCCTGACTCTGCTCTGCCCTTGTGTGAGTCTCTTCCTGCTGGGCTGGGCCAGGAAGCAAGCAATGGGAAAAACACACTTTCTTCCCTCAGTTCTTGCAAGGAGGAATGGGATTGGAGTGAACAGAGATAAGCAAGAGGACGATAAGCTCCTGGCGTCACCGCCCCTCACTCACTCCATGTGGACGTCCCATGTGACATTCTCACTGTCCATGTCCTATGTCCTGATGTATCTCAGCTGGCACCAGGAAATCCAACTGCAATGCAGTGACATCCACATGCAAAATGGGAAGTTAACAAGCAGTGGGCAGGCTTGGGAACCACAGCAGGCTGGCAGAGGCTCCACAGGGTGGCAAGACCAGAGGGTGCAGTCCAATGTAGATGGAGGCAGGAGGATGGGAGACCGTTCTGTCCACAGTAGGTGGGCAGGTGCAAGGGCTCAGGGGTGAGTTCATGACACATTGGTTGCTTCATGTTCTGCTGCCCAGGCCTGACCCTGGCAGGGCCAGCGGGAAACCCAGTGCAGTGAGTGAGGACATGCTCCAGGTCTCCAACAGGTTGGCTCTTTCGGGTGGATGGATAGTGGGCTGTGATGCTCACTTGGGGTGCTTGTCTGCAGCCAGTGGCCTTGTGGGTGTGAGGCCCTTGTTCTGGCCCACTTGCCTCTGTTCTGCTCCTCTGCAAGTTCTCAGAGTTGTCTTCTCTTCCTCCACTACTCCCTCCTCTTCCTGGTTTTTCTCTATAGCTAGCATTCTTGCACTAGGTGTTCATTCATTTATGAAATTTATACAACAAACAGGACAAATGTCTACATAGAAACATGGTGTAAAGCAGGAGAAGGGAGCCAGCAGCATCCCGTGGGCGGGAGACCTGACTTTCTGTTTTTCAGTTTCTGGGTGTTCTTCCCATGCGGCAATGCATGGAATTGAGTTGGGCTGAAGTGGGCCTGGGCCTTTCCTCACCCAAAGGCTGAATGTGACCCAGTGTGGAAGAACCCAGGAGCCTCTCAGGTGAGCCTTCCAGCTTTCCATCCTCTCATTTATCTCTAAACAGGATAACTACAAGGAATGACCATCACCCTAGAAGAATGTAGGCCTCTGGCCACTGGCATGTCCAGCACCCCCTTTCCCTACTGAACTCCAGGCACTGGGAAGGTGCTGACTTCAAATCATGGTCTGAGGGACAAGTCACATGGTTAGGCAGCAGATCCCTCACCCTGGCAGATACCCTGGGGAGCTTTTCTAACTTCAGAAATGCATGCACAGCCCAGGCAGACCCATGCTGGCCCCTTTCAGGTTTCCAAGTTCAGCAGGCATCAGCTGTATCAGTGTCTGGAGAGCTCCAGCCAGAGCTATGAGGTTTCTGTTTTAAATCTCATTCCCATTCTGCTTTCAGCCCCAGAACTTTCAAAGCAGCAACCTGATTTAGACCAAATTTGATATAAGACTGGAGACTTATCAAGTTACATGGAAGGTTTAGTGTGCTATTTAGATGATATTTGGTACAAAGTGTTCTGGAATTAGATTGCAGATAGGCCACAGGATGAAGGTCTATTTAACCTGTGACTCTGATCAAAAAGAGGCCCCAAACAATATATGCTCCAAATAACTCGGAGAAAAGGAAATTTGAAACACAACCAGTGGGTCATTGAGACTTTTCCATGACAGCTTGGAGCCCTGGGGCCTTAGGGGAGGAAAAAGGGGCTTTCTTCTGAGCACCCTGTGGTGTCCTCATGGTGTGCAGCCTTGGTGGCACCAGTGTGTCTCCAGTGTGAACATGTGTGTGGGTCCTGCAAGAACCTTGTGTTCTGGGACGCAGGCAGGATCTGGGTTCCACCCGGAGACAGTACCAGCTACTCAGGGTGGCAGGTACCTAAGATATGGGGAAAGAATGGTGGACAGGGCAGGGTGAAAGCAGGGTTGCTCTGTTCGAAAAACTGAGAAGCAGGGGATTATTAGCTGCTGAGATACTCAGACCATGTGCATGTGTGCATGTGCGTGTGCGTGTGCGTGCGTGTGTGTGTGTGTGTATGTGTGTACACGAGTAGCCCTCCAAGAACAAACAGGCTGGGCACCACCTCAGCTTGCTGGACCCTCTCACTGTGCAGGCTCAGGCCTGGGGAATCTGCTCACTGTTGCTGGAGTAAGCATGACATTGTGCCTCATGAGCCTGTCTGAATTGTTCCCAGGGGTACATGAGGGACACCCTGCTGTCCTGAGGGGAAGTGGGGGCTCCTTTGTCTTTGTGTCCCCAGCAGATGATTTCACATCTGCATGCACATGCTCAGCAGGGAGCAGCGAAGGACATTACCAGTTCACCTTCCACGTGGTGCAAGGGCCTGGAAGGGGGCCCGGCTCCACTCCGCAGCCCACAGCTCTTCTGCTGCTGAGGACCGGCTCCCTCCATGAAGCCTGGGGCCTACACCCAGGTTTTCTAAAGCTCAGTGTACACCAGAAGCATCCCGGAGCCCCTCAGTGATCAGATTCTGACAGGTCTGAGTGGGCTGCACCTCGGGATCTGCATTTGCAGCATGCTGTCTGCACCTACCCAAAGCTCAGCTCACTTGCAAAGAGGTGGTCACTGCAGGGCCAAGGTGGCTCTTAGACCAGAGGTGAGCTCCAGAGCTGTGGGCTGCAGGGAGCTGCATGGCTCAGGGAGGTGCAGGGTGGGACAGGGTTTAGTGAATGACAGTGTTACATGTCAGTAACTACAGCAAGCTCTGTGGATGTGTTTCCAGGGTAGGCGGATTTCGGTGTCACAAATCTGTTACAGGGAGAGAGAAACACCAATTTGTATTGGGAAAGTGTTAGCAAGAGGGGCGGAAGGTAGCCCAAACTCTCCCACTGCCCGCTCTGCAGGTCATGCCTGCACCCCGCCTCTGTTGGCATGTGTGAGAGCTTGGGCTGCCTTCCAAGTTCCCCAAGTTTAGCTGCAGAAAAAGCCAACTAATCTCCTGGAAAATCTCCTGGTGTGTGCTTTTTCTTTAAAAGTCCAGGCTGACTGTGAACATCCCCTCTCCCCTTTGAGACAGCCTTACCAAGGTGGATGCCAGGATCTCCCCTCCCCCAAAGCTACGGGTACCAGACACTGAGTGGAATTTGTCCAGGACCGACTCACACTACCACTGCCCATTAATTCACTTAGTGCATTAAGAGGAGGAAGACTGAGTCGGCACATTTTATTTTGGCTGTCAGGCCTGATTTGAGATCATTTCTCATTGAGGGCTCCATATCAAAGGCTGGGATAATAGAATTACAGGACATTAGGGTTTTCAATCTGGACAGGGCCCTGGAGATCATTTAGCGCTGCCTGCTCACTTTACGGATGAGGAAACTGTATTTTTATCCTTGAAACCTGAGCAATACTTGGGTTTTGATATGCATGTCTAGCTCTTCCTTCGCATCCATGGGAGGCGTGGGGACCGTGTGTGTGGTGAAGGGATCCCAGAATAGATTCTTTCTGCCTGCTTAATCTTGATCCTGGCTTTAGCTTCATCAGAACTGGTCATCCCCCACCCTCTGGACAGCCCACATTTTGCAATAAGATGTAAACATCTTGGTTCTCGACATTCGCTAGAAAAGAAACACTGTGTTTCTATGCAGTGTCATAGGGGCTGCACCCTGGCATCTGTAACAGATGTTGGCCAGGGCAGACAACTTTTTCTAAGCAATCTAGCTGGATTTTAGCAGCTGAAATTTTCTGTATCATTTGGCGATCATATTTCATTTCAGACTTTCGAGCACGACAGATTGTCCACCTGGGTCTCATTTTGCCACATTTTATTGATGGCCTGACTCAGATCTTTCAAGTTTGCGCTAACTGACTTGGAAGGAGCAGCTTGTTGTTTAGATTTTTATGACACAGAAGAGTAAACTGCCTGCAAATTACGCAGCACGGTGGCAATGAGCAGCGAGTTGGGAGTTTTTATTAGTATTTATGACCTATAGTTAAGGAATTAGTGAGGAGGGCTACCTTGGACCCATTCCAGAGACAAAATCCCAAATTCACTTTATCAGAATGCATATGGAACCAGTAAGGGCCACACTTGTCTTTGTAAACCTGAGCTCCGGCAAGGATAGCACACTACCCTCCCGCCTGCCTCTCCAGGTCTGCGAACACCCCACCTTCTTTCCGCCCATCCCTTGGTTCCGATTATTTCTAGCAGCCACTCCAGTCAGTCCAGGCCACCATCTGAGGATTCAGTGCTGTGTAAATGTGTAGATGTCAGATGTTCATGAGAGAGGAACTGGGGCAGGGTACGGATGGACGCCGCACTATCTTACACCGTTTCTATAATTCTAAAATGACTCTAAATCTAAAAGCATACTTCAAATGACACATCCTAGGTCCGTTCTGCCTCTGAGGTTGCCCAATATTGAAATAGAAAGTAGAGGTGACTCCAGGCCAGCACAGGGATAGCCAGGCTGTCCCCTTGTCCTGCCATTGACTACAGGACAGTTCCACAAAGAATTTGTTTTAATTCTCATTCACTGGGTTTGGAAACAGAAATTGAGGTTCCAAAAGAAGAACCTTTCATGTGTTGAAAGATATCTATTCTCTGGTTTACAACTGGCACATCCAGGGACAGGGGTGCAGGTCTTCAATCCCAGCACTCTGGAGCACTGGGGCCTGTGGATCACAAGTTCAAGTCCAGTCTGGGCAAATTAGCATCCAAGGAAGACCCCGACCACAATAAAAATGTGAGAGCTGAAAATATAGCTTGGGACAAAGGTTCTGGGTATAATCCACTTGCCCTACACATACACAGCAAAAAGCCAAAGAAAGTTGCAAATGGAACCCCGTTTTGTCTGACTCAAAACACAGAAGCCCTGCAGTGCTCTGCATGTGCCTCAGGTCCTGAACTGCGGAGATGAGGTGGACGTGGGGATGGACCGAAGGTAGGATGGGTGGGCGGCACCTGCAGGCCAGGAACTTTCCAACCACAGTCCTCAGCCTCTGTTTCCCTCCAGGGTGGGGCTGGAGCTCAGCTTTTGGTGGGGACACCCATGTCCTTGGATTTTATTCGGGAACTATTTCAAAAGAAACTTGCTCTGTGGTGATCATAGCGTGGTCTCACCTGTGCAAGGGAGCAGGTGCAGGCTCTGCTTGTCGGGGAAGCTCCAGTGCAGCAGGAACCAAGTGCAGATGAGTTCCTAGGACCCAGGGCAGGTGAGTGCATCCTCTCCACACCTGCTGGAGGTGAGGCAGCCAAGGGTCCTGAGGAAAACTGGGTCAGCTAGTGACAGGTGAGCCCAGATATCTGCACTCAGTACTACATGCTGGCGATCTGGCTTTAGCTCTGAACCCCTGTTCTAAGTCACAAACTCTGAGATTCAACTCTCATCACACCCGTGTGAGCTCGTCTCTGTGCTGGCTGGCTCCTCCATGGGCAGCAGCAATCTCAGACTGTCCCAGACTAACCTGTGGCCATGTGGTTGCAGTCGGCTGGCCTGCCTTGTCCTCACAGCCTGATTGAATACAGCCCGTTTGCTTTTGCGTTTATGTCACTGCTTCCTCGCTATGAAGATCTTCTGAGAAGTGGAGATTGAATGACCACAAAACTGCATTAATGACCTGGCACTTTACGGAGACAGTGTGCAGACTCACAGCGCAGCAGACCCAAATGTGTCTACATTAGTAATGAGCAGCTGCAGAACGCTCTCACACGTGAGCCTCTATCAGAGCTGGTTTACTGGTGGTCTCCTCAGAGATGCTGATGCAGGAGGTGGGGCTGAGACCCAGAAATGGGCATCTCTCGCTGTGCTTTGAGATCCACAATCCTAGTCATTGAGAATACTGGCCAGGTACACCTGGGTTTCTATTGTCTGGAGAGGCTACTAGATATGTACAATTATTGCTGTACATACATGTTGGGACTAAAATTAAAATAAATATCACTATTATGGACAGAATGAATCATGCCCATCTTAAATTCATAGGTTGAAGTCCTAAACCCCAGTAAACTGCATTTGACCACAGTGTCTTGGAGATACAGTTGACTGAGGTCATAAGGGTAGGGCCCTGATCTGGCCTGGAATCCACTTTCTGTCTCTGTCTCTGTCTCTGTCTCTGTCTCTGTCTCTTCTTCTCTGTCTGTCTGTCTGTCTGTCTCTCTCTCTGTCTCCTCCCAAGTGGACAGAGGACAGCCCATACGAGGACACAGTGAGCAGGCACCACCTACAGCCAGCAGAGACCTCACCAGAAGGCTCCATGGTCCTGAACTACCAGCCTGCACAACTGTGCAAAAATAAACCTAAGTCATCTAAGCACCTCAGCCCGTGGCATTTTCTTATGGCTACTTGAACTGACTGATGCAGTCACTAACTCATCCAAATGAGGAAGCAGAATGTGTTAAATCCAATTCACTCAGGGTAAATAAGAAACAGATGAGCAGAAATTTAGTCAAGGCTCGTGGATAATGAGCTCAAGACTTTGCTTTGTGTTGTGCTTTTCAGAACTTCACTGAGGTAGACTTGATGTCCAATAAACTGCACCAATTTAACATGCACATTTGGATATGCTTTGCCACCAGACACCATTGTCACCATCAAGATGGTGGACACATCTGTCATCCCTCCTCCTCCACTTCCTGCAGTGTTCCCACCTCCCTACCGGAGGCAGCCACTGATCTACTTTCTGACACTATAGATCTATAAAGTAATTTGCATTTCTAGAATTTTCCATGAACAGAATCATGCCAGCTGTAGTCTTTTTAAAGAGATCTTTTCTTACCTTTTCACTAGCTGCACCAGCATCTTCCAGATCTGAAACTCTGTCTTCACTTTCACTCAGTTTTGCAGGCTTGTGATTGAGGTTTTAAGTTCCTCTATATCTCTTTGACTCTGCTTCATGCAATCTATTTCTTTCCTGCATTGCTCATTCAAGGAATCCATCATTTTTCTAGTCTCTATTTTTTTTATCAATGTCTTCTTTAGAAGCAGTTATTAATTCTTTTACTGCAGAGGTTTTTCAGATTGGGTTTCCTCCATATGTTTCTGTATTTGATTCTTTACCTCAGATGCTATGAATTCAGTGAATTCTTTTTTTCTTTCAGAAAATAATTCCTCTCTGAGTTCCTCTATACCTTTCTGCTGTTGCTTATTTACTTCCGATGCTATTAATTCATACATTTCAGATGAGCTAGTGTCCTCTGCACTTCTTCTGGGTGGGCATTGGGTTTCCTCCGTGTGTTTCTGCATTTGATTCTTTATTTCACATGCTATTAATTCAGAGATTTCTTTATTTTCAATCTGAGTTCCTCTATACCTTTCTGCAGTTGTTTCTTTATTTCAGAAGCTATTGACTCATAGGTTTTAGCTGTGCAATTCCCAATTTGTTCTGTGATAGTGTCCTCTGCACTTGTTATGGGTGGGCTTGGAGTCTGAGATTGCATTTTGCTCCTTCTCATTGTCATTTTGTATAGCACTGTCTTCTGACCTTTGTTATAGAGCTTTGGTGCAGTTATAACCTTAGCACCTACTGAAATTCAAGTGCAGATCTACAAAGTTTGAATTTCTTCAGCTGTGCCTGGCTTGGGTCTGGCTACTGTGCTCAGCTCCTTCCTGCTGCATCCATTGGGAGTGAACCTGTTGTGTCCCTCTGGCAAGATGTTCTGCTCCTGGACTAGCTGGGTAGTTCTGTCCCCTACTCTCTCTGTAGGGATTGCAGCTGCAGAGTTTTAGCCCAGACCTGTATACCAGGCCTGAGTTGAGTCTGAAGGGGACAAGGGGGAGTAGGAGAGAGGGGAAGCTCTCCCACACCCTCGACAGGCCTGGGCTAGGTTTGGATTAGGGGATCCTGAGAATGCGGCATAAGTTCTCACTCACTTGGTGGTGTGGGATAGAGGGACTGTGGGCTGGTGGGAGGGTTCCAAGGGCATGGAAGAGGGTTTCACTCATGCGGCATGCCTGCGTTTGGACCGGACAGGTCCCATGGGAGCGGGGTAGCTGGAAGCTCTCCCACACACCCACCAGGCCTGGGCTAGGGCTGGATCTGGGGGTCCTGAGAACACAGCAGAAGTTCTCACTCACTCAGTGGGCATGGGGGAGAGGGCTTCAGACTGGTGGGGGGAACCAAGAGTGGGGTAGAGGGTCTCACTCATATGGCAGTGTGCCTGGGTTTGGACTGAACAGGCCCCGTGGGCCTGTAGTCTTTTTTAAAACAGACCTTGATTACACTGAGATTGTGCTGTGTTGTTGCTGTGCCAACACGCATTCTTGTCTACTGCTGAGTAATATTGTGTTCTAGAGACCTTAATTTATTTTTTCATTTACGTGTTGCTGGACACTTGGCTTATTTCTGCTTAAGGTATTACAAATAAAGTGATTATGAACACTCAAGTGCCAAGTTTTGTAGGAATGTATGGCATGGCTCTTACTAGGTCAGATGGAAAATGCATGTTGGGTTTTTCAGAAAACTGTCAACCTGTTTTCCAAAGTCACTGCACTGTAAGATGTGCATGTCTGCCCCTTGTCCAGAGCTTCATCCTTACTCTCTATGTCCCTATCCAAACCAGGTAAGAGGATCCTTTTAATAGTACTTAGTTTGGTAGGGATGTGTGTGTGTGTATATGTGTGTGGGTGCACTGACAGATCATTGTAACTTTAATTTGCTTCTCCTTAGTGCTGCTGACATTTTATCAAGTGTTTATATTTTTGTGGCATGCCTATGAGAAAGAAAATATAGACAGTTCACTGCTAAGTGGTTCATTCATCTAAGTTACATGGGATAACAGGACAATTTCAGGTTCTAGTAGCCCTTCCAGGTCCCCCTGATCTTCCAGTGAGACAATCTCACTCCATAATGTCTTCACACCAATCATGTAATTATTTCTTCATGACTCAAAGAATCCACAGCAAAAGCGAAGACCATAGGCCGAGCGACCTGTGTAACCAGCCAGTGCTGGAGTCTCTTTCATGTTAGTTCTGCTGGCCGGGAGACTGGGCCTCAGGCACCGTTACAAGGAAGTAAAGAAGTACAGTGCAAAGTTGGAACATACCTTCTTTGGTTAGCTGTAGGAGGACGCCTCTCCTGAGAAACTAGTAGAAACATTTGCTTTCGCACAGACAAGTTGGAGGGATGCTTCAAATGCTTTCAGTTTATAAGTTACAAATGCCGTGTCTCTCTTTTTGTAAAACACATCTTCCTCACGGTAATGATTTCCTTACTGCTGGGAGACAGAACACTTTATGCTTTATGTAAATTAAGATTAGAAATGTCTAGAGATGTAATTATTGGACCATTTTCCTTCAAATGCGACAATATGCAGTTAATCAAAAGATAATTATACTGCCTGACAAATTACTTTTTCTATTAGTGCCCTGATTTAAAAAGAAAAAGAAGACTTTTGGTACAGTACTGCCTAATTAAAACAATGCACACAATCTTGTTAGACATTCCACTAGGGCCATTTCTCCAGAGTGGTGACATTTCTATGCAGCTACCCTGAACGGGAGTGAGGGCCATCTAGGGTCAGTTTGCCTTTCTGATTTTAATATAGCCCCAAATTAATTTGGAGCTAAAAAAAAAAAAAAAAAAAAGAACTCCAAAGAAGGCCAAGACAAGCAACTCTGGTCCACTGGGGCCAACCTAGAAGGGGCCCTAAGTTCCATAATAACCATCAGGCTCAACCGTGGTCTCGCACTGGTTGGGGGAAGCCAAGGTGCTTTGCAGAGAAATGTCTTAGATTCAGAGAAAATCCAGAGCCACCAGCATATACAGAGAACCCCCTCCCTGTCCCAGCCCCTGCTTCTACTTTACCATGTGCCTGAGGGGACCTGTGATGGGGGCTTGCAGTGGCCTCAGCCTCAGATTCTAGCTCCAGCTCTGTGGGCTGCATCAGTAGCCAAAGTCTCTGATGCACCTCTCACCTGACTGGCAGAAGAACCACTGCCAGCCTGTTTTCTTAAAAACAGCCCCCAAAGAACTAGAGCTGCAGCACTGTTAAACAAGTGGAAGGCCCCTTTGGTTGATCCTTTAGGTTTCATTTGATCAGGAGGCTTGGGCTTGCTCCAGAGATTGATGGAGAGAAAATGGGATGGTTAGGTTGTGGGGAAAGTGACTCATTCCTTCCCCTCCACTCTGCTTCTTTTCCCTTTCTCCCTCCTTCCCTTACTCCCTCCTCCCTTTGTCTCTCCTGCTCCCTCTCTCTTTCTGTCCCTCTCCCTACCTCCTTCCTGGTGATCAAACCCTAAGTCTCCTGCATGCTAGACAAGTGCTTTACCACTGAGCCACACTACCTGCCCAAGGCTTCTTCATTTCATCTACTGTATGTCATTTCCATGTATTTATGGTGTTGAAATCAGAGTGTTAAGTGCCAAATTGTTATGTAAATATTTAAGCCCTGGGATGTGTGCCTTGGCAAGTCTTTCAAGACTGCTATTTAATGCAGTTTGCTCTCATGTAAACGTCAGTTTGAACTTCTGGTGTGTGCTCATTAATCTTACTTAGTAAGGTATTACATGAGGATAAGCCTTAATGCTCTCCTTTCCAAGAAGGAGTAGCAAGCTGTAGACTGTAGATCCAACTTTGGCCAATCTGGCAAAAACATTGTTGTGTAAATGAACTTTAAAGCTTAGTAGATAAATTGGAATGTGTGTGTGTGTGTGTGTGTGTGTGTGTGTGTGTGTGTGTTTGGTTTCCTTTAGAATAGCACAAAAGTTTATACATATGTTGGTAAGAATCACTCAGAGAACCAAACATTAAAGCCTCCATCCAGGGGAACGCGGTTATGCTATAAATAGTTTAAGATGAGCTGCCCTTTGAGTGGTTCTGTTTTGTTATCTGGTATTAACTAGTTCCTATTCAGCAACTTCAGTTCTGTTCCCTATTACTGAAGATTTATTGTGTTTTCACTAAAAATAAACCCGACTTGAAAAAGAAATACAAAGAATGAAGTTTTGTTGCTGTTGGTTTCCTTTGGTAAATAAATATTTACTCAAAGAATGAAATTTTTCTTTGAACAATGGAGGCCTTGAGTGGGAGCAAAACCTCTAAAGTCATAGTATATTCTTGTGGCGTAGATTACGACCCACTGAGATGTCATTAGGAAACATGTGCATTGTAATAATCATCTATGGATACATAAGTAAAGGACACATACAGATGTACGCACTTATAACACATGGATACATGTCATCTAAATGCCTAAGACAATCTCCTTTAAGATATTTAAGGCTCGCTAAGGTGGTCTGCAGTAATAGCAAACCAGACCTGTAGGCCTTTTCTGAGATATACCTTGATGTCTAACATTCTTAATGTTTTCCGTGATGGAATAAGCTTGGGAACTTTTTGTGAGGAATCTAAAAAGGACAACAGAATACTACACAGAAGATGCTATAATTATAGCATTATTATTCACGTCTCTTAAATGTATTAAACTAAAATAATGACTAGTTGCTGTGATATAGTCCATGTTAAACATTTGTAGCTCTTTCAACATGACAACTAGGATTTTTAAAAAATTAGGGGCTTGGGAGATGGCCCATTGGAATAAGTGCTTCCCTGGCAAGTGCAAGGGCCTGAGTTCGATGCCCGGTTCTGAAAAAAAAAAAAAAATAGACCAGGAATGTTTGCAAAGTTTTTATGGTAATGCTGTTTATCTAAACCTTGATTATAAAAATAAAAATTGGAAACATGAATCTCTAAAAATGGAGGATTAGATATAATGATAAAAAATAACATTTATTATGCCATACCAAACAAAAATAGATCACACACACTTTCTTTTTCTAGTCTTCTGTTGTTTTTAGACTAGATATATTCAATGTCAATCTAGTTCCTAAATGTAAAGAATTATTCATGTAAAAAAAAAGAATTATTCATGTGTGGTCCTGCACACACACACACACACACACACACACACACACACACAAATGAAACTGTATATGTATACATAGTAGGTATATATATTGCAGATGTTTTATGCATATATTTTAAAGGGATACAAACCTAATATTGCAAATATTGCTCAACAAAAAAATGCAAATGCTGGTGGCAATGTGAAATTTCATGAGTATTTCTGGGAGCACAAATTGGAACACAGAGAGAAACTAGAAAAAAGAAGGCATGGGTTGGCTAAATAGCTCAGCAGATTAAAGCGTCTGCAAGCAGGCACAGGGGCTGGGGGGATAGGTATCCCATGTAGGCCCCACCCCTGAGGCAGGCTGAGCCTGAGACAGCAATTGAGACTGGGCGTCTGTGTCTGTAATCCCAGCTCTTGGGAGGCTGTAAACAGGTGGATCACTACTAGTCCAATCTAGTAGTGAGACCCTGAACACCCTGTAGACCCTTCCCTAAAATACAAAAAAAATAAAGAAAAAGAAACAAAAGAAAAGAAAAGAGAAGGCAGTCTCCACCCGGAAATGCTGTTGTGTTATCTAGGAATATTGCTATTTAGAAACACAAAGGGGCCCAGGGCATCCTTACTCAGTGGCCCCACCCCCTCAGGACATCCCTGTCCCAGAGACTTTGGCTCCTGGCTCAGCATCTGTGTTAGGGAACAGGAGGGAAGCAGCACAGAGTAGATTTCCTGGGGCCTGACCTGACTTGGTCTTAGGTGGAAGTGTAGGGACCTGTTGCAACCCAGGGGCACAGTATTTGCTGATCTCTGTTTTGTTCTGAAAGCCCCATATGGTGCCTTTCAAGGAAGGTCTGAAACCCACATCCCCTTGCCTGGTTGAAGAGTGCTACCATTGGTGAGCAATATTTTATCTCATTAGCTATGGAGAGATGCTTGGTTTTCAATGCCTTTTCTCATGTATTGTTATAAAATTTTCCACCCATTTACATTAAATCTGCCTTTACCTTGAATCTGAATTGTGCCTCTTGTAGACACCATCTTGCCACATCCTGTTCTTCTCTGCAATGATACACAAGTCTTCACTGGCTTTTGTAACCCATTCACCTTGACTACTGGTCTACCTGGAGTTCTTCTTGGCATTAGCTTTCACTGGGCATCTCCCTGTCACGCTGCTTCTCTATTACTCCCTTGCTGCATTCTTTGGCATGAAGTTAGCATTTTCAAGGCAGCCTTTTAATTTTCCTGGTGGGTTTTCCTTAATAGCTGCCCCTCTGTATCTTCTGTTTCTGCATCCAAGGATTCAACCAACCACAAACCAAGAATATTTTAAAAAGGCCAAAGAAAAAATAGTAACACAAGAGTAGAGAAACAATACAGCAGAACAGCTATTTTGTAGTATTTATGTTACATTAGGTAGTATAGGGCCTAACTGCAAAAAAAGAATTGCTATTCTCTAGAAAGAAACATGGAGGCGAGGACACAGAAGACTGTGCAGGTTATGTGTGAATCCTGTGCCTTTTAACAGAAGGGACCAGTGTGTCACTGGGGCTTGGCATTTGCAGGGGTCCTGGAAACACTCCCTCAAGTGACACGGGCTGCACTGAGTGTTTCTCTTGCTGTTTTAATGGGCTTCTTGCCTTTCTTTTTTGGCATTTTTACTATGATGTATGAGATGTGATTTTAAAAAACTATAGTGTGTGCTAAAATAAAAAAAAATTATGATAGAGAAAGACACATTACCATGAACCCCCCTCGGAATGTTCCATTTAGCTTTGAACACACTTGTGCCATGATTCTTGCCACTTTCTGAAGCCGTTCCGGAAGCGCTGTTTCCTGAGTGGCCTCAGTGGCACTACTTCGGCTGCTTCCATGTTCTCAGTATTTTCTACTCTCTTCGCACTCACATGAACATATGCTGGCACCCTTGGCATGGCCCCACCTGTATTTTGGTTTTCTCTTTATTTTTCTTCATTCTTTTTATCTAAGCTCTTCGGCTGTTAGAATCTATCATGGAGGGCACTTCCCTGAAGGACTCTAGGCTCACCTCCATTGGCTGGATCTATTTCATCACGAGCTAGAGGCAAGCTCACTGGGGTCACTGTACCATTTTCATGTAATCGTGTATCTCACTTTCTTCTCTGTGTAGTGCTACCCAAGCTTGCAATCATTTTCCAAAGGAGTCTCTCTCCCTTTTAAAAGTGGAGAATGGTATTTAAGGGCTACAGTTTGGCTCATAAAGTTTCCTGTTGCTCTTAGCTGCATCTTTATTTTAGCCCTTTCCTACTATCGCACTAAGAAATGGTTGTTTTCTTTATTTGATAAAATACATTATAGGGCTGGGGAGATAGCTCAGTGGCATAAGCACCTGTCTGGCAAACGTGAGGTTATGAGTATGATCCCTAGTACTGAAAAAGAAAAAAGAAGAAAGAGAGAGAGAGAGAGAGAGAGAGAGAGAGAGAGACAGACACACAGATAAAAAGAAAGAATACATTATGAAGATATATGAGAAAATTTATTCTCAGTAACATCAATATGGCAACTTGTTTTATCATACAGATCACTACTTAGTTCATGGTAGCCAGGAAACAGAGAGATAGAAAGGGGTGGAGTCCAGTGTTCCCTTCAAGGCCACACCCCTGTGATGTCACTTCCCCCTCTTAGGCTCCACCTTCTAAGGGCTCATATCATACAGAACACCCACAATCCCATCACTACCACCTATAATAGGATTGGGGGGAAAAGTCAAAAAGTCCCCCAAACTTTGGACGTTGTTTTGCAATTTTCTTGATCTTAGAATAGATCTAGCTAGTGATGTACAGTTGAATGCATTAAAAGGAACTACGAATAGTTCCTTTCAATGCATTTATTCCACTAGCTGCATGCCCAGTTGCCTCCTATTTTTAGAGATTGTTTAATTTGTTTATTTATTCATATTATATAAAAATATTTACATGGCTCCAAAATGAAATCTATAAAATATGGCATGCTCAAATAAGTCTGACCTCTATTCCTGATCTTCTTTCTTATGCAGTGCTCTGTCACAGATCAACATGAAAATATCTTTACTTTCTGTTGCTTGCCTAGAAAGAAAATTCACAGAAACACAGACCTATATCACTTTCCTGAATTTCACTAGAATGTAACACATTTTTCTTGTGCAATGCTTTTTTTCTATTTAGCAGTATATGCTAGAAAACATTCTATAATAAAAGACAGAAATGCTTTTAAATTTTTAGAGTTCACTTGGTGGGACCATGTGATTTCTTACAACGGTTGTGGGTGTGGCTGACCTGTGAGTTGGTGAAACACCAAAGGTGTGGCTGGGGCCCTGGCAAGTGAAGTACAGGCTCTAGTTTCTGGGATCTTGCTTGCCGCAGTTTGGATCATGTCTATGCCCCAGCCTGTGGCATTCCTGGAGGGTGTCAGAGCCCTTAGAAGGTGGCGCCTAGGAGGGGGGAAGTGACATCACAGGGGTGTGGCCTTGAAGGGAACACTGGACTCCACCACTTTCAATCACTCTGTTTCCTGGCTACCATGAACTAAGTAGTTCCCCCACCCCAATCCCCATTACAATGAGTTACCTCCTATAGGCTCAAAGCAACAGGACCAATGAGCATGGATGGAATCCTCCAAAACCATGAGCCAAAGTGAACCTTTCTTTGTTTTAAGCTGATCAGCTAAGGCATTTTGTTACAGTGGAGGAAAGATGATTGCTTCATGGTGTTAGCCAGGAAAGCCTCATGTGTCTCCATCCATGTTGAATCTGATGTAACATTTCAATCAAAGAAGGGAATGCAAATAAGTGTGAGTCATTGCCAAAGGGTAACTCACTACAACTACCATACTTTTTCCAGCCTAACTTTATAGGAGAAGACTTTATAACTGAGAGCTGTCTTTGAAATTTTTTTCCCCCTGGCAATTATTGTTATGTGTTTTAGGATTAGGACCATTCCATTTTTGCTATAGTCATCAGCAAGAGACACTATGATAATTTTTATGCTTCCATGAGCTCCTTATCTGTGTTATAGTTTGTGTCTAGGTGTCGCCCCAAAGCCTCAAGCAGTCATGGGTGGCTTTTGGAGTTTGTGATTGATTATTGTGGGTGTGGGTGCTGCACCCTTGCTGGGGCAGGCAATTTGCATTACAATGTAAGAAGGGGAGAGAGGCTAGCTAGCTGCCTGGGCTGCTGCCACTCACTTTGTTCTTTGCTTTTCGCTGCCACCACCAAGCTGTGAACAGTTCCTCTCTGCTCTTTGCTACTGCCATGAATGGCTGCTCTCTGCCATGTGCCACTCTGCCTTGGAGCCAGATGAATAAGGACTGAAACCTCCATAAACTGTGAGCTAAATAAACCTTTCCTTCCTTCATTTTGGGTGTTGGATATTTGTCCCAGCAACAAGAGAAGAGTGACTGAAACAACATGATATTTTAAAAAGTATTTCAGGATTGGACACTTATTCTGATATACCAGCTGAGTACAAAAACAGCTGAGTTCCAACTGTGTACGACACCATCCCATACCTGGAAAATGTCCCTAGTTCTTCCTCAGCTGAAGTACAGGATTTCTTTGTTTTACCTTTTGTTCTTTCGTTCTCCATTTCAGTTAAAATAACATCATGACCTGTAGGTGACAGGTATTTCTTAAACTAACAGAATCACATATATTTCAAATAATCTAATTCACTCCCTATTAATCTAAATGCATTTTTTAAAACTGAGGAACACTTATCAGTATAAAAGTCAACAAGAAATATCACAATTGTGCAGTTGAAAGTTTCTCAAAGTATGCAACTTTGCCACTTTGGAATTCAACTGAAAATACAACTCTGAAACCCAATATGTTGACTTTTCAAAGAAAACGATTTTTAACTTAGATGTGTGTGTCCGTGACTACACCTTTAAAATATCAGGAGCGGGATTTGCTGTGGGGGTTCCGCTGGGTTAGTAGGAGACTGGGCCCAGTGACAGCAGAGGGCTAGCAAGGTGTGCTCTGACAGGAAACCGCTCAGTATCCGGCAGCCTGGGTGGCGCAGTCTATGACACAGGCATGTGCGTTCTTGTTTTTGAAAGTTTTCTCATTCTGTTTCATTTGCTCTAGAAAAGAATCGCTCCCAATACACAGTACTGTGTGCTTTTCTTTTGATACACCCCTGACCATTTGAAGGCTGTGAGTGCTCTGCAGATGAGGCTGGTGCTCGTCCCTGGGGCTCGTGCCTGGCAGAGTAGGTGGCACTGCGGAGGGCACCAGGGGCATCTTAAGCACTGAAGTCCCTGGCCTTCCTACTGATGCCAAAGACAAAGAAAGGCAGGAACTGGAACTCTGGCCACTGCTTCATAAGAGTCCTCAGGTTTGGTGTCTCTTCTGTGGTCAAAGAAAGGATGTTTTCAAAGCACAGAGCGAGACACAGAAGCCAAATCTGGCCTGGGCTGGGTCGTCGCTCTGGGTCCTCTCCGGATCAGATGCTAGCTCTCAGTTTTCGAGTTTCCTGGCCTCTCAAAGACTGTGATTTTCTTTTTTCTTTGTATTTAGGGAAGGGTCTACAGGGTGTTCAGGGTCTCACTACTAGATCGGACTTGTAGTGATCCGCCTGTTTACAGCCTCCCAAGAGCTGGGATTACAGGCGTGTGCCACCACGCCCAGTCTCTTGATTTTCTTTATCAACTCGATTTTGTGTTTCTACCAGAACCACTGTCCTTGCATCCTAGCTTGTCACACTATAACCCAGGGGAGAGGTCCCTCTGGTAGGTGACCGCCCTGGTATTCACCTTGAGACCTTCCCACCAGTCCACTGCTGGCTGAGGGTGACAGTGGTGAAGTTCTCTGAGCTCACCTAAGAACGGGGAATGAAGGTTAGTGGCCCCTGGGAGGTCTGCCACTTTACTAGCCTCTAAATTTTCCCTAACTCTGGTGTTCGTTTCAACAAACCTCAGCTGGTAGCCAAGAAAAATACTTTGTAAAACACCCCTTCAAGACGAAGAGGGAGGCCTCTCATAAATTTGTAATAATTATAATGAAGGAAGTTTAGTCTTAGGCACCAAACTTACCATCACCTGCTGGGGGGCTCTGGGAGACGGTGGCCACTCATTTCTCAGGATGCTAAATCCGCCAACTTTCTGCCTCCATCAACATCCGGGTCCTGAATACCACGTGACCGCAAGTCTCAGAGAAGGGAAAAGTCCTGGCTTGGATTCGGGGCTCTTATTTCAAACTGACAGAAAAATCACACATAAGTTTTGGTTCCCCAAAGGGGAGAAAAGGAGAAGGCACTTCCTATCCATCTCACAGCCCAACACCTGCAGAGGGGAGGCAGAGTCAGGCCTGATGCTGAGTGCGTCAAGTCCAGAGGTGTGCAGAAACCCTGGAGGCTGCTAGGAAGAGGCTGGGGTCACTTCATCAGGGTCACATCCTGGAGAGAGCTCACAGCTTTCTAGATGGTTCCATGAGCAGGGAAGTTACTCATCAGGAGTAACTTGAACACATCGAGAGTTACTCAAAACCCCGGGAAGGACAGCTGCCCCAGTCTTTTGGTCCACATGGTCGGGCACCTTGGAAAGTCTGAAGGAGGCTGGTGGGCACTAGCACACTGGACCAGATGGCACCGAGAACATCAAAATGAGCCAACAGTTTCTGCCACAATGACCGGAGTGGCCCGTGCTGTCCCTGCTGCCCATGCTGTGATGGCGCTGTGCAGAGAGAAAGGCCAGGCAGTACGGGTCACCACACAGAGGGGTCTTTCAGTGAAAGATTTTCTATGTTGACCTGTGCATAAAGAACAACTCAGGAGCTTGGAGTCATTTGCATAATGTGTGCATTAGGTACCAAAAGCCTGGCCAACAGCATTGCAAAGGGCATGAATCATATTTTTAGTTTTATAATTGTACTTCAGGTACTTACTTCGGCAGCACATATACTAAAAATAGCATCACAAGGCCTAGGATTGCCCAGCAAGAAGGGAAGTGGGTGAAACACACTAAGGGTGTGTGGTTGTGGAAAGGGCGTGGTCCACGGAGGGAGAAGGAGGAGGCAGGAGGCTAAGGATCCAGAGCTTGAAGCCGGGTGCTGTTTCTCCCAGGGATATATCATAGCACAGCCTATTATGAGGAGTACTAAATTAATTTTTTTATGATACTAGGGATTAAATTTAGTGCTTTCACACTGAGTTATATCTCCAATCTCCTCCCCTTTTTGAGGCATTGTCTAAATAGGCCACATGAGGCTTGAGTTTTTGGTCTTCCTGCCTCAGCCTCCCAGTGTGCTAGGATTATAGGTGTGCACCATCACACCTCGGTCTACATTAAGTTTTTAAGAAATGCTATAAGGCAGCTGCATTGAGATACCCTAGGTAATAACGTACGTTTCCTTAACAAGAGAAAAGCCCTTAGATGTTGTTACTTTGCTGGGCCTGCCTGCAGCGAGCAAGCGGGGTGTTGCTAGGAGCTCTCCTTTTTTCTTTTTCTTTTTCCCAGAAGTGTCATGGCTCCCTGCTCAGTGCCAAGGTGCCTGTTTTCTTCCATTGCTGCTCCCTGACTTCTCCATCACTGCCCACCAGGAACAGCTGCAGCCCCAGGCTCTGCTGCACAGCGGCAGGGACAGGAGCTGGCACTGTACTGGTGCTCCAGGAACCTGCTGCAAAGGTCGCGTGGAGTGCAGGCCAGCATCAGGAGGTCAGGTCCTGCTGCACTTGCAAGGCAGCTGCAGGCCCTCCCAAGGGACACCCATCCAGGTCTCCAGCCTCCTCTTAGGGTACAGGCAGGGTGGTTGTGTCGTGTTCAAACACCCCATGGTTCTTATGTGCACTTTGTACTTTTCAAGAAGAGCTTGCCAGACTTCTCTGTTGAGCAGATTTGGGGAAAAAATCTGTATTATAGTTGCGTGACGTTACCAAATATCAGTAGTTTAGATTGGGTGTTCTACATCTACGTTTTTCCAAAGTTTCTTTCTTTCCTTTTTCTTTTTTATCCCTCCTTTGCATAACTGTAGGGTGACCCAGCCTCTGACAAGGAGTGCTAAGGAGCAGGGGTGGCAGCCTCAGCCCCAGGTGATCAGCCCTGCATGCTGTCCTGTTGCCCACAGGTATTACAGACCCAGGTACAGAGGGCACAGACCTGAGGTGACAGGAGCAGCCCAGCTCACTGACCATGAGTGAAAATGTGAAAAAAAAAAAAAAAAAAAAAAAAAGGCATATTCAGGACGTAATCTATTGGCTCCAGTGTTAGGGTCAAAAAATCTAACCATTTAGGGCCAGATTCAATAAAATTCTGTCTGGATTTTGCGCCAAGCCACACAGCCCTGGAAAAACCAATCTTGCGGATCCCATGAAGCCTCTGTTGGCCAGGCAAGGCCAGCCTCAGCCTGGCTTCCTGTCTCAGCCTCAGCTGCATGCTCTGAGCCTAGGCCCCTTCACCTTCAGGGAAGCCTTGCAGGGCTGACCATGTCATAGAGTACATTCCCAAGCCAGCAGGCTCAGCGAGCTCAAGTCACTATCCCTTTCCATCCAGCACTTTGGGGGCCACAGCTCTGGGCCAAGTGCTGGACTGCAGGCTGAGAGAATCGAGATGGAAACACAGCACCATCCCAGGGAGAGCTGCAGGAAAAACAGCCAGAGCCCTGCAGGCAGGCTGAGGCCAGAGGAAGCAGGGCAAGTGCGTGGGGGCACAGATCCATGTGCGTAAGCACGTGTGTCTGCAAGCGTGTATCTGTGAGTGTGTGTGTATGGGGAAGGAATCGATGGAGAGAGAAGATAGCAACAGAGACACAAGCAGAGTGAGATACAGAGTGAAACAGAAAGACGGGATAGAGACCAAGAGTGATAGGAGAGAGAACAGGAGCATGAGACAGTCCGAAGGAGAGAGGCAGAGAAGAGAAGGAAGTGGATGGGCGGGTGAGAGACTGCAGGTGGTGCTAGGAGGCACCTGGGAACTTGGACTCATCTCGAAGTCATCAGCAGCAGAGAGACGGTGAACACTGTGACCATCAGCACAAGCCTGGAGCCTGTGCTGGGCATGTGGCAGCCAACTTGAAGCCCGAGACCTCAATGGTTCAGAGGCCTCTGCAGTGACAGAAGTGACACTGAGCTGGGTGATGGCCCCAACCTGCAGGGTGCTGAGTGGAGAGACGCAAGAGGTAGCTGGCACCCCTTCAAGGCTTTCTGGACTAGCCAAAGAGAGGGCCCTGCGTCTGGGGTCAGGAGTGTGATTCAGACACCAGGAAGGGACACTGATCACAGAAGGAAAATTCAGGTTAAAAGGGACAACGCCAGAGGACACGAAGATCAGATGAGGAGCTCAGAAAGTCGCCGACAGTCAGGGGCAGAGGAAGCCAGAGAGATGGATGGCAGTGGTGGTACAGAGACAGCCAGGGAACGGGCCAGTTTGCCATTGTGTAAAGGTCAGGAGAGGCCGTCCTTGCAGGGCCCAGGCTTGGGTGCTCCACATGGGTCCAGGGCATGACACTGCCGGAGCAGTTTCCAAAACTCACCCAACCTCACCCTCAAGGGCAGAGGCTGGGACTGTGGCTTCTCGAGTTGTCCATGGTGAGGGCAGGCTCATCTAGGCTACAGGACAGCTGCTTGCTGAACACAGGACCTGCCCAGGCCAGGGGCAGCTTGAGGGCAGCGGGGTGGATGTGGGCGCCTCTGCACAAAGCAATGATTTTCCCTAAATGTCAAAGTGGCCACTTCCTGCTTCCAGTGTCAAACTCCAAAGTAGCCCCGCGATGCTATTCTGTTCTGTTGGATTAGTGCTCACTAAGCAGGTACAGTAGTAGGCTCAGAGTGACATTTCAGCACACACCTTGCTCAGGGTTCAAGGCAGGATCAACCTGATCACCAGGCAGACTCCCTGCATCATAACTTGGCTGGTCAATGAGGGCCCCAAGAGAGGGCCCAGCACCACAGCAGGCAGAGCAGGCATGGAAGAGCCTCGAGGTAATCCCCAGGTGCCACCAAGGTGATCTCTTCTTTGTTGCTTAGTTCCTCTCTGAGACCACATTCTGCCAGGTAACGAGAGCTCAGTCCTAACTCACCTTGGGTAACCTTGGTTGCTCTATTGTTCTCTGACTTCTGGTTGTCTCTCAGGTGAGCTAAAGCCCTCAAAAACTCTCAGGGTCACAGCACCCAGGGGGCAGGTGAGGTGCTAGCCCTTGAAGATCCTGTCACCTCTGCCCGACACCAGGCAGCCTTGGTGCAGCTGTGCCCTGTGGCCCAGCTGCCTGAAGCAGTGGTGCCACATGCTGGAGGTCCTGTCTGCTCTTTTTGCCTTGAGAGCCACATGGCTCCTCCCCTCCAGATAGCATCCAGCTGCCCAAGTGAGGAGCACTGGTCTGCTAAGACTACTGTGCGCAAGTGCTCATGAGGGCTGCCTCTGCCCCAGCCATCTAAACACCATTCCAGCTTTTGGCACTTCTGCTCCTGTGCATCACAGGAGTCAGGAGAATGCTGCACCTTCCTTGGCCTTACCGGAACACTCTGTCCTCCTGTCTTTCTAAATCATCTTCCCTGCAGCACCAAGTTCCCTATGGGAATAGGGGCAGCATGAATTAGTACCCTGCAGTCTGAGATAGACTTAACAAATGTGGATTGTTTTTAAGCTTAAAAATGTTGTTGAATTTTGCATATGCTCATTTGACTATGACCCTGCATGTTTTGTGTCATGAAGAACAGTTGTGTTTTGTTGTTCAATGACCTGAATCTCCTGGTGTTGTTTCAGAGTAAGAAGCAAAGTAACCAAGTCCCGGGTGGGGGATGGGAAGTGGGGACGGTTTGCCCGGTTCTGCAACCAAATGCCCTGCCAAGGGAGGACAGAAGGGTGGAACAGTGTTTGGAGGGTGACTGCTAACCCTTCTCCAGCCCTCATATACCAGTATTTATTCTACGATTTGATTCTATAATTACATTCTGTAGTTGCAAATATTCTAATCCTGTTTATCTCCTCCCTCTCTCTCCCTCTCTCCAGAACCCCCTCCCCAAAGCCCTCTACCACCAAGCTAGATCCCCAGCCCTTTAAAACTGTTCTATTCTTTTTGTGAGACAGTGGCCTCTACTGTTTCCCAGGTGAGACTCCAAATGTGGTCTTCCTGCCTCAACCTCCTGGCGAGCTGGGATTACCAACAGACGATGGCTCACTTGCTTCTGAATGTGTGCCCAAATGTATCACCTCATTTAAGTAAGTAAACCCCTGTGATTGTTGGACACGAGCCAATAAATTATATTGCAAATAAGAGATTGCAAAGGAGATGCTGTCGCTGCATCAGAGTGCATGGGGTTGAGACTGAGATTGCAGGACCAGGAGCACCTGGGCCTAGTCCCTGCACCAGTGCAGTTGGCTATGGGACATATGCTTGTGTGGGGGGAGGTTGGGTAGGGAGGTGGGAAAATGTAACTATTTTGGTAGCATTTACTTTTCTATTATTTCATTGTACAGAAATACGTATCTATAAAAACATCATTTCCCTGCTTTTTGAGAATAATTGGAAGACATATTTCTCTGCCATAATTTTGCTCCCCCCCACCCCAAATCAGCTGATCTAACTCAAGGCCACATCCCTGCGAGGTCAGCCCCTGACCCCCTAAGCTACTCGGCCATCCCAGAAGACAGCCTTCCTCCTGCTTGCCTCCCACCCAGGGCATCTAGGGAACTTTTCTTGAGACCTGGGGACTCTCCACCACGTCATCACTGTGCTGTTAGCGTTAGGGAGTTGGACGTCCATGCATCCTTGCTGTGCAATCTAGGATCCGCTTTCAGATTGAGCAGGCTGCTGTGTGGCAGGGTCGAGTCGGGGGTTGCGCGAGTCTCCCTTAGGACGTCTCCTCCATGCCCTGTGGGTTGGGGATATTCCCTCACCACGCTGTCTTTCTGAGTTCTGCTTTGGAGTGTGCTGTGCAGTCACCTGAGAGGTCACCCTTTCAGGGCCCTCTGATGTTTCCTCAGCACTGGACTCCTGGGTTGCTTTAGTACAGGGTCTACAGGGTCTGCAGGGTCTCACTACGTAGACTGGACTCATAGTGATTCTCCTGTTTTCAGCCTCCCAAGCGCTGGGATTACAGGCACGCACCACCACGCCCAGCCTCGATCGCTGTCTCAGCGGGTCCAAGGAACAGGGCCGGCATGGCAGGCCAGCGATCAAACCCTGGCCGCTGCGCTCTGCCTAAGCAGGCGCTTTAGTCCGCTGAGCTATCTGGCCGGCCCTTGGGGGTGCGTTTTAGTCCAAAAGAGTCTCCGAGGGAGCGCGTGCTCTGCGCATTGGATGTGAAGGAGGGCAGTTATGGATGACAATTGCCCCATCAGTTGGCTAAGCGAGTTTTAAAACCCCATCCTTGAAATAAAGGTGGCTGAGGATTCTGATTCTTGGCCACCCCAGAAGGAAGACAACAGCGTTGTCGTTGCAACAGCGCCACCTGCTGAAGGCAGGGTGTGATTTTCCTAGCTTTTCGGCCCTCGGATTTCGGGGCCTCAGGCTCGCTGCTTGACTTGGGTTGGAGCGAAGCCTTCCAGAGGCCGCGCAGGGTGGGAAGAGAGGCTGAGGTCAAGGCTGCGGGGAGCTGCAAGCTGAAGGGCAGAGCTCAGAGCCAGCAGCACAGGCAGGCGAGCAGCTCCTTGCCGGTGCTGGGGACAGCAGTGCAGCGTGTCCACGCCGGGTGGACAGCACTGCAGACGTCGCTGGCCCTGCTGGAGCGGCCCCGCCACGCCACGCCTGCACTGCTGTTTCCTTTCATCTCTGTCACATGGCGCCTCACAAACTCTAACTTGTTCCAGCATTTGCCTCATTGTTTGTCTGGAAATAATAAGAGCAGTTGGTCTCGCTCTTTAATTTGCGAGCGAAGCAAACCTCCCCTCCTCGCACCATGGAAAACGCTCGGACGATCTCTATCATCCTCCTGTCATGCCTATCGCCCGCCGAACCACTCTCTTCAAAGAGATGTTTGATCTTCTGTCTACCAATCAAAGGCCGGGCCTGAAGCTCTCTGGAGACGGGTGGGGAGCTTGTCCAGGTGTGCGCTCAGACACCTGCTCAGCAGAGGCAGTGGCGGCGTCCTGCAGAGGGACCTGGGGTCCAGCCGTCATACCGAAGTTGGGCCACATTCCTTCCCTCCCGGGATGCTCACCCTTCACTAGCCAGAACCCGGCAGGCACTCAACCCATGGATCTGAAAGGGAAGGAAAAGGGGAGAAGATGATTCGTGTTCTGATGTTAAGAGGTGCAAGCATGAAAGGTGTGATCCGGTGCCAACGAGCACACGCATGACAGTCCTCTCGGGGTTTAGCGCTCATATCTGGCATCTGGGGGAGCAGAGAGCAGTCCACTGTGCAGAGGAGACCCCAGGCCCCGCAGGTCCTTGGGAACACACAGGCTCCCACCCACCCGAGAGAGAGCGAGATGCCTAAGGACAGGGAGTGGGGATGCCTGGGTCGGAGAAGATGAGGCCCCTGGGAGCTGCCAAGCTGGCTGTGCTGTCTGCAGGTCTGCCCTGAAGCTTGTGCCCAGCTCCTTGGACAGAATGAAGAGTTCGTCACAGTGCAGTAGTGCTGCAGGGAGGCCAGAGCTGCTTCCTGTCCTTGCACCCCTGGCAGGTGGAGGTCCTAAGGCTGAGCTGGTGGCAAGCACTACTGGCCAGATTCCAGAACCTCACTCCATGCTGTGGCTTCAGCCCAAGAGTCTGTGACTGAAGATGCATTTAACATTTATCCATCACTCCATGCAATCCATGGATGCTTTTTATCTCTAAACTTAACAAATTGAAAATAGCATCGTTTGCAAAGAAAATAAAACCAAGTTGTCAGATTCATCCCAATTCAAGATTGAGGTTGTAGAGCTGACCTTGATTCATTAAATTTAAATTTATCTAATAGAAAACCAAAGTAGATTTGTAAATTATATGAAAATGCTGTAAGGGTAGCCTTTCAAAAAAAAAAGAATTTGAGGGCTGGGGAGCTAGCTCAGTGGTCTAAGCGCCCCCCTGGCATGAGTAGAGTCCTGAGTTTGATCCCAGGTACCACTGTCTTACCAACCACCAAAATCAGGCATGGTAGTGCATGCCTGTAATCCCAGTGCTGGGGAGGCTGAGACAGAGGATCATTAGGAGTTCAAGCTGCTTCATGAGACCTTGTTCCTAATAAATAAATTTTAAAAATTTAAAAAAGAATTTGATGTGATACATTTACTAAATGTTTTTACTTTGTCACTAAGGGATGCAATGTAATTGTTCTTACAAGTCTGTCTTTATAAAGTATTTACAGTTTACAAAGGTGAGCCCTCTATATTAGCTCTTTAACACATATGGAAAAAAATCTACAGGAAGAAAGCAAAGCCCATTCTGTATCTGACCATTTTGGGGTGGCATTAAGCTGGTGCATGGGAAATTATACGCGCAGTTGTGAGATATAATTCAGAAAGGTCCTGTATACCCTTAAGTAGTTTGTCAATGTGTCTTGCAAAACTAGTACATTTTTTATCTACAAAATTGCAGCAGTCTATGGCTCAACCTAAAGTAGTGTAAACTGTTGACAAAACCCACCTGTTTGGTAAAGTTAGGGGTTGGGGATGACCCTAGACTCACAAAAGTTGCTGTGACAGCCTTGAGACACGGCCACTGCAGGATGGTACATGCAGGTGTGTGCTGTGGGCGAAGGGAGGTCTCCAGAGATGCGAGAAGTGGTCTGGGTGGCACGGGTGGAGCAGGAGGTGCCCTGCTCTGCTCATGGAGAAAGAGAAAGCATCAGCCAGTGTGAGCCAGCCTGGGGTGTGCAGAGCCAGAGAGCCCAGCAGAGGCATTCTGAGCGGCAGGCAAAGCCCTCTCCTGGCTTGTGTAGAGAAGGGGGATGAGCAGATGCTTTGACACTGGGATGCAACAGGAAGGGGTGCTTGGTAAGATCCAGTGGTTTCCAGATGTCTTTAAAACAGTGCAGTCCTTTGTTTTTTTCCACATGGGTGCTCAGGCAGAAAGCAGAAACACAAAAAAAGAAATCGGAGTAGATCTTATCCAAGTGAGGGGAAGGCAGTGTCCAGGCTCCCATCTCTGAAAAGCCCGGTGGTATCACAAAAGCACCAGGAAACACACAATTGCTGGTGGAGCAGCAGAGACCGACCCTGCCTGTTTACATCCGGGTTTGATCAGGGCACAGATTTGCTTCTCACACTGGCCTGTCATCTGGCAAATACACTGTGAAGTCATGCGGGGTCCCACTGCTTCCCCCCAGCCGGCCAGAGAGTGGTGCAGTGAACCATGATTGGGTGAGAAGGGTGTCTAAACTCGAAGGCTGACCCCAGAGGTGCCACCTGGGCTTCGGGTACCCACGCTACCCACACACACAGGAGAGCCCTGCTTCTGAGGAGGGTGAGACAGGGGAGCCACGGAGTGGATCTGTGCTGATATTTGTACAAGGAAAATGGGGCAGAGGTTGAAGGAGAAGACAACAAAAGACAGGAGGAGGAGGACGAAGAGGAGGAGGAGGAGGAGGAGGAAAGTTCATAGGGTGTTGAGAGGTTATGATTTGAAGACGCTTTTTGCAACAGTGGGCTTTGTAATACTTCTCAGGGAAAGAGGCACCTTGGCAAGAGGTAACATGCACATGAGAGTGGGATTGGTGCTCCCATGAGCAACAGCTCCAGTGCTGTCAGGATATCATATCAGGGTGCAGCTGCAGATGTCAAGGTTGAAAACTTTAATTTCTACTATTACCCAAGATGCCTTAGGCAGAACCTTATACTATGGACTCAATTCACTTGGGTGTTGAATACATGAGGGAGAGTGTAACGCACAATCTCCCCAGGACACCTCTTCTTGCCCCTGCCTTCCCTCCCTTTCCTCTCCTCCACTCATTCATTTCTTCCTTACTCTTGTTCTTACCTCCCTTTTCTTCTCTTCTCTTCTTTGCATGTTGTTTCTCTTTTCTTCTTTCTTCTCATTCTTTCTGACACCCACTCTGTCTCTGGTGTCACAAGTCTGGTGTACAATGCTGAGCAAAGTCAGATATGCCTCTTGCCTCCGTGGGACCGTGGGGCAGTGTGGAAAGAAGCCAAGCATCCATCCAATTGCTGCCACTTTCGTAAATTTTTTTTCTTTTGCACTGCCCAAGTTGAGATTTCCTATTTTCATAAATGTCCCATGGGCTTGAAAACAAAGAGTTTATATTGGGTTTGATGTTATAAATGTGGATTCTTTTGGTCCTGTTTCCTATAAACTTTGCCTCCTGGACATATCCCCACTCTGCTTACCTTCCACCAAATACCACAGCTTTAGCTGTCATTGTCATCACAGCATGGAATGACCTGGGCACCAGGGTCTGGGTTCTGACTTCAAACCAAGTAGGATGCCCACTGGCCAGGGCAAAGGCCAGGCGTGCCCTTTGACCCCTGCCTTAGCATCCCCATCCATGTGGACACTGCTGGGTCATGGATGTCAAGGGACCAAAGAGGTCACTTTTTTATTATTATCTTTTGTTTCAAATCCCAATTGAAAAAGAAAACTACTAAAGGGCATTATTCGAGGTTCTAGTTCTTTGTTAGCTTGCATTTGTATCATCAACCTCGATCTTTTTTAAAATCTCAAAAAAAAATTATTTATTTATTATTATTATTCCATTTGTGTATTTGGTGTAGGGTCTCACTACACAGATCAGACTTGTGGTGATCCTCCTGTTTTCAGCCACCCCAGCACTGGGATTACAGGTGTGTGCCACCACACCTGGACTCCATTGCTGTCTCAGCGCTCCTGTTGGGGGTGAGGCTGGCCTGGTATGCGAGATCAGGGATCGAACCCAGGCCCTTATGCTTAGCCAAAGCACATGCTTTGTCTGCTGAGCTATCTTGCTGGCCCTTAAAATTTTTAAAGGAGGATAAGAAATAGTAAACAGAAATGACACAGAATCTCACTAAACTAAGTAATAAAAATTCAACAATAGTTGTGATATTACATATTGTTGTCTTCAAATTAGTTGTTCAGATTATCAGATATAAACATGCAAAATTGGTCAAAAACTTAAAAAATTAATTGAAACATTAACTGTTCCTTTCAATAGATCAGTAGTCTATTATCAGTAGTATTATTATTCAAGCTATCCAGGGTATGTACATATTTTTTTCCCTTCCTTCTTTCTTTCTCTTTACCCAGCTTCCTTCCAAACACATGAGTCTTTGGGGACCACTTTGAATCTCAGCCACTGCAACATCTTCTGCCTGATTGTTTTGAGGAAAATACAATCATCAACTTCATTTTTTATGCATTTAGAACAGGGTCCACAGGGCCTACAGGATCTCACTACGTAGATTGGACTGATAGTAGTTCTCCCATTTTCAGCCTCCCAAGCGCTGGGATTACAGGCACATGCCACCACGCCCAGTCTCAATCGCAGTCTCAGAGCACCCCTGGGGTGGGGCTGGCGCAGCACACTGAGGAGTGAACCCCTGCCTCGCCATCTATCAATTTCTGAAGCAGAAACATACAGAGCCCCTGGATGCTCTGATCTCTCCCTGGCTAAAGTCACTGTTTCTGATTCTATGTCTCTTCCCTTCTTCCTAGTCCATGACAGTGATGGTAACACTGTTATCAGTTAAGGAAACAACATGATAGATCACTGTTAACTACAGCACAACAATAACTACGGAAACAACGTGATATATTCCTGCTTACTAAACTCTACACTTCATTCAAATTGTACTAGTCTTCTCCTAATGTACTTTTCTGTCCCTGGATTCTACCCAAGATACTTGTGATCCTTCATCCTAACAGGTCAACTTCATTGCATTAAGAAAAGCCTAGTAGATTAGTACAGCATGTTTCTGGGTTTGTCTGTGTAAACCATGGAGCCATGGCCTTGGTTACTGTCTCTGTTACTTTTCTCCTGTTGCTGGGACAAAATACCTGATACCCAGAATTAAGGAAAGAAAGATCTACTTAGTTCATAGTTAGTGTAGGTTTCAGTCCATACCCAGCTGGCTCTGAGGCATAGTGGCACATGGCAGAGGGCAGTCACTCACGGTGGTAGAAAACAGCAAAGAGCAAAGGGAGGAGAAGCAGTTGTGGAGGCCAGAGAAGCTCTCTCTCTCTTCCTTACATTGTATTCAGGCTATCTGCCCCTGAGCAGGTGTAGCACTCACACCCATAATCTGAACACTGGGTCATGAATTAATCACAAACTCTAGAAGCCTGCAAACTCAGTGACTGCCTGAGGCTTTGGTGGGGGAGAGACAGTTCCTGCTTACTAAACTCTACACTTCATTCAAATTTGACTAGTCTTCTCCTAATGTACTTTTCTGTCCCTGGATTCTACCCAAGATGCCTAGGATCATTCATCCTGATATGTCAGCTTCACTGAGCTAAGAAATATGTGGTAGATTAGCAGAGCATGCTTCTGGATTTGTCTGTGTGGACCATGGAGCCATGGCCTTGGTTACTGTGCCTTTTCCAGCTCGTGCTCTTCCCTTCCTTTGCTTGCTGGTTGCAGTGAACTAAACGGATTGGCTCCACCTGTGCCCTTTTGACCTTGGAACCAACTTTGACTGAACCACCCTGAACCATAAACTAACCTAAGCCTTTCCTCCTTTGAACTGTGTGTGGGGACTTTGTATCAAGCAATGAGGAAGCTCACTGATAGAGTAACTCCTTTCTTTTAGTTGTCATGTGTTCCACTCATCTCTGGACTGTGACGCTTTCTAGATTTTCATTGTTCTGATGATTTGGTTGGTTTGTGGCATGCTGATCAGAAAATTACATACAACACTTCAATTTGAGTTTCTGTAGTGTTTTTCTTATGATTACACTGGGACATTTTTCATGGTTAGCTTACAGTATTGGGAAGAGAACGTTGGCAACAAAATATAAGAAGAGTACAACAAATAAAAGCAAAAGCATCCTTTAGAAATTGTAGAGTGACTTTCTGAAATACAAGATTAAAGGGAACATTTAAAGGACTGTTATAGAATATTTAAAACAAAAAGTACGCGTATGAAAGCCAAGAGTTTGCACTCCCCTATTGTATTGGTCAGGGTTTCACTTACAGGAACAGGTATAATATAAGGAACAGATATTAACACAAGATATACAATGTATAAGGAATTACAAGGTTGGCTCACGACAGTCAGCTGCAGAGTCAGATGGGGGAGTGTGCAGAGGGTGTCTGCACACCCCAGACGGAGTAGTTCAGTCCCAAGGTCTGAAGCTCACTGCAGTGCTCCGTGCAAGTCTCTATTCGTCAGCTGATGGGTCTGCGACACAAGACTGAAAAGTTTGCTATGGACCCTGAAAAGCCTGCGACAGAAGGTAAAGGATCCACACCAGAGGCCGAAGAGTGCGCTGTGAGCCAGGCGATGAAGTCCAAGCCGAATGCAAAGACTGAAGTTTCTCCAACAAAGTGGAAGACTGATTGCTTCCTCGCAGCCCCTTTATATGGTCTCTTTGTGCTGAGTCACTCTGTGGGCAGAACCATTGTGCTCCAGGGCGGGACCCCCACCAGCCCGAAGTGCGCCGCGGAGTCATCCGGCCAAGTTGACACAATGTATCAACCACTACACTTATGTTGTATTTCAAGGACACATTTATGGATAAATTTCAAATGCAAAAGGTTGGAAAAGAAATGACTAAAAAAATCTATAACAACTATAGAAAAGGAAACAAAAAATAAAACAAAATAGCAAGTCAGTAAACAAAAAGTAGAGTTGGTTGATAAGGCTAAGCACTATTTTAAAGAACTGTAAAACTGACAAATTGTTGTTGGCATGATAGAGCAAGAACAAGGGAAAATAAACGTGAATGTAAGGTCTGGCCAAATAGCTCAGTGGATTAAAGCACCTGCAAGTAGGTATAGGGATCGGGGTTCGATCCCTGGCGTGCAGTGCCAGCTCCGCCCCCGGGGCACACTGAGACGGCAATTGAGACTGGGCACGGTGGTGCGCGCCTATAACCCCAGCTCTTGGGAGGCTGTAAACAGGTGGATCACTACAAGTCTGATCTAGCAGTGAGATCCTTCCCTAAAATACAAAAAAAAAAAAAAAAAAAAAAAAGAATAAAAGTGTATAGATAGAAGTAAACAACAATAAATAGTTGGGGCACATAGAAAGTACAAGCCTTCACTTACATATTTTTAAAATATGTTCTATGAGTTGATTGTTGTTATAAAAAAAACCATATACCAATAAGCCAAGACCTCACAAAATACCTCACAAGGTATTTTTTAATAAATAGGATATCATGTCTGCATCTTGTACAACAAATAAGACAGCATGCACTGTGTTATTATTGAAACTGTCCCACTAATTTGATTTGAACCTGTCTCATTGCTATTTGTTTCTCAATAAAATTATGGAAAAAAATAAAATTGGCTTAGCAAGACAACAAAGAAAATTTATAATGAGAAAAAGGAATAAAACTTGAAATTGTTTTATTCCTATGATGTGTCATTCCCAAAGGTATCATATCAAGATGAGTTTTCTACCGACTTTGGGAAAGAATTTAAGAAACATGTAAATACTGCATTTTATCTTAACTGCTTCTGAAAAGTAAAGTTTCATGAATCATTTTAGAAAGATTGAAGATTATAACTGGGAAAACTAGAAAAGGAAAACACAAAAATGCATACTTTTTTCAAAACTATAAATATAGCAGCAAAATATTTCTTTGCTGGTTACATTTTGGGGAAATACTAATTTTTTTTTCGGTCAATAGAAATTCATCTTTGTGGTTAATAAAGACTCTAAAGGCATAATAGGCCAATGTAATGCTCCCCACTGACTTCTTCAATATTTGGCCTGCAGTTATACCTTCTTTTCAAAAAGTGGATATTAGTACAGATATTTCCTCCTAAATGTTGGAAAAATGTTGCTAGAGAAACTAGCATTTGCTAACTTTTGTTTGACTAAATTTGCTGGGCAGAATTTCAGGCTCATACTTGAGATTATGTTTGGCTCTAAGAAACAAGACATGACTCCATTTTTTTCTGTTCTCTGACGGCAATGAGTTTGACCCTCTTGCTCATTGCTTACTTGAAGAACCTGAGCATAAGTTCCCACTGTACTTGAATGAACTGTTAACTCCCTGCATATCCTTATTCTCATCAGCTAGGAGGGCTTTCATAGGAACAGGGTAATGTTTTTTGTTTACAAAATAAAAAAATCAAGACATAGAGCTGCTGGTTCTCTTTCTTTGGTTCAAGCCTTTCGAGATCATTCTTAGAGGTTCTTTTGACCTTTCAACATGCCCTCAAGTTCAAGGTACAAGAAGCAGAAAGCCTGGAGACCTCTATGGATGCCCCACAGATGGCCCTGCAGCTGCCACACCCACGCAGCAGGACCTGGCCTCTGCTGCTGGACCCCACTCCATGTCACATTTGCAGCTGGCTCCTATAGCTAAACATGGATACAATGCTGGCTCTGGTTCCTGCAGCTGTGCACACACGCAAGTCCTGCACTCAGCCCATACTACTGCTGGGCACCTGCAGTAGTCCTCCAGCAAGCCTGTGCATACTGCCAGTCCTGGCCATTGCCATGTGCCTGACCTTGTCTCTTGCTTCTGGACTAGAAGTGCTGCTGAGGAACCCGACAGCTCTCAAGCCACCATAGACCTGCTGCAGCTCTGGACCTGAGGTCCTAGCCCTGTCCAGAAGCCACTTCTTGTCCTGCACTTAGTACAAGTGCCACTAAACTAGACAACACATTACACTACTGTGTGCTCTTTCCTGATGCAGGTGAAGGTCTTTTCTTACTGAAGCCAGTCCACGAGGCCTGGAAAAGTAAACTCTATCTTCAAATACATGAAACACACACACACACACACACACACACACACACACACACGACCACAAGGTTGATGCAAAGTCAGCTGTACATGAGGCTTCCAAAGGAGTACAGTGATCTTCCAGTAACTGACACCAAAGAAGGGAAGATTCATAAAATTTTTATATTAATTTTATTGAGAAAGAAGTAGTAATGAGACATTTTCAAAACAGGTTAGTAGGACATTTACAGTAGTTAATACATTGCATATTGTTGTCTTTGTGGTAGTTATTCATAGTACAAGATGCAGATATGGTATCTTGTCTAAACACTATTAGTTCAAAACTAAGAGAAAGTAGCTATATATCTATGCTAACTATTATATATATATATATATATATATATATATATATATGAGGTATAAAAAGTAAAGCCATATTAATATGCTGAGCTGTAAAAGGCTCAAGTCAACAACTTCTGACATTGCCAGTCATGCAGATAACCCACTACTATTATAGACTACTGGACTACATTGGATTACTTTGCTGGAAGATTCATAAGTTGCCTGAGGAAAAAATGAAAATAATGGTTCTGAGGAAGCTCACTGAGCCATAGGTGAATACAGGGAAACTATTTAGCAAAAGCAGGGAAACAACACAAACACAAAGCAATAGACACCAACAAAAAAAAAAAAGCACAGAAAACGAACAAAAAGAGCAGAAGGGGTGCTTTGGAGCAGAAAAGTACAAGGACAGAACTAAAAACTGCAATGAAAATCTTCAGCAGAAGTGGACTGAATCAGACAACAGAAGATGCGACCTTCAAGGCTGGTCTTCTGAGTTATCCAGGCAGAGGATAAGAAAGAAAATGAAATGAAAAGGAAAGGGACTATTACCTCTGTGGGACACAGTCAAGAGGACTAACAGTTACAATATAAGGTTTTCAGAAGGAAAAGAGAAAGAAAAATAGACAAAAACTTTAGGTCATAAATCATGGCTGTAAACTTCCACATTTGAGGAAAGTTAGGCATATTCAGGTACATGAGACTCAAGGAAACCTCTAACCACTGTTAACCCAAAGACGGCATTACCAAGATAATGAAAATATCAAAGGTAAGGAGAGAATTTTGCAAGTTATAGAAAAAAAATCACACACATGGAAGCTTGATGAAAGTTAAATTCAGCAGATTTCTCACCTGAAGCCTTGCAGGTCCTCAGAGAAGGAGGTGATTATATTCAAAATGTTAAAAGACAAACATCTTCCTACTAGGAATACTTTCCCTGGCAGGGCTGTCCTTCAAAACTGAGCTAAGACTTTATAAGCCAAACAAAGCTCAAGGAGCTAATCGCCATCAGTGATGTCATAAATGGGATATCAACTTAGTTCTTTAATCTGAAACAACAGATGTATGACAGTATAAAGTGACTTGGCAAAATGGAAATAGGTAGTTGGACCCAGAGTACTGTAAGGATGGTGTGCATATCACTCATAATATTAAGGTTAAGAGCAAGGAGTATGGAGATTACTACAGCTGTATTACTGGCTCATAGATACACAATGCAAAAAGATCTGAATAGCAGCACCAAAGTATGTGTGTGGATGGGGAACAGAAGGAGAGGCGTAGAAACCCTTTGGCTGTACCTAGTTCCAATGAAATGGATTCACAGTTTATGGAGTTTTCAGTCCCTGATCAGCTGGGTTCAAGCCAACTTGGTGCATAGTGGAGGGGCGTGTACAACTGTTGTGATGGCAGAAGACACCAAAAGCACCGAGAGAGAGGGAAGGAGGGAGAGAAATAGAGAGACAGAGACAAAGAGATAGAGATGGAGACAGAGAGAGACAGAGAGAGAGAGAAAGACAGAGAGAGACAGAGACAGAAACAGAGACATACCTCTTTCTGTCCCTTTTGCTGTATACAGTCTGCTAGGATTAGGGAGGTGCCAATCCAACCAGTGGACTGATCCAGCGATCACCCACCCTTAATCCCAGCCTCCTTAACCTCAGCATTGCACTGTGAATCAATCACATGATCTAAATTCAGCCGCCTCCCAAAAACTCTATGACTGCGTGAGGCTTTGGGGAGATAACTAGGCACAAACCATAACAACTTTTAAGGAAAACACATGGGCTGGATAGGTGGAAAGATATGCCAGGTCCATGGATACCAACACAGAGGTAGAGCGACTATACTTATTTCAAACAAAATGGACTTCAAATCAAACACTATTGAAAGCAGCAAGAAAGTGATTCTATAATGATAGAGGTCGGATGTGACAGCTGTAAACACATCTGCATCCCACACCAGCAAGCCTGTGCATTTGGAGCAAATAGCAACAATTGCAGGGGAGAAAAGGACAGCAATATAATAGTATTGGAAGTATTTACTACCATGATTTCTTTTTTTATTTGAATTTACTTTTATTTTTTTTTAATGTATTTGGTACAGGGTCTCACTACACAGCTCAGACTCATAGTAATCCTCTAGCCTCTTCAGTGCTGGGATTACAGGCGCACACCACCACCCCCAGACTCGGTGCTGGCTCAGCCTGCCTGGGAGCTGGCTGGCACAGTATGTGGTGCCAGGGATCAAACCATGGTCCCCGTGCTTGCCAAAGTAGGAACTTAGTCCACTGAGCTATGTTGCTCAGTGAATTTACTTTTAAATAAATGCATAAAAAAATAAAATTGTTCAGATTTATGGGGTACCATGTGATGCTTTGATGTAATGTTTAAAACATGCATTCTCTCAAATATTATTTCATAATGATAAAATATCCTAAATGCTTTTTTTGTTGTTTTATAAAGTGAATACAAAATAGCAATAAAAAAGAAAAAAAATACAAATGATGCAGAATTTCACTAAATGAAATAATAGGAATTTGACAGTATTTGTTGTATTACATGTTGTCATCTTCAAATTCATTTTTCAAATTGTAGGATGTATGCATGCTAAATTAGAAAAAAAGAAAAAAGAAAAAGGAATTTATAAGAAATTGAGAGAGAGAGAGAGAGAGAGAGAGAGAGAGAGAGAGAGAGAGAGAGAGAGAACCAAAGACAATCCTACTGTGGATTTCTGCAGGTGTATGGAAAGGCATAGCTGATGCTTAATTTTTTTGTGCAGGTCTAAATCCTTTCTTTCAACGTTTTCCAACACACAGTGTGGCACTGTAATCTCTAGCCCTCTACCGTGCAACCACATGCTGGCATTTCTTACTGTGCTCTGACTGTAGCTTCGTGGTCACTGATTGTCCTTCCCTAGCCCTCTTTCTTACTTCGCTTCAGCCACTAGTATCCCGGTTGCCCGCTACACTTCTAGGAGAGAGTGTTTCTTGTAGTACACACAGGGGTGAGGGTGTGTGGTGCGTGATTTTCTGTGCCTGGCTCATTGTCTTTACCCTAATGACTCCAGTGCCACCCACATTGTCACAAAGGACAGGGTTGGATCACATTTTGCGGGTGAATAATATTCCATTCATTTTCTGTACCCTTTCATCAACTGATAGATGTGTGATTGTTTAGTTCTCTGCTATTATAAAAATGCTGCAATGTCAGATGTTTCTTCAACCTTGCAACGTCTTTTTCTTTGGATGTATACCCAGTAGTAAGGTTCTTGGATCATGTAATAGCTCTAGTTTTATTTTCCTTTTGTATTTTAGGACAGGGTCTACAGGGTCCATGAGGTCTCACTGCAAAGATCAGACTCCTAGTGATCCTCCTGTTTTCAGCCTCCCAAGTGCTGGGATTATAGGCGCACTCCACCACACCCAGTCTCAGTCATCGTCTCAGTGCGCCCTGGGGGTGGGACTGGCATGGCAGGCCTGGGGATTGAACTTCCTTCCAGCCCCTACATCTAACTAAGCAGGTGTTTTAATCTGCTGAGCCACTTGGCCGGCCCTCTACTTTTAATTTTCTGAGGAACTTCCATACTGTTTTCCGTACTAGCTCCACTAATCTGCATTTCCACCCACAGTGTGCAGGCGTTTCCTCATTCACTCCCTCATTACCTGTATTTTCTGCTTTTCCCTTTTTTATAATAGCATCTTATCAGAGTGAGGCAATAGGGTGGTTCTGATTTGCATTTCTTGGTGATTAGTGACCCTGATGATTTTTCATATGCTTTTTCACCATTTGTACACCTTCTTTGAAAAAGGGTCTCTTTAGGTTTATTTCACATTTACAAAACTGGGTCATTTGGGTTTCAGGCGATTGGATTTTTTACAAATTCCTTATCTGGATATTAATTTCTTACCAGATGCATGTCTTGGCCATGTTTTCTCCTATCTTTAGGTTGTCTCTTCTTTCTGTTGATGGCATTCCTTGTTATGCAGAAGCTTTTTAATTTGATGTGATTCCAGTTGTCTATTTATATTTTTGTTTTCTGTACTTTTGGGGGCCTGGTCCTCCCAAATGCTTGCTCACTCCAAGGTCCTGAAGTATTTATTTTCTTCTAGTAGTTTTGCAGTTTCATGTCTTACGTTTAGGTCCTTAGTCCACATTGTGGTCTGGCTGTGAAAGTCCCCAGATGCCTCTGTGTTGAAGTGTTTGGAGGTGGTTCTCCCAGGAGGGAACTTGGTCATGAGGGTCTAACCCCACCCTCAAGTTAATGCATGGGTGTGCTCATGGGCTACTGGGATATCAAGACTTGAGAACTTTGGGAGATGGAGCCCAGCTAGAGGCAAAAGCCTGCTAAGCCTGAGCCTGTGGAGAGTAAGTGCTGACTCAGTCTCTCTCTCTCTCTCTCTCTCTCTCTCTCTCTCTCTCTCTCTCTCTCTCT
>NW_004524649.1:4386820-4416869 GCF_000260255.1 Octodon degus | reverse complement strand
TCTCTCTCTCTCTCTCTCTCTCTCTCTCTCTCTCTCTCTCTCTCTCTCTCTCTCTCTCTCCCCAGCATCTGATAACATGCCATGTTGCCTTGTCCCAGGCCCTAAAACAAATTAAGTCAGCGACCATGAACTGAACCTAGATAAAAACTCAACAAATTAGAAATGCAGTTAGGAAGAAACTTAGCACAAAGCGGTAGAGGCCCTATATGACAGGCCCACAGATGGCGTTGTAGTCAACAAAGAAGCTTTTCATCTAAGACAAAGACCAAGCCAAAAAAGGGGCTGGGGATACAGCTCAGCAGCACAGTACCTGTCTGGCAAGTACAAAGTCCTGAGTTCAAGACATGGTACAAAAAAAAAAAAAAAAAGACCAAGACAAAGATGGTCAGTCTTCCCACTTCCACTGAACACAGTTCTGGAAACCCTAGCTAGAACAACTAAGCGAGATAAAGAAATGAGAGACATTTGAATTGGAAAGGAAGAAATGTTTGGCAAAATTTTGCTTTTGTTTGCAAATTCTGCCTCCGGTCACAAACACGATGACTGTGGCCATCCTTCTTTCCCCAGAGAAACACAAATGTGGCTATCTTTTCCAAAATCATGAACAAAGTATATTTGTGAACCGAGGTACCAGGGAACTGCTAATGACTAATCATGATGTATCAGGTGCCTGGAATTTGCTAAGAGAGTACTTATCAAGTTTCCTTACCTTACACCAGAAGGGGAGCTGTGCAAAGCTTCTTAAGTAGCTAGATTGTGAGATAACTTCACAAGGCAGATAGACATCAAAACATTGTATTTCCTATAATCTTAGCACTCTAGACAGCTGAGATGGGAGGGTTCCCTGCTCAAACTCTCATCCCAGGCAGTTTAGAGATTTAGCTAGACCTGTTCTCATAATAGAAAGTTAGAAAAAGGCTGGAAGGTAGTTCAGAGTGAAGTCCATGGTTCAACTCCCAGTAATACACACACACAGAGAGAGAGAGAGAGAGAGAGAGAGAGAGAGAGAGAGAGAGAGAGACAGAGACAGAGACAGAGAAAGACAAAGAGAGAGACAAAGACAGACAGAGTGACAGAAACACAGAAAGACAGAGAGAGAGAGAGAGACAGAGACAGAGACAGAAAGACAGAGACAGACAGACAGAGACAGAGACAGAGACAGAGGCAGAGAAAGACAGGCAGACAAAGAGCGAGACAGAGAGACAGACAGACAGACAGAGACAGAGAGACAGACAGAGAGACAGACAGACAGAGATAGGAGACAGAGAAAGAGAGAGAGAGAGAGAGAGAGAGAGAGAGAGAGAGAGAGAGAGATCTGTACACCTTCACACACACAATTTTTATTTGCCAGCATACTTCGGTAAAGCTGGGAAGAATATTTTTCAGAGGGCAGGTAAATCCAGGAGGCTCTGTCCCCTCCCGTGAGCCAAGCCCACATTCCCAGGGCTTCTCTAGTGTCAAGGTGAGCTCAGACAACTGCCTACATTTTATAGTGGTCTCCATGTTTTATAGATCAGAGAAGGTTGACTATTGTTTTCCTTATTTAAAATTAATATATTTCTTATTATGTTTACTGATTCTTGATTTCCACCCTCCATTTATTACTTTTTCTTATTTCCCTTTTTTTTTTTTTTTTTTTTTGGCAAAAAAGACAATTTTTCACCTAAGTATAGGAATAGCTTTGTCACAGATATTTTTCAAAACTGAGTCATTATTTTCAAGACAGTTGACTTTGAAATACTCATTTCCTCCTGCACTCAAAATATGTAAGAACACAATTTTTGACTTTTAAATTTCAAAAGTGCATTTTTTATCTTGTAACTATGGACGCAGCATATTGACTGTGTTATTCATATCTTGGCACTGATAGGGCTAAATTATGGTCATTTTGTCTTAAGCAACATGTAAACCTTCACTTTTCTTTTGAAGCAGGGAGCTGGAGGGGTCCACACTTCTTGGCTCTGTTCCTTATAAGTGAAACATTCACGGATCTGGCTCTAAACATAGAGGCTAAGCAGCCAAAGCTTCCAGAGGAAAACACTGAAGGACACATTTCACATAGCTAAATGGCCAACAAGTCCAGGGAACTGTGCTCAGATATCATTTCCCACCAGGAAAAAGATGCAATCAGACCAAGGAGATTCTGGCTTGAGGGCGGGGTGGCCAGCAAACACCCAGGCCTGGAGACACGGGGTGCTCTCTTCAGGGTGACAGCTCCAGAGCATAGTGAGCCCTGCCTGGCGGCCTCTCACAAAGACAGATACCCCTCCCCTACACCCGGTCTCACAGCTCCTAGGTGCATACCTGTGGGCCAGCAAGCAGAGACCTGTGCAAAGCTGGTGTCAAAGCCACACACGGGCTCAAGGAACCCCTCGCCTACATGCACTGCTGGAATACACCGGCGAGAGTAAGGAGTCAGACACGGAGGCTGAGTGTGGCAGGTCCAGAGATCCTGTGGTTTGCAGACAGGTGCTATCACAGGTGAGGACTGCTCTCTGGGAACAGTGGTCAGAGCCCCAGGACTTGGTGGAATTGGCTTGAGCAGAGATGAGAGTCCCTGGGAGTTTTACTGGAACAAAGTACAGAATCTCTAGACCCTTCCTGATGCCTTGCTTACGTGACCTGCCAGGAATGAGAACTGTGTAAAATCCCCAACATCACTGCAAAGCCGTGTTTCTTCTGCTTCTCCTGGCCATGCTGCGCTTCCCTCGTGTGCTTCTGCTCAGTCTTCACAATGTGCAGGTGGGGCTTGGGCCTCCTCACTGCAGACCACCACGTGAGGATTGCAAATCAGCCTCTTGGTCTCATTTAAGCACCTTTTCTTTCTCGTTGAGTTTTGCTGATACAAATCGCTTGATTCCTGCTTTCTTTATACTTAAATCATACGTGGTCTACCACTTTCCTTTCTTTTATTTAAAAATTGTGGTAAACCATCCATCACAAAATCTACTACTCTTTTTAAAAACACGAACGTGGTCACCATTAAGGCTGCTCATATCTGGTGCCAGCCCCAGCCTCCAGCACTCCTCTCAGCAGCCAAACTAAAAGTTGGTACTTGGGGAGTAATCCTCCTCCCATTGCCCTGCTTCCGGCAACTACCATCCTCCTTCCTGTTAGTAGGAATCTGACTCTGCTAGGAACTCTGCCAGGTGGAGTCAATGCAGTACTTGTCATGCTGTGATGGGTTTATTTCATGTATCATGATAGTCTCAAGGTACACCTATTTTCTGGCATGTGTCAGAATGGCCTTCTTTTTAATGGCTGAATAATATTCCACCGCACCCTAGTACCACATTTTATATATTCATTCATCTTCCCATGAGCCCTTGGGCTGCTCCCACCCTTTAACTCCTTTGAATAATGCTGTCTCAGAGGGCAATGTCTCAGCTCTTCTTTTGATGTCTTTGGGAAGTAGAAATGGTGGATCATATCATAATTGTATTTTTTGTTCTTTTGAACTTTGTTTTCCAGGCCAGGGGCCCCTCCTAATAGTCCTGTTCATAGTGCACGTCCTTGCCCACAAGAAGGAACTACAGGTCGGAGCCCACCAGAGCAAGGCACGGAGGCTGGCAGCACCAAGCAGGCCAACAGCCAAGCCCAAGGAGGCCTAATCATTGTGCTGCTCTCTGATGGAATGCTGCCCCAAGGGCTATGTCCCAGGGGACATGTGGGCTAGGTGGTGGTGACAGGGAGGAAAGAGTCTGGATCCAGCAAAAGTGGATGTCACTGTCATGGGAATCAGGGAGAAGGGCTCAGGTTCAATTCTGCTGCTGCTAGGTGCAGGGGCCAGGGGTTTGATCCCTAGGCCTGCCATACCAGCCCCATCCCTGGGGCATGCTGAGACAGCAATTGAGACTGGGTGTGGTGGCGCGCACCTGTAATCCCAGCACTTGGGAGGCTGTAAACAGGCAGATCACCATAAGTACGATCTAGTAGTGAGGCCCTGAACACCCTGTAGACCCTTCCCTAAAATACACACAAAAAGAAAAAAGAAAAAGAAAAATACTCTGCTGCCACTGAGTGTTAGCTGGGGACCTCAGCCAGTCTCCCTCTGTGACATCAGCATCATGGGAGTAATAAGGGGGCCATGTGGGGCCTCTGCAGAAGACACAGGCATACAGGGGAGCCCAGGCTTCCAGAACAAGGGAAGGCGCTCCAGCACCAGGCACCTGGGGGCCTCAGGTATTTGCGCCTACCTGCCTGCCTGCCTTTCTTCCTTCCTTCCTTCCTTCCTTTCTTTCCTTCCTTCCTTCCTCCTTCTCTCCTTGCTGATTTCTTTCTTCTTCTTTCCTTCCTCTCTTGCTTTCCCCTTTCTTCCTCCCTCCCTTCTTCCTTCCTTCCGTTCTTCCTTTTCTTCTTCTCCCATCCTACCTCCTTCCTCTTTTTCCATGTGCCTTTTGATTGCTCTGATTCATTTTCTTCCTCTTCTTTCCTCCCCTCCCCTCCTCTTCCTCTTCTTCTTTCCCTCTTCCTTTTCCTCAGCCCCAGACACGCTTCCGAGTGATGCTGTTGTCATTGCTGCCACTGTTTGTTGCTCCAGGGAATCTGGTCCACCTTGTTCTGCTAATGCTTACTTGGGAATGCTTGTGACTTTACAACACAAACTATACACTACACCCACACACACACCACACACATGAACGCACACACTCCAAGGGACATTTTTTCCAACCGAGGAAGCATAAGCCATGTAAAGCCAATGTAAGCAGAAATCAAATGGAGCCTGAAACACGATGCAAAAACTGGTGCTTAAAATGAGATACTTTGATGGTTACTTAGGAAGCACTTGTTTCTCCCAAGGAACCTGGTCTTCATTCAGAAAAATGGAAGCCATGGGCTGTGAGCCTGTGAGCTGCAGGAGCCCTTCCTAAACCACCTGAGTGTCACACAACAGTGCGTGAGGACACTACACATCTGAGTCTGTGCCACAATCATTGCTTCATCCAAGTGAGCCTGACCCTGTGGAGAGAGGGAACACTCGGAAAGTCGAGGATGCGGCGGGCGCCAAGTGAGCAGAGCTGAGGGAGACCAGAGCAGCAGGCATCCGGCCATCGGGCAGGAGTCGGGAGGCCGTGTGTCCTGCTGGGGAGCATCAGCTGTCAGGTGAGGAACAGAGCACCACAGCCCAGGCATCTGGAAAGTGGGCTGCCGCAAGCCAGCATCCGAGGCCCGGGCTGTCCCCAGGCTCAGGGCATTCCAGCAACTCTCTTCTCCATTTTCCAGCTGTTCTTTCCTGTCTGGCATTTTAATTCTTAGTACATTTTCATCATCATGTATATGTAGGTATAGTACCAGAAAATGGTTATTTAATAAGTGTATGTCTGCTACAGGCCAAAACAAGGCTTGTGAAGCACTTCTATAAAATCAGAACTTTCCAGAAATTAACTTTGACACTATAGTGATAATTTCAGAAGTAAGCCTTTTTTTTCCTTCTTTCTCCTCAAAAACATTGATGTTCTGTTCAGAAAGTGACAGGCATGAAGTACAATGCAAAGGAATGCAGAGCAGGGTTGGAAGATAGTTTGGTGGACCAAGCATCTACCTGGCAAGAGCAAGGACCGGAGTTCAATACCTGGTTCCACATGCCATTCCAGCCCTGGAGCTGGGCATGATGGTGCATGCCTATCATCCCAGCACTGGGGAGGCTAAAACAGGAGGATCACTGGAAGTCTGAGTGAGACCCTGAATCAACAACAACAACAACAACAACAACAAATATATATATATATATATATATATATAGAGAGAGAGAGAGAGAGAGAGAGAGAGAGAGAGAGAGAGAATGCAGAGCAGCGTGCTAAAGCCATGTCTTTTTTATAGCCTATCTGAAATTTGCTACATAATTAAAAATAGCATATAAATAAAAATCTTCATGCATTTGTTTAAAGAACACCTTTAAGTCCCATGTTAAACTCAACCTACCTACTCTAGAATGCAAAGATGTCAAAACTATTCACTATAAGCAATGGTCCTGTTAAGATTTTACAGGACAGAATTATTAAGCTTAAATTAAAAAAAAAAAGAACAAACTGTAAGAGTTTTGAAGAAACAACGCTTGGCTGTGGCAGTGCACACCTGTGATCCCAGTCCCCTTGGAGGCTGAGACAGGAGCACAAAAGCTTCAAGCTCACCCTGGGCATTTTAGCAACTCATTAAGGACCTATCTCAAAGTTAAAATTCTTTTCCAAAGCTGGCAGTGTAGCCGTCTTAGTTACTTTTCTCTTGCTACTGACACAGAATACTCCCTGACATCCGAAGTTAAAGGGGGAAAGATTTACTTAGTTCACAGTTTGTAGAGGTTTCAGTCCTTCGTCAGCTGGATCCAAGGAGGAGCGGCAAGGTAGATAGGCATCGCCGAGGAGCAGCCGCCCATGGCAGGCCGAAGGTAGCGAAGCAGCAAGGGACAGCCGCAGCTCTTGTCTTAGTTATTCTTTTCTCATTGCTGGGCCAAATACCTAACACTCAGAATGAAGGAAGGGCTGGGGAGATAGCTCAGTAGAATAAGTGCCTGCCTGGCAAGCACAGGGTCCTGACTTCAATCGGTACCAAAAACAAACAAACAAAAAACCCTACAGAGCCTTATTTACTCAGGAGAAAGGGTCAGTGCCTCTACCTTCTCCAAATAGCTCCCTGCCTGAGGTGGCCTCAGTCACAGACACCCCCACCCCACTCTACAGGGTCTAGAGGAGAGGCTGGGACACTGTAGTGTCCAGGGTGACCCTCTCCACACCTCCGAGAGATGGTAAGCTTGGGGGCACAGCTTGTGCTGTCAGTTTAACGGTTCGCGCCTCTCTGGCCCCGCCCCTTGAGCTCTGCCCAGATCCTCCGGACCCGCCCTTCAAGCCACTCGCTGCTCCTCCACTGCGTCTGGCCCATGACCAGCATGTGGCTTTGTGGGGACAAGTAGACACAAACTATAACAGCTCCTTCTGTACCTTAAGTCTAATCCAGGCCACTTAGGGCAGGCAAGCACTCACACCCTCAGTCCTAGTGTCCTTGCTCCTAGCATTGCACCAGAAGACAGTCCCAGTGTCACACGCTCTAGATCCAGCCATCTATGAAAAAGCCCCACCTATGACTGCAAGAGGATTTGGGGGACATCTAGTGCTCAGCGCTGTCAGGAGCTCTGGCGGGGTTTCCCTGAGTCAGAGGTGCCAAGGAGCCTCGCTGCCAGAGTGGCAGGACTGCCTGCAGTGACCAGCCCTGCCTCGTGCCACCGGTGGTATGACTGTCCAGCGAGGGTCTTATGGCAAAACTCATAGCAGTGCCCTGCGCTTGGTCACTGAATGTTCTGTGCAAAAAGTAAGGGCTGTCCACAGTCCCTGTCGCCTGTCTGGCACCCCGCGAGCCCTGTGTCTGGGGAGTTCTCCCGGCAACTTAAAAGAGCGACAGCCGCAGAGGTCGCGAGGGAACTGCAGACAGCATGGGGTAGACCTGTCAAAACTCATGAGAAAACAGAATCTGAAAACAGAGGCTGCATCAGGAAATGCAACGGCTTCTCTGCCAAATAAAAGGAAGAGTTTCGCTCAGGGCAATGTGACGATGATGGGCGACTGTTCTGCATTAGCTGTAGCTTTCTTCTCCTTTTCTCGCCGCTTGGTTCCCTTTATTCTGCAGGGAGCCCTGGCGTTGTGGCGCGCGCGCTGGGAATATCTAAACTGGAAATAATTAAACTATATATTTCATTTAGAGTGGGCCTTATGTGAGGAGAAGTCGAGACTGCCACAGCTTCCTGAGTAGATGAGTTAGTGATGTGTTCTGCATTTTCTTAATTTTCCACATTTTAGCTGCCTCTGTTCCTCGTTTGGGGCTTGGGATGCCGACTCCTTGGGGAAGATGGGAGAGGGCAGCAGGGGGCAGCTCGCTGAGCACAGGGTCCCCGGCCTTGTCATCCTGTTTGTTTCTTGATTATCACAGCGCACGGGTCACCAGGGACCAGGTCACCCCACAGATAGGTGCATGGCCACCGCGGTGTTTTATGAGGATGTAGCTTTAGGACACAAGGAACAAAAGGATTTTCACAGTGAAGATCCAGGCAGGGTCTTCGAAGTTTGAAGCCATCCTGGACTATACAGGAAGATGCTTTCAAAAGGAGGGGAGGGTAGAGAAGATGAAGACAGAGGGCACACGGCCCAGCACAGCCTGGGTTCAGTCAACCCCACCCCTTCAAGATTTTTAAAAAAAGAAGTCAGGCAAGGTGGTATACACCTAACTTTCTAGCACTTTGGGAAGCTGAAGCAGGAGGTTCACAAATTCAAACCTACTTGGGAAACTCAGAAAGACTTTCTCTAAAAAATATATATATTTAAAGACTTCAGATGTAGCTCAGTGCAAGGGGCCTGGGTTGGATTTCCAGTTACTCAAAGGAGAAGAAAAACACGCTTATAAAGAGTGGGACATAAAATGTTCATAGAGGTTTTATATGTAACATTTAAAATGTGGGGGAACCCCAAATGTCCTTCCGTTGGTAAGTGAATGAATAAGCTGTGGTCTATTCCTACAATGAAATACTTTGAAGCAACAAAGCCTAGACTGAGGGTCTGGAGGCATAGCCCAGTAGCAGCTCACTTGCCTGGCGTGCAGGAAGCCATGGGTGTGACCCACAGGCCACAAGGAAGGAGAACAAATACTCTAGAAGGGGGTTAGGGTAAAGAGTTGGGTAAGACTGGCCAACATGAGAACCTTATGGTGGTAAGTCTACATCATATTTGGAGATGGTGTGTGCCTAAACTGATGTGGTAAAACTGTAGAGAACAGTGTAGGCTATATTGCAACCATGTACTGTTAAATAGAAACCCTTCAAGTGTAAGATCAATAGACAATTGATGTCACTGTCATTATTCTGACTGTGGTGTTATATTACAAGTTTTGCAAGATGTTGCCATTGGGGAAACTGAAAAAATGGTATAGGAAGGCAGCTGGTTATTTCAGTGAGTTATTATACCTGCATGTAAATCAATAATCTCCATAAAAATTTTAATCAAAAAAATCAAAAACAAAGCTCCAGAAGTAACCCTTGAAAAAGGAAAATATAGGACTATGGCAAAAAACCCAGTCCAAGTGTGCATGTGTGCGTGCGTGCATGTACATGCAAGTGTGTGCGCATGTCTGTATGTTTGCATACATGTTTATGTGTTTGCATGTGCGTATGCATGTGTACATGTATGTGCAAGCATGTGTGTGTGTCTGTATGTGTCTGCATGTGTGTGTGCATGTTCATGTGTGTGTGTGTGTCTGTGTATGAGTGTGTGCATGCATGTGTGTTGTACCTACCTCACACACAGATATGCAGCAGCATGCAGTCATTGGTGGAGCAAGGCCAAGTGCCCATTTCTCAGGTTTAATTGGCACACCATTTCAGTGGGGACTAAGCTAATGAACAGAGCCAGAAATTGGGGGCAAAACTAAACTAGTTATAAATTCTGGAGCTTGCTTGTAGACTAGGTTACAAAATTGAAGCTCAAACAGGAAACAAAAACATCTTACACAGAGTTGCAAGTGTGATTTGGTCGTGGTTTACTTTAAGGGGAAGAAAGGCAAAAGTCATTCCCGAATTTGTAGAGCTAGAAACTCCATGAGGGACCCCAGGAATCCAGAATACAGCCTCGCAGTTGTCATGTGGTTTTTCCGATTACGAAGGCATCTTGTTTCTGGAGCCAGTGAACACGATGCGTGTGGAAGGGAGGCCTCGGGGTCCTGGAGCATTGGCATAGCAACCCCCACACGACACCAGTGATGGGGTGGAGACGTGTCTGCCTCAGCAGCCGACCAGCCCTGGCTGAGGGGACAGAAGAGACGAGTACAGACCTGCTCCGCAGCTGCTCAGACAGCAGATCCCCCTGAAATTATGTGGGGACAGCACTGCTGTGGTGTGTGGGCACCATCAGGTACCACCCCTGGTGACTCATCTCATGAGTGGACTCTGAGGTTACTGATGCTGGTCAGAAAGGTCAAGAACACTTCTGCTGGTGGAAAAGATGACGCAGAACCCAGAGAACTAAGTTTGATTTGGGAGGAATGCAACAGAAGTAGACCTGAAGACAAAGATTTGGTCTTAAGTACAGCAGATTCCTGGGCAGTGTATTAGTCAGCTTTTCTTGGCCATAACAAGACACCTGAGTTGATCATCTGAACCACAGGTAAAGCTTGTTATGGTTCGTGGTTCTGGAGGTTTCAGTCCGTGTCATGTAGATCCACTGCTTTAGGGCAGTACATTGCACTGGAGAGCATTGGGGAGACACAAGCATTCACCCCATGCCAGGAAGCAAGGAGAGAGGGAGTGGGGGTAATGCCCTCCTCACTAACTTCCAATGTTAGTGGTTTCACCATCTTCCAATAGTGCCAAGGTGAGTACCAGCCCTGAACAAATGGCCCTTTGGGGGACATTTAGGATCCACACAATGGTGGGAGGTGACAGCTGGAGGCACCTGAGGCAGTAGGAGGTGAGACAGGACAGGGAGGACAGAGTTCTGTGTGAGCACCTGGAGCTTGACCACACAAGATGCTTCTGAGAAGCTACGTGGGACAAGGCTCAGAGCTGTCCTGCTTCAGGGATAAGAAACTGGGTCCTTCCCCATGGAGGTGCATCTGTTAATGTGTAAGGTCGGCTCCTGAGAGTGTCAAGCCCCACCCCTGGGTGGTTCCAAAGACAAGGTGTCACTGTCTAGAAGTATCTTCTTACCTCCCTGCCTCAGAAACCAAGAAATGAGAGGAAGGGATAGGGAGAGGGGAAGGGGACAGAAGAAAAAGAATTAAGATGTGTTATTTACATGTACCGGGTTCCCATAATGAATGTAAGGGACGTGTATATGTACTGCCAAAGTGGGCACTGAATGTAATTAATGTACACTGAAACATATACTAATAAAAATAAACATTAAAAGCAATATTAACAAAAGAGCACCCAGCTTCATTTCATTTTTAATTCAATTTAAAAATTTATAAATCTATTTCTTCCTGATTTAACATAAAACTTATGCATCATGCTGGGCTACCATGTGATATTTCCATGCATGTACACATCATACCACATGTAAATGAGGTTAACCATTTCTGTATGGCGAAAGGCTCTAAAGTCCTTTCTCTTAACTTTGAGCAGTGTACAGTACATTATTGTTACTTACAGTCATCTTCCTATTCTGCAGCATCACAGAACTACACCAATCTAACCAGGACACTGTATCCAAAAATCTATTGTGAAGTGCAGGACCCCACCCAGAAGTCACTCTGGGAAGCCATGACCACAACCAGTCCTTGGATTCATGAGAAGCCTATCGACACACTTTGGTAGGTCGGTCACTAGGCCAAAGGGCACACTGCTAACAGGTTGGACCCTGAAGCTGTACAACATTGACCATACAGTGGCTAATCTGTGTCTCAGAGCTGTCTTACTTCAGGGATAAGAAACTGGGTCCTTTCCCACGGAATCCCATCTGTTACAGTATAAGGTCTGCTCCTGAGTGTCAAGCCCCACCCTGGGGTGGTTCCAAAGACAAGGTGTCACTGTCTAGAAGTATCTTCTTACCTCCCTACTTCAGAAACCAAGAGATGCAAGGAGAGGACAGGGAGAGAGGAAGGGGACAGAAGAAAAAGAATTAAGATGTGTTATTTATGTGCACCGGGTTCCCACAGGGAATGTAAGGGACATGTATATGTACTGCCCAAGTGGCTTGTGAAGGCTTGTAGACTTGTAAAGACCCAGAAACCCACATGGTCTGCTAAATGGGCTGAAAAGAGAAGACTGAGATGCTCATGAGACAGACAGACAGATGATCAATCTTAAGAAGTTACAACAATCAAGACCAGAGAGGTACAGACAAACAACAAAGACACCTCATTTACTCGGATGCATCATTGAGAAAGGTGCTATGAACCAACAAGCTGTCTATGTTGGAGATGTTAAAAGTCACTCTGCTTCCTAGCATTCACTTACGGTAGCACAAGCAAGTAGCTGGCATACTTTCTAGGACTAGATAGAAGCAAAGCTCTGGACTAACTCTCCAGTCCCAGCCAGCTGTGATGCTAAACAGGTCAGTCAAGCGCTACCACCTTTGCCATCTGCTGCATAAACACGAAGCCCCTTAGCTGAGACACAACATTGGGAATGGTGATACTGTGTAGGGAGGACATCCACGGGTTCTAGGAACAGTCAAAACTTTTTCACAATTCCTATTTGTTTATTGAAACCATTTTTTTTTAAAACTAAATATATGAGAGAACCTGGCCCAGTTAGGTCATAATTGTTATCATAAATTCTGATTCCCTGGGATTCATTTAAGGCAGGTGAAGGGTGCTACCTGAGAACCCTTACATGATCATTAAGCTCGTTTGAAGTATTTACTGTTATATTTGCGATAAAATAGTGATTAAAGGTATGCTACTCAGATATTCCTGAAATAAACAGAACTCCATTCCTTCAAATCCCAGGACACTCATAAATCTACATATAAGTAGTTCTTTTTTTTCTTCTTTTTTAATTCTGAAAAGAAAATTTGAAGATCGCATTGAAACAGAGCCAGATGGTCAGCTATGACTTTTCGCATTAGGTGAAGCTCATAATTTACTTTATCATAAAGCAACCACGGTGAACGGCCTCCAAAACCATCATATCCAAATCATCCCAGGGGTTTTACTTCCTGTCAAACATTTCGTCAAATGGCATGAGAGGCACATCTTTCATGTTCTTTTCAGTTTGAAAATGACTATATCCTTTACATTAGAGGAAAATGCGCTTGATATGTTTTAAATTATCAAATATAATCACATTCGTCTTTAAGAAATATATCTTTTTCTTGGCTAAGCCAATTGAAGGGCTCATTTTTGTTCCTATGTTCGTGGCTGATCTATATAATTTTCTTTCAGATAAAAATTGTAAAATCTGAAATCACTCTCTTCTGCATTAAAACAAAGAGATTTTTGCCTTTTCTACTGGACAGAAATTTTAAAAAATGTTTGGCTAGGTACATATAGTAGTCATGATAACCAATCTGATTTCAAGAAAGAAATGTAGGCTCATGTAGTAGAAGAATTGGGAAATGTGTTATCTAAATATGTCATGGGGTATATTGACTTTAATCTGTAACACATGTGAAGTTGAATCGTTAGGCAATGAAGTCCTTCTCTTAGGTCCGTATGGTAAATATCAATGAATATAATATTTTTGAGCTGAATGAAATGTCCAGAAACAATCTCTCAAGGTTTAATTACCCACTTAAAAGTCCCTAGAGCTCCTAGAAGACGGCTGAGGCCATCGATCACCAGCCAGTTTGGAACTGTGCACTGGAAGGGGGTAGAAAGCACGGCTGGTACCTTCAGGTCAGGCCTGTTGGAGCCTTGAAGTGGGTGATTCTAGGCAGAGACCTCAGTGCACCCGACTATGGGAGCCCACCGTGTACACCAGGGCACTCTTCTGCTGGCCATAGTGGTAACAAGCACTAGGTGCAGTTAGCAGACTCCTTCCATGCTCGCTGCGCAGGAGCCTCAATGTGCATAATGTGACCGAGCTAGATCCCTACATTATTCAGTCATTCAGAGGCTTCCAAGGCATTTTATTGTGCATCTGTGCCAAACCAGGTACTGGCATGGTTTGCAGTGGTGAACGAGTCCTTTGCAGAACTGGCACTGGGTGGCCCAAGGAGACAGTGAACATAAGAAGGCATCAAGAATCACTATGCCAGAGATGCTGCATGGCCCACAGGAAGCAGCAGTGTGGGGCTGAGACTGGGTTGTGCAGTCAATGGCAAAGGCTTTTCCAAGGTAACACCACTGAGGGACACACAGCTGCTGTCACCCAGGGCTGGCAAGCGCATTCAGGGCTGGACTGAGAGTGGCAGAATGAGCAAGGGAAAGGAGGCTGGTGCCCAATGGGGGATAGGGGATGACAAGGCAAGGTTGGGCAGGGCATGGGTGAGTGGTGCTGGGCTCAGAAGATGTGCTAGGGACTTTGGATGTGACTTGAAGACAGAAAGGTTGAGAGCTGAGGAGTAACATAAATTAGACATGATTAAAAAAAATAATCCATCTACCTGCATGCAGTCTATGTAGCCCTGGGAGTTATGCAGAACAAGAGTGAATGAGTTTCCCACAAGGACCCCCAGAGCCCATCCAAGTTTGATAGTGGATGGAGTTGTGGTGGCCATTGACTGGGAGGGCTTGGAGGTGATTGGCAGGTCTGGCTGGTGACATCCACTAAAGGAGGAAAGAAGGGACCTTAGAGACCTGGCTGGCAAGAGACCAAGGAGAGAGATGCAAGAGGAATGGGCAGTCACGTAGGAGATTTATTTTAGATATATTAGTTTTGAGACATTGTTTGGACATCCAGGCTGAGGTTTCCAGCAGGAAGATTAGGTACAGGCCCACAATTTCTTACCCACAATTCAGGAGACCATAAATCTCTAAGAAATTAGACTTTTTGGATGGCTCAATTGTGAATAAAATCTGCTATGGATGTATGAAAGGCCGGCAGCCCTGGGTCAGCCCCTGGGGAGTCCACACATTCACAGCTCAGCTGTTGACTATTCTGACTGTGGACAATGCTCAAACTTCCCTGAGTACCCTGTTGCTGTCATAAAACACCAAGGCCAGCACATATCTGCAGATGCTGTGTCTTGGGGGTTATAGACAGACCTTCAAGTGATATGAAGAGGGATGGGCTCGGGAAATCCTGATCACTACTGGAGTCTTCATGGGCTATCAGCACAGAAGCGCCGGCGCTCTGTGCTGCAGGTCATAGCGGAGTCCTCTGTGTGTAGATGCTCCATGAGGCACAGCCCAGCCCAGGAGAGAAGCCCGAGCCCCTTGCAGCATCCCAATCTGCCTCTGCTCTGGGAGACAAAGCCACAATCCCAGCTTTACTGGCTCAGCCCAACCTTGTGTGATTTGGAGGGACTGACTTATTTGAAATACGGTTATTAATTATGGCTTAGTGAACATTTTATTTTATTAAATGTTTTTCATTCACTAAGACAAGTATAAATTTTCCTACAAGATTCAGGGTATAAAAATGTCACAGTTCTTTATTCGTTAAAAAAAAAGAAAAATTAAATTACATACAAGCTGAACCCCCTCACCGGGCTGGGTCAGAAACTCAGAACTGTCCATCTGCAGGGGACCAGCCCCCACTGCTTGCTCCCATCCCATCCCAAGCTCTGAACTCAGGCTCTGCGGTGCTTGCAGGCTGGAATTCCCTCTGTGTCCGCAGCTGAGGCCTCTGCGTCTGCTGAGCTGTACTGCGCAGCCCCTGTGCCTCTCCTGAGGAAGTCATGGCTTGAAGGATCCAGTGAGGGAGAAGAATGACATCTCCCCTTCTCCGTCCCTGAGTCATCTCATCCTTAGCCCATCTCCCTTGGAGATGAGTTCCTTCCACACTTCTCCCTTACTGGTCTTTGTGCTCCATGCAGGGAAGAGAGGGGCTCATGTCCTTTCAGGCCACTCTACAGCAGCAGCACAGGCAAGACGCCAGCCAGGCTCTCATCGGCCCTTCGGTGGTGGTTTAGCCCTGAGGTATTTCCCCAGATTCCCCCACACACATAGGTGAAGCTTCAGGAAGGTGATCGAGTCATAGAATGAGACACTCGTGGGTGGATTCACCCCCAGATGAGTTCACGGCTGATGTGGTTGGAGGAGGGCCCTGCAGTGTGACCTGGGAGGGGCATTCTTGTCCAAGGCTCCTCCTTTCTCTCCAGGCTTTCTGGGGGTCATGGGGTGAGCAGCTTCCTCCAGGCCCTTCCGCCATGATGTCTCTCCCTTACAGCCAGCCAAATGTGGGCTACAGCTGGGAGCCAAAGCAACATTCTCCCCACTTTGGACATTGAATGTTCTGACCCAGCAAAGAGAAAGCGACTAGCACACACTCCCACTGACTGGAGTAAGAGCCATGCAGGAAACAAAGTAAAAAGCCCACAAAGATCTGCTCCCAATATGCTCTCAAGGTAGGTGAAAGACAACATTTGATAGAATCAGGATGCAAAATGAAAGAAAGGAAAAGATGTGAAGGGGAAAATTGTGTGGAATGAGCTGGTTTCATAATACCTCAGGGGTGTCCTTATGATTCAAAGAGATAGCATACAACCTTCCAAATGTAATCTAATTTATGCCTCTAACCTGTCACCCTGTGAGATATTTTGAAAAGACTCAAATAATGTCATTACATCAGACAAAAAATATGTGGTACTTTTGACAACCTACTTCTCCATAATTAAATCTCTTTGTGTTAACTGAAGGACAGGATGCAGAAAAGACTATGAGAATAAAGTGAAGATTGCCTGAGAATCCTTCCAGAGATAAGCATTGTGACTGTTTGGTGTTTTCCTTCTGGTTTGTTTCTCTAAACCCTGACTCTGTGCCTATCTATTCTGTTATTTGTGTAGCTGAGAAGCTAGAGTCCATGTTTGCTACTGTATTGCATTTTAATTTGAATTTTCACTCCATGTTTTGATCACATTTGATCATGTGTTGATCAAACCAGAGCTTGTATTTTGGTTCCCCTCTTCTGTTTTCTAATCATTTTGTCACATCCTGAAGAGCTAGGCCTAAATATAAACCCAGAGTGCCTGTCTGCTCGTCTACATGAGCACTGGACAGGAGCCTACTCTTCTCCCTTCCCTGTGTGCAGGCGTCACCCCAAAATGCCCTGAATATAAAAACCAAGGGTCAAAGCAGGAGATCAAGGTCCTTTCATGAAGACATCTGTAGAGAACACAAGATTCTCCTCCATTTCTCTCTCTCTATGAGGTCTGAGCAAACAATACTGTGAATGTTTAAATTAAAAGAAAAGCAGTAAAAGACACAGCGCCATAAGTCACTTCAGAATCTTCTCCCACATCTAACGCGCTTATCCCATCATAAGGAAGCAGCTCCAAGCGTCCTTCACGAGGGCCTTGGGTTCCACTGTTGCAGCTGTCTCAGTGCTGAGCTGATGCAAAGCCTTTACTTTCATGGTCATTTTGACTATGGGGATGAGCCAGAAATTGCACAGTGCAGGTCCAGTGAGTAAAGTAATAATATTTTTATTTGACAGAAATTTCCATAAACATTTATCAAGGAGAGATGATCACAACATGTAGTGAATGTTGAAATTAAAAATGTATTACCATCAAAATGTTCCTCCTTACTTGGAGAACACTTTTCCCATCAGTCTTGCTAATGGTTTTTTTTTTTTTACCATAATAAGTTCTAAAGACAACCAAATCTTCTCCATGGTGTTCGATCATCCCCTGCCCGCTGTCCTTTTCTCCCCCACTGCGTCCCTCCCTAACTCACGTCTGCTGATCTTCCTGCTTTCTTCCTCAGCAGAAATGGTTTCCAGTCCAAGACCCAAGCCAAGAATATGAATACTTTTATTTGAAGGTTTTCATGATCATTTTCCCTCAGAAAATACATAATGTTACATTTTAATGTTAAAATTTGGAAAAGACAAGGAGAGTCGAATAAGACATGAGTCCCGTGTATTCCTATAAGCTGGGATGATAACGGTAGCACTGCAACACATGGAACTCTGTAGAGTTTTGCACACGCGCGCGCACACACACACACACACACACACACATCCTGCTTTCCCACTGAAGAATGCTGATCGCTGCTCTGGAAGTTTTCCCCTACACTGGTGAGGGTCTGTAGACCTGAGATCCATGCGCATCACCTGCTGAGACCCTACAATGTCATTAGCTGGAGGCCTTTCGTTGGGTCCCTTCAGTCTGTTTTCCGACTTCTCGCTCTCTAAAATACCCTTGCCATAACATTACCTGTGCAGAGTATGTGGTATTCCAGCTCACACCCATCTCACCTGGAAAGCCCTGGGGCCAGGTGAGCCCAGAGAGCTCAGGTTGCTGTGAGCACGTTTATGTTTCCTGGGTAGACTGTGAAGCAGTGCCTTCTGGGTGGGAGGGCTGCAGACACACCCTCCCTTTCCCAAGGCCACTTAGCAAACAGCCCTTTTCTTTAGGCAGTGCGGGCTGGCCAGGCACACAGCCAGGCCAGTGGGGTGCAGCCTAGATTTGTAGGTCACCTTCTCGGCTAAGTGCTTTTTGTTGTAGTAGAAAACGTTCCCAACCTTACACAGCTGTTGTACCCAAAGTCACAAAGCTAGTAGATGACAGAGTTGGTTGACACACCAAAACTGGTCCACTCCAAACCGAATGGTGCTTTGCTAGCCTTCCACCATCCTCCTGACCATGGCCAGGGCTGCCACCAAGGCTCTGTCTTGCTCTTGGTGCAGGGCTCAGGGCATCATGCTGACATTTCATGTTTAAAAATAGCAGTCACTGCGGGACAACCTGACCATTCCACTCAACAACTGTGCTTATTGTCCGGCTTTCTAATTTGTGACATTAAAAAGCCCAAAGTTATGAACTGCGACTTAGAAAAAATGCACACACACAAGAAAACTGTGATCCTCCAGATTCTCAGAAATTGTCCCCTCAGCCAGCTCCACTGGGCAGAATGTTAAAAACAACAAACACTGGAGCAAGACTCTCACAATCTCACGGTGCTAACCTGAAGGGCACGTCTGCTGCGCTAAGGATCACTGCTGCTTTTGACACCCCACCAGGATGTTCTGGAATTTTATTTCAACCCAGTTGCAGTTTTCCTTTCAAAATGTGGAAAGCAGCTTCCTCCTCACACCAGAGGAAGGGCGGGACAATGACAAGGAGGTGGGACTGGAGCGTTAATAGAGTCCATCTTGTGTTGGGTGAGCCAGCCCTGTTCCGTTGTGGATTTTGGAACTCAGCTTTGAGATGTATTTTACTCAATCTTTGCAAAATTGAGAGTTGACTTGAAGCCAGCTGTTCAGAAATGGGCTGAGAAAGCAACGGTAATTTTTCATCCCTCAATTTCTGTGCAAAAATTTCCTTGTCAAAGTCCTATACTGATGGATGTCCTGCTGAAAGACAGGTCAGGAATGGGACTGCAGAAACCCCGGGGGTCACCAAACAGCACCTAAATGAGACCAAACTGAGTACAAGTGGGGGCCGCCCCTCAGCCTTGGCCTTGGGATCCAGCGGCTGCTTCTGTGCTCCTTTCTAACTTTTTATATTGAAATCATCTCAGGCTAACTTTGCAAAAATTGTGCAAAACCTGGCCCATACATCTTCCCTCATGTCTTCTCACTGCTAGCCTTTAATTCACTCTCTCCATCAACCTCCTGCAGTGTGTGTTTTCCGAACTCAGGATTCCTGTGGTCTAGATGTGGTTGGCCTGTGTCCCACCGAAACGCCGGTGCTAGGCACTTGGTCTCCCCATGGCAGTGGTCTGATTGCATCTCAAGACCTTAATGGGGTTCATGTCCCAGGACCAAGTGAGCTCTGGCAAGGGCAGGTTGTTAAAAAGTGAGGCTGCCAATGGATAGAGGGACCTAGGGTGACTCTTTGTATTTTGAACAAAGAATTGGACAAGAAACACAGAAAAGACAGTGAAAGTGTACATTTATTGAAGGCAAAAGGAGGTAAGGTGAAAGTGGGTCAGTACACAGGCTCCCTGCACCCCTGGCGATAAGGGGAAGTGTCTTATGTACCCAGAATGCCTGGACTTACCTTCCTTTGTTCAAATGAGACATTGGGACAGTTGTCCTATGAAAAACTCTTAGGGCTGGCCAAATAGCACAGCGAATTAAAGCATCTGCAAGCAGGTGCAGGGGCCAGGGATTCAATCCCCAGGCCTGCCATGCTGGCCCCACCCCTGGGGCCATGCTGAGACAGCAATTGAGACTGGGCATGGTGGCGCATGCCTGTAATCCCAGCACTTGGGAGGCTATAAACAGGCGGATCACTGTGGGTTTGATGTAGTAGTGAGATCCTGAACACCTTGCAGACCTTTCCCTAAAATACAAAACAAACAAAAACTGTCTAGGGCTGGGGCCAGATTTAAACTGTTTGAAAGTAGTCTTTTCTGGTTGGTCCCGGTGCACTGGACCAGATTCAAATGAGAGGTGGAGCATGTCACTTTCTTATTGGCTCCATGCACTAATTTTGGGTCCTGTGTCCTGTACATGTCCTCTGGATTTGTTTTCCATTTTTTTTTATTAGCACACATTTGCATACTATATTTACATTCCTTGTGGGGAATTGGTACGTGTACACAATACATCTTAATTCCTTATTCCTCTTAACATTTTCTGCCTAGTTCAGGTTTGGCTTGTCGCAGGGCCACCCCACCTGCTCAGGTCCTTCTGCACAAGGTTAGTTCCTCCCCACCTATCTGTTGTGTTGTCACATGGTGCCATGCTGTCTTCACCTGCCAGGCCACCAGAATCATGACTCAGACGTCTTTATACCACAGCAGCCCTGATATGCTGTGAACTAAGGTAAAGGCATTCTCTTACATAACTTGGCATAGTACAAAAATAAGAAAATAAATACTGTAACATGGTGATCAAATCTGTGCTAATTTTTCCTGCAGGACACCATCGTAATGAGGGGTCAGGTGATGACCACCTATAAAAGAACAGAGGGCCATCCAAGCAACTGAGGGGGTGTCCCGAGCAGTTTATCTCCTGGTTGTGTGATGCTCCTGCCCCAGCCCCATGATCTACATCTGCTCCTGAAGGAAGAGCAGGAGACATAGGGTGTAGGACCTGTGTTAACAGAGTGGGATAGCACTCCCTCCTCACAAGACTTCAGGTCACCGACATCAAAAGAGTACAATTTGAACAAACATGGTAGAGAAACTTCTCCAATTAGCAGGGCAGCTCTATCAGGCTGAACTATTCATGTAGGTGGATAGTAACAACAATTTCACATCATTAACTCCAGGAATTGACACCAGAAAGATTCAGTGAGCGGTTTAAATGCTGGATAGGGTCCCAGGCAAGCAAATTTTCCGATTCTCAAGTACTCTGGTGGTCACTTATTCAAAGACAGCCACACTTTGCTCCAGTTGTGATAGTGTAGACAGCTTTGACAAGTGCGTCAACCCATCAAACATAAACTGTCAGGCCGTTTGCTTGTGCAATGGGCCAAGTGCCCTGGCACTCCCTCACAGCCAGCTGTGGGCCAGGAAATGCTTCCCTGTGCACCTTTGAATGCAGGACCTGGGCTGCGTGAGGCACAGGCATCCATGGGGCTGCTGGCCCAGAGTCCAAAGTCACCACACACAGCCCCAAAAAAGATCCTGTGCGTGGAGCAGCCCCAGGAGTCCTAGGGGTGTGTGTGCACAGCGTGGGGACATTTTCCTGACTTGATCTGTGTGTCATATAATTGTGCTAAGAATAAATATGCCTCTCTTAGAAAAAATAATGAATAAGAGTTTTATATTTAAAAATCTTTCACAGGAAATACTTTTCAGGCTTTCTCTCTCCCACCATGCTTTTAATGAGAACTTGAACTTGTACTGTACCTCTAGAGCAGCAGGCTTTGTATCTGCTGTGGCTTCCAGGAATTTCTCCTCACAGCTCTACAGTGAATGCTTAAATTATTTTTCCTTGTTTAAAGTTTTTGGACCAATTCTTTTTCTGACCAATGTGGTATGCATATATTGAGTAATCTGAACAACTAATTTAGAGACAACAATAAGTAATATAAGAACCATTGCTGAATGCCTATCATTATGTCCAGTGAAATTCTGTGTTGTTTCTATTTTTTTTTTTTTTACTTTTTTAATTTTCTTTTTAAAAAACTGTGGTGGGAGAGAGGCTTTAAGAGCACAGCAAATTGCCAATATAAGTCAGCAATGTAAGTCAGTGTTTATTTCGAATAAGAAAAGACATCATTACTGATAACTTCCTGATTTACGGTTCATTTTTACTCCAGGACACCATCTTGGCTGTAGGTTATCACCAGAAGTGCTCATGGAGGAAGCACCCTGCCTGAGGCTGGCTTCCCTCCTGATCAAGGACACTCTAGAACTCCCAGCTTCTCTGCCTGTGACACTCAGAAAGTGAGCTGCTTGGCTCCACCATAAAGTCACTGGGCTCTGCTCAGAGGCTGGGGGCCCATGGCCGCAGCCCTCATCTGGCCAGCTGCACAGAGATTCCCAGCTTGCAGACCCTCGGAAGATTGAATGTAAGCAGTTCTCCATAAATGACAGGGGAAAGGTGGTATTTATTTTTCTTTTTATGTGGCTGTAGAAATGTTCGGAGTTTTAAGTTCACCTATAATAGGTCATCAATAACAGCCACACATTTTTACCAGTACAACTCAGTTCATTCCAGAAATAAACATCTGAGACAGCTTAGTTCCTTAAAGAGCTGGGATCAGGAGGGGGTAGGCTATGTCTCCACCTGCCCAGTTCTTGGTCAGTGTGACTCAGATTTACCTAGATGGCAGCACAGCCATAAAGAGGAAGTGCATCTCTCTCTCTCTCTCTCTCTCTCTCTCTCTCTCTCTCACACACACACACACACACCATGTCATATCATTGTAGCCATGAGCAACATGTAAGGGCAAGAAAGTACTTGTGTACACAACGGTTGTCATGGGCTAATGGCTCACACACATCTCAGGGTTCTTTATTTTGGATCACACTTTCTCTTGCTCACCTTCCCAGTCTCTTCCTGGTTCTGCCCCTGTCCCCAAGAGTCACATACCCAGGTACCTCCCAGTGTGCAGGTAAGATCCACACTAAACCAACACTCTCCTACCTCCCTCTGGGCCTGGATCCATGCAGCTCTCTTGCAGGCCTTTCCACTCTCTGCACTGTTTGCTCTAACTTGCTGGAATCAGATGCCAGCCCTGGTATTTAAAATACTATGGATACACAAGAAGGATTTCTAGGCAGGCGCTGCGCCACCGAGCCACATCCCCGACAAGAAGGATTTCTAACTATGGCTCACAGACTCCCAGGCCACATCAGCCTGTCTCTATGATAGTCATCCTGGATATTTGCAGGGAGCTGAAGAATAGTGGCCTTTGATCTGAGAAGGTCTCAGTACTGCTTCTGTCTGTGGGTTCTCCACAGCCTTCGGGTCGTGGGGTGAAGATGGCAGCTTGAGGGCTTGGAGGATCCCCTAGAATGTCCCTCAAGGTCACAACCTCCCCAAAGGCAGGGCACACGGGCCTCTGCACATCTACCATTTGCTACACAGGGTAAGAGGGGAAGCACCTGGAGTACACTGGAGGTAGAGTCTAGTCACTGCTTTAGAGGAAGAAGCAGGTGGGAAAAAAACTTGTGAAGAGAGAAACTTCAAAAAACATTAACTTAAGAAAACAATGTTTTTTAAACCCACAAACAAAGGTGAGATGGAAAAGGAAAACAGACTCATGGTGACTAGGATAGAAATCTCATCTCATAGACTAATTTGCACCAAATTCTGAAAACCTGTGGTTGTATTTTCACAGGACAGTTGTGATGTGATTTCGTGTGTTTGTGTGTGTGTGTGTGTGTGTGTGTGCGCGCGTGCGCATGCCCATGCCTGTTTGAAAGAGCACACAGCCTTCTGAAGTTTAGATAAACACAATAAAACCATTGCTCTCCATTGAGTAATTCTTCTCCAGCAACTCTCCCGAAACAATCTCCATCTGCAACCTTACCTTTAGAAGTTTTAATTATTTTTAATTTCACCACTTGATTTTGATGAGTGCTGTTGGCAGCCGACTCCAACGGGGAGGCTTTGGGTTTAATCAATTGCAAGTGCCTTGTATAACCTTTTGTTTGGGGAGTAAATAGCAGACCAGAACTCAGTGGCGCATTCTCTTCTCTTTCAAACATGTGTTCTTATTTAATAGATTCTGCCTCAAATAAAATAAATCTGTAGTTACTGGTGGTCAGTTTCATGTAATAGGAGCTACTAGAGTTTTCCCATTTAAAAAAATAATATAAGACTGCAATAAAGCAAACAGTGAGTCACTTTATTAGGTACTAAGCAATAAAGCAGCGGTTATAATGATAACTTCTATGATGTGCCGTAGAAGAAAACAGCCGTGATTGTTTTGTTTGGTCAGGCTGAGACTTTTTGGCTTAGCAACCCAGGAAACGAATCCGCACTCGGGTTCTAGTCCTCTGCTCTGGCTTCTTCCGGTGACCGGAAAATTTCGTTCTCTGCAAGTCCTGCGCCCTAGTTCATTAACATTCGGGCCTGCGGTGTGGTGTTAGGGTCTCAGGCTGCCGCGGGTCTCTGATCGCTGCATCCAGGTTGTCTGCACAGCTGAGAACCCTTGCTCGTGAGTGGATGCCGGTGTGTGAGTGGTGACTGGGGCTAAGGCTGCAGCAGGGCGAAAGGAAGAAGGGCGGAGGGAGGGAAGGAAAAATCAGAACGAACTAAAAAGGAAACAAGAAAGAAGGAAAAGAAAACGGAAGAAAGGAGAGAAAAGAAAAAGAAGAGGACTGAAAATACACAGGCATTTATTGATCAGAAACCCACCACCTTGCTACTCTCTCGAGCACTCTGAGGGGACTCCGGTACCTGTCTCGCCTGAGTGTCCATAACCTTGCTTATCTTTGCAAGTAAATCACAGAGCTAGTAAAGTGTTTCCAGAACAGCTCTCCTTCCCTCGGTGCCCCAGGCCAGCCTGAAACAGTCCTCTCCCAGCTCCCAGTGCGCAGAGGCAGTCAGGGAAGCAGGGGCTTCCCGAGCTTACAGCGCTGCGGAGGGCTGGAGCTGCAGGGCCACACCGTGGGAACCCACGGGCGGGCGGGTGCAGCCCGCGTGTCAGAGAGGTGTGGACGACCGACCGGGGGCTGCTGCTGGCCTGGGGGTCCAGTGCCCTGGAAGTGATACGGAGGCTCCCAGGGAGTTTCTCTTAGAGATGGAATTCACAGCTGGCTGTGAACCAGATCTGCGACAGGCGGAGCTGCCTAGTCATTCTCTCCTTATTGAACTCAGACCCTTGCGCTTGCCAGGGAATCTCCCCAGCCCCAGAAGGATATTTTGAGGGTTTTTTTTTTTGGGGGGGGGGCACTCAGGATGCCTTCAGGGCAGGTCTGGTTTGGCTTTGAGGATGAGGGGATCGAACCACAGCATCCTGAGCCTGCTTTGTTTTAGCAGGCACTTAAACACCTGAGCTAAAGGGCGGGCCCCCAAGGAGGCCAAGTTTTAACGAAATGTGGACTGCATGTTGGGACTGCCATAAGCCCGCTGACTGATCAGGAGCAACGTCTGCTCACCTTATCGCTCTGGCCATCCCTTTCCTCTTTATTACTTTTTTTGAGTTCCCATTGCTAGCATATTTCATTTTCTCCCCGTGTATTTTTCCAGTTCTGTAACTATGCTTTTTCAGGTCTACCTAGAATTTTTTCAGTTACATCATTCGCACAAATATGTTGATGTTAACGTTGAAAAACCTCTTTGCTTGCAGTTGTATATTTTATTTGGCTAAAAATGGCTCATGTCTAATACATTACACGTCCTCTGGTGATACTATTTAAGCAAGAAATTCCAAAACTCACAAATACCGACCAGCCAAAAGTTCCAAGGCCATACGCGAGCACTAAACATGCAATATATCTCCTGCTTTTCCAAACAGAAATAGATTTCTCTCTGATTTGTTTGATAAATTTGACCCAAGATTTCCATTTGGAGTTATTGGAGTTCCTACTGTTTTTCTGCGTGTTGGTGGCCGAGGCCTCCTTGCCGCGGGGTCCCATGGAGGCCATAAATTACGGCCCTGAGGTGACGCTTTGTGTGCCTGGGCTGCGGGAGAAGGCCGCTCTGCTGCAGCCTATTTTGACAGGCATGAATTTAATTCATTGTTTTATGACAGATGGGAAAAGTGTACACGCTCATAGTCCTGATTTATGGTCATTTGGGTCTGGAGGATTCTATAATTTGCAGCTAATGTGAAAACAGATGGATGGGCAGACACCAGAGGCCGGGCTGACCCGCTCGCGGGTTACAAATGGCGTCCATATGCGTCCAGGCTGAGGCTCCGCACCGGCCTGCAGCGCGCTGCTTTTTTCTCTCGGAGTAGGTTAGTGAAAGGGAAATTGGGGAGTGTTTGTAAGCCGGAGAGAGAGAGGCAGGAAGCAGTCTATGTTTGCTACTTTCTTTTCCCGTGCCCTTTTCAAGGTGAACAGCGCCTTTTAAAAAGCCGTATAGAATACACTCACTGGTATCCAAACAAGTCATCCCCAGGAAGGTATGGGTGGCTGTTTTCATTTCAATTGACAAATTTATTTTAATAGAATGATTGATTGAAAATCGGCAGTTAGGGAGTTTCAAAGGAAATACCTTGACTTGGGGACTGGCGTGTCCTTTTTGTGAGAAATGTGTTTGTGCTTAAATAAATGGGTTTCTTGTACTTTACAAATCATTCGCCATTTTAGAAAATAAATAGATTATCAAGTAAAATTAATTCATTGATGCTAAAAGTATTTATGTTATACGCTTTTTGACTATTAAATGACTTCACGAAAGAGGAAAAAGTAACAATCCACGCTTCGTTTTGAAGAAAGACATTTGAGCCTTTTACAATCACAAGGTAAATTGACAGTTAATTTTAGTTGAATTGGTATTTACAATTCGTTTGAAAATATGTTGAAGAATTTTATGTTGTTATTGATCATCTTTTTCATTTATCATAACGTTAGTATTAACCTGGCTTATAACATTTAAATATTAAAGCTAAACATATGATTAATTTTAATGCCGAAAATAGAAGTTTGGGTTTCATATCACAAAATATCTGGAACTTGGAGGTTGTGTTTTATTTCATTCCATTTTGCAAATTGGAAATGTAGATCGCTCTTTCCTAAATTAAGTATGCAATAAGGCTGAGGACATAGCTCAGTAGAATAAGGGCTTGCCTGGCAAGAGCAAGGCCTTGAGTTCAATCCCTGGTACCTAAAAAAATAAAAAAAATTAAGCATGCAAAATGTAGCTACGATAAGCGCTCCTTTATTCTGGATCACATCAGCATTTTTGCAATAAAGTTGTAATACATAGTGTTTTCACAAAGGAAGCTTTGTTTCTTATTTTAAATATGTATTTAGTACAGTCTTACTATGCAGCTCAGACTTGCACTGGTTCTCCTGTTTTCAGCCCGATCCTCCTGTTTCCAGTCTCCCCAGCGCTGGGATGACAGGCGTGCATCACCTCCCCCGCAGACTGTGTGGCCAGCTCAGCATGCCTTGGGGTGGTGCCTGTGTGGCATGTGGTGCTAGGGATCGAACCCCAGTCCCTGTGTTTGCCTAAGCGAGCGCTTAGTCCACTGAGCTAGTTCGCTGTCCTTTGCTTCCTTTTATTATGATTCAAAATTATGTTTTAACTTCAATCTTGGCTACTTCTTGACCCAGTTAGCAGGATAGTATTCAGTGGATCTGACACTTGAGCCTTCGCATGTTTGTCCCACAAGAGGAAAAAATAGCAATGACAGATTCTAATCAACATCTAGGAAAATAAACCAAGCAAACAAAATGAGTGCTTTCTTATAGCTGTCAGAGCCCCACAGCTTGGGGGAGTGGTACCACCCACCACCTCTGCTCTGGGTCACTGTTCCGCTACTACTCAGGTGCGGAAGGCTTCCCCACTGGGCTCCAGCTAGAGGAGAAAATTTATCTCAGTTTTTGCTAAGTGCTCACACTGTTGATTGAAGAATGGCCTTACTTATCTCTTGCTGTGGTTTAGATGTGTGTATCCCAGAATCTCTGTACTGGAAATTTCATTTCCATAGTTCCATATGGCTGGTGGGAGGGGTGGGAATCTCAGGAGGCAACTGGTCCTGAAGGCTCAGGTCCCAGACCGGGCTTGTCCATTAGGGGGTGGTGAGTTAGCAAGCTATCTCCAAAATGCCTTTGCTTTACAAAGGAGCTTTCTTGTGGGTGCGTATTGGGTTCTACATAGTGACCCAGTCAATGGAGGCCCAGTCACCGGAGGCCCATGCTCTGGGCCTTCCACAAAGGTGTGTGGCATGAAACCCTTTTCTTAACAAATTACAGAAAACAAACTAAGGCCTAATGTCACTGACATCAAAATCCTCATCAAGGACAGCTGTTGGGCATTTTTAGAAATGCTGTGAAGAATTTCATCCATCTGTAAAGTCCATGGGGTGAGTGGGGTGGGTCACCTGGCCTGAGGGGTTGTCGCTCCACTCCCAGCATCCTGCACTTCACTTCTCTCTCCTAAGCTCTGTGTCCTCCTCCCCTTCTCCCTGCTCTGCAGAGGCCTGGAGGGAGCTGGAGGCACAGAGGTGAAGGGGCACGGGGGGGGGGGGGCAGCTGCCTTGGAGCGCACAGTCCCTCTGTAGTGTGCCCTCTCCCTGCAGCTCCCAGGCCTGTTGAACCTGTCCTTTCATGCTCAGAGCCAAGCCCGGGACTTTTGCTACAAGTTTTCTCCTCTGTTACGAAGCAGAATTAACTACATTAACTTTTAAAAATCTGTTATTTACTTGAGCTCTTGGAAGGTACCCATTGTTCAGTGAAAGTTGGTTGGAAGAATGAAAGAAAATTAAACTTTAATTCAACTATATTATGGTAGAAATCAGGCTATCATAAGTCATGAAGTAAGGTTAAAAACAAATTTATGGACTACACTTAGTAATAAAATGACTTCAGAGAAGCAATAACTCCATGAAGACACGAGTTTTATTATTTTATTCATTTTTAAAGTTTTGATTATATTTTTCTAATTGCCCAGAAATAAAGCTAAGGAGCCTCACTGACATTTCTAATAATTCACAGCAAATAGAAGCCTTCTCCCTGGCTTTCTCTTCTGCCTGCCGTCTGACCCAAAGGCACCAAGCTTCACAGTTTATGAGTAACTTCCCATTCTCTTTCTGTTTACAGAGACACTGGGGAGTGTGGGTGAACCGTTCTATCCTGCTTGTATGTTTTGATCTTTAAGTGCAGTTGTAGCAATGTCACACCTGTGACGTCACTGGGAGTATCTCTAGTGCACAGTTCACTCTGGAGAACTGAGAGGGGCTGATACCGCACAGCCTCAGAAATGAAGTTTGGGGCCTGGTGGGTAATGAACTGCCTTCTGCCCTCAGTCATACAGCGCCCCCTAGGGACAAGATTGCCTTCCAGACAGGACCCAGAGTTCACACCTAACCTCTGTTCTGCTACGTTGAGAATGAGACCTCCCAGGCGAACCTTTTTGTGCTGTTCATTCACTGGAGGCTAATTCCCAGATATTTCTCCAAGTCTTCCTGTGTACCATAACTCACTGTGTAGTTATTGATTATATTCCAGAGTGTTGGATGTATCTGAGCTTACTTTGCCATCCCCATCTTGATGGACACTTAGGTTGCTTCCAGTTCTCTGTTTCCGCAAATGCACAACTCATATCCCACCACCCTTTTGGTGCGTAAGTGGCTATGCCTCTGACTGACACCTCTGGAAGCCAAATGCTGGGCCAAGGGGTAGGCATAAAATTACCTCTTAATAAATGCAGCTAAACTTTCAGCCAAAAAGGCTTTGTTAGCAATTGCCCCACCAGCCAGTGCCCTTTCTTATCTTGTTTTGAAATGTTATGAGTGTGAAGGTTACAAAAGACACAGTTGACAGTTTTAAATTTGTATTGTCCAATTGTATCGGGATTCTCTTGGACTATTTTCATATCAACTTAGACAGGTTCTTAAGATATTCTAGAAACTCGTTCTACATACGGAACATGAGTTACTGTTAACTTTTGCTGTTCTGTTACTTTTCCTCAGACTGAGTCAACTTCTGTTGTTCAATTTTAAGGTTTATCTGAAGAAATCCCTTCTGTAGTTTTTGTGCTGTTAAAGAGTATCTTTTCACCCAAGGAGTTTCAACTTCACGTTTAATTGTACCTCCTTGTGTTGAGAACTGCTTTTATTCTTTGTTTACTTACTTATATAGAGATTTTATCCTAGAATTTATAAACTTTTGTACTATAAATAGAGTTTTTGTCTGTTTAATTTTTCTAGTATCATTTATTGAATAATCTTTTTTTGGTATTTTTTGGGGAAGGGTCTACAGGGTGTTCAGGGTCTCACTACTAGATCAGACTTGCAGTGATCTGCCTGTTTACAGCCTCCCAAGAGCTGGGATTACAGGTGCATGCCATCACACACAGTCTCAATTGCTGTCTCAGTGCACCCTGGGGACAGGGCTGGCATGGCAGGTCCCAGAATCGAACCCCTGGCCTCTGTGCCTGCTTGCAGGAGCTTTAATCTGCTGAGCTATTTGGCCGACCTTTGAGTAACGTTTCTCTTTT
>NW_004524649.1:4383130-4386690 GCF_000260255.1 Octodon degus | reverse complement strand
TTTTCTTGTGGAACTGTGGATTGAACTCAGGCCCTTGCACTTGCCAGACAAGCGCTTATTCTACTGAGCTATCTCCCTGGCCCTTTTCTATTTCTCTTGATTTGAGTTTATTGTCATATTTAATAAGCATTACTTAATTCTGATAACTGCAGGAAAATTAGCAAATGCAAAAACAGACATAAGACAACTATCAATAATCACAGGATATTAAACTCTATGTGCTGTCTAAATTATTTCTCTTCATCTACAGTAATGTTTGTGTGGCTGATAGTTAGCCCAGTTTCACCTCACTGTATGTTACTCATTTTAAACTGTCATTAAGTGTCTTAGTAATTACATTACTATCAAATTCACATAAACTTCTAAGACATCAGGGTGCAGAGGTGCAGGGAGAATGGTTATTACTCACGGTAATAATATTTACTGTACAAATGCTCTGGAAAAATGATAGCATATTTTGAGAACAGTGTAATGGCTCTATGCTTTGATCAGTGATTTCTTTTTTAAGATATATATCCAAAGAGGATTATCAGAGGTAGAATCAGAGATTAGTGTATGAGATATTGCTTACATATTTTGTAATCTTCAAAAAGCACTGAGTTATCCACCAGTAAGGATGGGGCACAAAGGTGGGTAAATTGCTGGAGTAGATGTTATTTATGTAGTATGATGGTGCTTGTAGATCTGGTGTGTAACTCACCATGCTGCTGGCTAAATGTTGGTGGCTCCTATCACCCTCAGGACACAGGGGAGGCACCTGGACATCTTGGGATTGGTGGGGCCCTGAGGCTGCCTGAGCATGAACCCCATCCACCTCCAAAGGACATGCATGTGGCAGTTCCAGGCCAGAACGTTTAACAGTGTGAGAGAAACACTTCAGCTTTATCCATGGGGCCAACAAACTTAGTTCCATATAGTTTATGAAACTACAGATTTTTCATTTCTTTTATTTTTTCTGTATTTTCTCAAATAAGTGCATAGTATTTAATAATTATAAGATCTAATTTTTGAAAACTTTTGTGAACATAACTATAGTGTTCACATGTGGATTATTGCAAGATGTGAACCTAAAGAAAACGTTCACCTCTTTATATCGCCATGTTTATGTGAGTTATAGCTTCTTTGTTTTTCACAAAGAGTGTATGTTAGTATGTAGAATTCCTTTTTGTTGTTGTTTTCTCAGTGCCAGGGATGGAAGGCAGGGCCTCCCGCATGCTAGGCAGCACTCACCACCGAGCTGTATCCTCAGCTTCTTACTATACTCAGTTCTTCCTGAGTGGGTAGGTGATGTCCACAGACTCAGTAACATGGCTAATTATTCAATGGTTGTGCATATTTAGGTTTCCATCAGTACTGCTAGTGTATTTTTCATTAACACTCGAATCAAATGCACTTTTATTCATAGGCATGCCTATTCTTCAATAAAAAATGACAATCTTGAGCAAGTTGATTTTTTTCCTTTGTGACTTGACAGTTTGACAAGGAAAATCTTCTAAGGATAGTTGTTTAATTCATTATGTCTTAAACCATCTGTGGCAAAGCACCAGAAGATGAATGCATCCTGGCTGCTGTGTGACCCTCCTGTCATGTCTGACACACGGTGGGCCCTGTGTGTGACTTCACCAGATCTCAGCTTATTTTCCGCAAGTTCGTGAAGACACCTGTAGACTCCAAGGCAGCAGCCACAGAGGTTTCTGTCCCCCCATCGGCTTCTGTGCTTGCATGGCTCAGTGAGGAAACAGGTTCCTAATCCCTACCAGGCTGCAGCTCACACTGGTTTTCACTTCCTTCTTGTTAGTTAGGCAGCTAGTGTGTCCTGCAGCGGAACTTTCATTGTATCTTTGGCAAATCACAGGATCCTTGCACCTTGGTCTGTTGGATTTGTGGTTCTACCTGCATGTGCTGGATATCACAAAGGCCACTGGCATTCTGATGGTGCCACATGCTGTGCTGACATTCTTTGTTTTTAGTTCATCTTTTGATGGGCAGGATCTGAGCACCCATCTTGACAGTTTGAGAATAAAGTGATGGGAAGTAAATATCCCACACATGGTGCAAAAACAATGCCCAGGGTGTGGCTGTGCCAGAACCGCACCAACTAGACTTGAGGTCAACATTTAAGAGAAGTGGCTTCTGCAGGATGGAGGGGTTAGGGGCTCCGCCCTTCCTTCATCTACACAGATTCAGCTGCCACACAGGACCAAGCTCCTTCTGAGAGCTCAGAGTGCACTGATGGGTTGTTGCATCCCTGAAGATGTGAACGGGAGGCTGATGAGTCAAGACTCCGTGGTGCCTGCCTTGCACAGTGCCAGATGACCAGGAGACGAGAGCTTCACCTGGGGTGGGCAGAGGTGGGGTGCATCAGAGCTGCAGCTTTGCTGAGTGCTTTATGAGTCCAGGGGAGCCCAGATAGCAGAGGGAGCTGGGGTACCATGGCTCCATTGCCCTGCCTGGAAAAAGCACATGGCCAAAGAAGGCACAGCTTCTCCTGGGCAGCAGTGAGCTGGCCAAGGCCCAGGTACCCACCCAGGCTGCCTGGTGGGAGCCACTGCTAAGGATGGCCAGGCCAGGAGGATCAGGAGCAGGGCTTGCTAGGCCTGAGTCCAGGGAGTACTTTAGAGAGTCCAGGAAAATGAGGAGTCAAGCAAACAAGTTTCAGGCACAGGGAACGAGATAAATTCCCAAACTGAATTTAATGAAATGGGCATGCGTGGCTCACAAAACAGTGAGAAGCGCTCTCATGAAGTTGCTCAGTGAGGCCACAAGAATAATGTGTGAACAAAGTCAACCAACAGAAAGACAGGAAAGACTGGAGCTGAAGGACGCTATGAAGACAAGGAAATTTTTCTCAGGGTTTTCTCAATAGAGGAGATCATGCCACACAAAGGATCTGCAAGCTTCAGGACAGGACCTTGGAAATAAATTAGTTGGAGGAGTGAAAATTATTATAAGAGACAAAGAGGGACATTACCACATGTCCTTATGTTTCATAAGGACACAGCCTATCAGGAAGATAAAGCAATTGTATATGCACCTAACAATAGAGTCCCAAGATAACTGAGGTCACATCCCAGCACCCTGATGCAAGCCCAGGGCAAATGGAGGTGCTCAGCAGAGGCTAGGGGTGCCCCAAGTTCCTCAGCCTGGGGTCCCTTGCAGTCCCGCAGCCAGCACCCATGTGAGAGCCCATCAGGCGTGCATCATCCGGCCTCTCCGTGCCTCATAGGCCTGCCAGAACACACATGGCTTCCGTGCCACGCTCTGCCTAAATTGCAATTTTTGAGTAAAGAAATGATTGATTCTTGAAGCCATGGGGTTTAGGAGTGGCTCATTATACAGCACTGCTAATCCAAACACCAGAGCTCACAGATTTTGAAGAAAATATAAAAATGCGAAATTTATTTTTCAAATAATAATTCGTTACATCTTAAAATATCTTCTGGGGGGGCGGGGAGATGGCTTAGTGGGATAAGCACTTCCCTGGCAAGCGCAAGGGCCTGAGTTCAATCCCTGGTTCCACCACACACACACACACACACACACACACACACACACAAATA
>NW_004524649.1:4344449-4383030 GCF_000260255.1 Octodon degus | reverse complement strand
TATATATATATATCTGGGGAGATAGCTTGGTAATCTAAGCACCTGCCTGGCAAGCACAAGGACTTGAGTTGATCCCTGGCACTGCATATCATGCTGGTCCTAGAACCTCAAGTGAGCTGTCCCAGCCTCTGAAACTAGGCGTGGTGGTACATGCCTGTAATCCCAGAGCTGGGGAGGCTGAAGTAGGAGGATCATTATCAGTCCGAGCTGTGTAGCAAGACCCTGTACCAAATCAATCATTCAATCAATCAATTAATCTATCAATCAATCAACAATATATAAATTCTTTGAGTTTCGTAAAACATCTTCATGACATTTCTGTTTACTGTCCACAGGGTAACACTGTACCTCCACGAACTGTGACAGGATCATGGCCAGGTCCCTGGAGCTGCTGGTGTCTCTATTCCAGATACCTGCAGAATCTGAGTAAAGCAGCTCTCAGTTCCATAGCCAGTAAGAGGCACAGCTGGGATGTAAACTCGCAGTGTCCGTCTGCCTTCTCCATCTGCCTGCTGCCCCATGTTTAAGCCCCAAGAAGAAGATAGACAAGTTCCTGCTCCATTTGCTCTTTGTAGTCCTTTCTTACTTAATACAAGTCCAAGGAGATTTCATTTCTTGTGCTTTTCTATCCTGTTGCTGCTCTTTGCTTTTTCGTATACTTCGTATTTCCCTCAAACTCCTGGCCTCTGGCTTTATGTACTGTCTTGGGCTGCAAAGAGGAAGGAAGAAGCCCAGGGAGGCACTGGTGAGCCTGCCCCGGCCTGCAGTGGTGTAAGCGGAGGACGTCACACCAGACTGGCAGCGCCACCGGCCCGTTCAGAGTCCTTTGCCTCCCCTCAGGATTGCCGTTTGGGGCACGTGTTTTATTTTTCTGGTTTATTCTTTATAACAGGTCATCTCTGCCCAGACACCCTTTGCAACAAAATCTAGGGAAGAATAAGGTGAACCGGGCTGGTGTTTGGAAGTCAGCCTGGGCCTGTCAGCCTGCAGGTGGGACAGATGGCAGAGCTGCTTTTCTGTCACCTTTGCAAGAAAAACAGGGTCACCACTATTTCCTAGGTGGTTATAAAACAAACAAACAAACAAACAAACAGTACCCCTACTATGATGTTTGAGCAATGGCTTAACCTTGGGACAAATCCAAATGGGTCAAAACCTTTTGTGTTCCAAATCCAAAATGCTCCAAAGTCTGAAACAGCGCAAGCACTGGCCGATTTGACACTACTGCACTCCCGCCTCAAGCGCGTGTGAGAGGCCGCAGTACTGCGCAGACTCACCCGCAGACTGCATGCGTGAGACACAAATGAGTTTCTTATTTATACCGAGGGGCACCCTCCAGTAATAAGCAATCACTTAGGATAGAGCCCTTCGTTTTCATGTTAGCACCTGCTCAGATTTTGTGTCTTTTCACCTCACCAAACGCAGCCTGTATGATCGCAAACTAGGGGCGCGGCGTGACAAGTGGCCCCAGAGATGGACAGGGGACTGTTGGTCCTGTACTCTACCCTGGGGGTACTTCCAAATAACAGCTGTGGACCTTGAGTTTCTCTGTGACATGGGGACTACACCAGCTGATCCACACACTGGTTGGAGAATGGAATAAAAAGGCCTAAGTACGCTGATTGACACTCCTTCAGAGTGAAGAGCCTTTATAAAGTCAGAATGCTCCTGCCGTTTTTATTACTTTCTCTGAAGAAAGTGCCACAACAGAGGTTGTTTTACTATTCTGTTAATTAAAGCATAACCCCTACAAGTAGGAGGGCTTCTTATATGAATTAAGTGAATGTATCTCAAATTATTCTCAGGGAACAATAATGCCTTGAGCAGTAAGAGACTTACAGCAGGAGGATAAGGTTAAAGAGGAAAGGGGAAGAAGGAGGAGGAGGAGAGAGAGGAAGAGGAAAGAAGGGTCGCCTGTGGCCTGGTAAGTGCACGCTGCGCCTCAGGACATGCCCTTGACGCAAACGCGTAAACATGTTAGCCCTGTAAGTTCCCATGTGTGTATCCCCAACTCAGAGAGATTTTCCCACCATGCCATGGGGTTGCCCCACGAGGTGTGAGGAACCGGACACATCACATGCATTAGAGTCTGAGGTCCGAGCGACGCCAGTGGTCTGCCGGCCTCCGCGCCCCTTCCACCTGCGTGAGAAGAGCTTCTGCTGTGACCAGGAGGACGACACAGGGACCAGGGCCAAACACCAGCTTTATTTTTCAGCTGAGCCTGCAAGCTGACGTGTGAAAACTGCTCAACAGCTATAAGCCCTCGGGACTTTTGCTCCTCAGCATTTTCAAAGCAGAAGCAGATTAAAGCCGGTATTAAACACCTTCTTAACCCCACAACCCGGGGGAAATTTCACGCACCAATGCTCACCCCCTGGCCCCCAGATCCAAACTCCTTGGCTCCAGACTGACATGTTGTTAGGAAACACTGCCTTAAAAATAACACTTTCAGGGCTGGGGAAATAGCTCAGCAGTCTAAGCACCTGCCTGGCAAGGACAAGGACCAGGGTTGGATCCCTGGTATTGCATGCCTTATCAGCCCCAGAGTCCCAGGTACCCCCCGTGGGCCACCAAAACCAGGTTTGGTGTCACACGCCTGTAAACCCATCACTGGGGAGGTTAAGACAGGAGGATCACTATGAATCTGAGCTGTATTGAGACTCTGTACCAAATAAATAAATAAATGATTAAAAAATTGTTTAAAGTAACACTTTTAACTGGCATTTTTGACAACCCCAGGGTATCTCTTTAAAATCAGAGAGGGCTGAGGTGCCAGCCTCGGATTCTACCTCTCACTGTGACCGCTGTGGCTTTGCTGCCAGTAACATCCTTTCATGTGGACTGGTGACAGGATCGAGTGGCCAACTTGCTGCTTTAGAATCCAACAAGCCTGCATTTAAGTCTTAGTCCCATCATGGAAGACAGAGGATGCCGTGGGAAATCCACCTACCTTCTGTAGGACACAGTCTCCCTATTGGTAAAGTTGGGTTCACAGTAGGGGCTGCATCACAGAAGTGCTACAGAACGAACTGAAATATGTGGCAGCCCTGGAGCAGCCTCTGACCAGCCCAGGAGGTCGGCTTCTGGTCAGCTGGTCTAGAAAACTCATTTATAATGAGTTAACTAAGATAAAAAATGCACGCTTTGTATCATCTTTAACTGTGAATAATTAAAGGGCAAAAGACTTCCCTCTGACCTCCTGACGTCCTTGATTTTTAATGGTCCATTTCCATAAAATTCTTTGGAGATAAATTGAAAGTATGAAAATAATAGGGCTAAGGAATACAGAGGATGATTGTAATCAGAGAAAAACTTACTTAAGGGAAAATCTGTGTGTGTGTGTGTGTGTGTGTGTGTGTGTGTGTGTGTGTGTGTGTGTGTGTGTGTGTTTGGCTGAACTTATGTGTCTCGCTTCCAAGCAACTTTTCAATATGACTGAATTCGGATGCTCCTGCTCTGCACAGAACCCTTCTCCCTCTCCCTCACTCCTGTGAGTGGGTGCCACGCGCCTCCCACACCCCACACCCCACACCCCACACCCACGAAGGCTCCAGGACTTCTTCCTCCTACGAAGTACCTGCCAAGTCCACATTAGCAACTTCGGCTCCTATTACCCTGAGAAGGCCGAGCTGGGGTTTAAATCACCAGCAAGTTTCAGCTTTTCACAGCATAAAGCCGAATTCCCATAAGCCCTGCTGTGACTACACTGCTTTCTGCACCGGGGAGGAAATGATCTTTTAAAAGGTTTAATAAGCAGAGGGGAAAATAGTCTCCTCCGGCCTTTTCAGGGGACCCAGGGCATGTCCCCGAACAGCCTGCAGTCTCTCGACCTTGCAAGACTGGCTGATTGTGCCAGAGAAGGAAATACACCTCTAATTGCTCATCCGGGTAATATTTAAGTTAAAGACTGGATTTCAAGCTCAATTTAAGCACTCCATTTGGATGTTTTTAAGAAGAAAAATTTGCCTGTGGAAATGCTGCATTTCTGACAGAGAGACTCAAAAACATAGCTTGAAATTTTCTGCTGTGGGTTGAAAGTGGGTATGTATTTCTGCATGAAGATGGGTTAGGGTAAGTAGCCAGAGAAAGCCTATTCCTCTCAGACACATCGAAACTCTCGTGACCGTGCAGTGAAATCTGCCTGATTTCCCTTTTATTCTTCGTTATATTTGGGCTTTGTTTTATTCCCTGTAATACTCCAGAATAATAATGGCAAAATATGAACCAAGACAGGAGGCAAAATATGAACCAAATGACCAATATGAACCAAATGGTCCTGGACATTTCATACAGAGTGCCTAGAAGTTTATAAAATAGCTGGTTCTGCAGTATTAAATGAGTCCACCGAGTCACTTACAGCCACCATGAGCATCACAGAGGCGTCTCTAACTTCAGCTGGCTCTGAAGGGCTTGTCCCTGTGCACATTTCTCAGTTCCCCCTCCTGCAGGCTGCCAGCCACACCCCTAATTTTTCTCAGTGGGAGGAGAGCTCATAATTTCCAGATCCACACACAGACAGCAGAATATTTATAAAAACGTCAGCCGTGCAGGTGGCAGCTGGCATGTGTCAGAGTGCCGAGATTTTCCTTTCCGCATGGGAAAATAGACATGGCATAAAATTGACCATTTAAACTATCTTTAAATGTTCCTTTCATGGGGCAGAAAACATTCAGGCAACCACTGTGGACCTATTCCTGAGTGTGCTCATCTTCCCGAGCAGAAGCTTTGTACCCAGGGGACACGAGCTCTCTACCTCCCCCTCTCCCAAGCCCTGGAAGCCACTGTTTACTTTTTGGTCTCTGAACTGGACAAGTCAGGTGGCCCAGAGGAGCAGAACCACATGGTTGCTGCTCTTTTACAGCCAGCTTCTTTCACTCGAGCCAACATCTGGATGCTCATCCATGCTATGCATGTGTCAGAATCTCCTTCCTGTCTAAGGATGAATAATGTGTACGGCGTGTTTTGTTTGATCTGTCAGTGGAGACCTGAGTGGATGCTGCATTGGTAGAAGGAAGGATAGGTAGACAAGAGACCAGAAAACTAGAGTCCTGAGGCATAATCACAGTGAGCCAGGGGCTCCTCTCCACCCCCACTCTCCTCCTTAGCTAGACCACCAGGGCTCAGCTCAGCCCACTCCTGGGCTAGCTTGCTGCTAACTGGAAAACAAGAAAGTTGAACTGGCCAGTACTTAGATCCCTGGAGACTGAGACATGCACTCAGACAAGAGGAGCTTTGCAGTAGAGGCTGGGCCTGCAGATACTGCAGGAAAGCAGAAGGGGACCAGAGCTTAGTGCCTCTCCCTTCACTTTGTGACTGCCTCCCATAGAACCTCAAAGCTCTGGGTCAGAGCCCCGCTGCACTGTGCATGCAGGTGCATGGTGCCCACAGGCATGATCATCTGTAGCAGTGAATTAGTCCTACATTTACCTAAATTGTATCTCTGCCCCTCCAGACCAAGGACTCCAAGTTAAGAGCAGCTGAAGTAATTTTCAGGCCAATTGCTGGATTTTCGCAGCATTCATTTCCTGATCTCCTGGAAGAATGAGGAGAACTTTCCACACCCATAACCATGTGGGTTTCAGTGAGGGTCCCTCTCCCATCATCTCATGGGAACTCAGTTGTCCCTGCAGCCCCACCGGATCCTCTGGGGTAAGGACAGTGAGCCTGTGATCAAGACACCCCATCAGTCCATCTGTGCAGGCAGGCCTCCTCCAATGAGAGGTCAGGCTGACACCCTGCGTGGAGTTAGTCCTGAAGGAACTCGCCAGACTCTTTCCTGTCCTCCCGCCTCTGATTCTACCTGGTGAACCTATACCTGCCCCATCTGAGGTGTCCCAAAGTCCCTTTTCTGTGATGAGTCAAGAATCCAAGTGGAGGCGAGTCAGGGTCTCCTTTCTTCTTGCTGGTACTCCTGGGCCCTACATAATGACACCTCTTCCTTCAAGCCATTGGGAAGGATGTGCCAGTGCCCATAGGTATGTATGAATGGTTTGAACTTTTGTTTTGGTTTCCCTTAGGTGTAGACCAAGATGTATAGTTGCAGGATGGTATGGTAGCTTTATGTTGATTTTTTTTTTTTTTTTTTTTTTTTTTGGTACTGGGGATTGAACTCAGGACCTTGTGCTTGCCAGGCAGGTACTTCTTCTACTGAGCTATCTCCCTGGCTCTATGGTGAATTGTTGAGGAAACACACTGTGTCATTTTCCTCAGAACTCTCAGCACTGTACTTTTCCTACCAGTAGGGAGAGGCTTCTGATTTTTTCACGTCCTCACCAAACTCTTGGGATTTTTCTCAGTTTTGTTTCTTTCAAAGCACAGCAGCTTGGGCCAGAGAGATAGGTCAGCAGTCCAAAGTGCCTGCTTAGGCAAAGCGCAGGGACAGCAGGTCCAACTCTGGCACCACATGCCATGACAGCCCCATCCCTAGGGTGGGCTGAGCTGGCCAGAGTCCCCGAATAGTGAGGCATGCCTGTAATACCAGAGCTGGGGAGGCTGAAAGCAGGAGGATCACCATGCATCTGAGTTAAGTAGTGAGACCCTGCAACAGTGAAATACATTTAAAAAAAAAAAAAAACCGCAGCTTCCTCGCAGGTGTGAGGCACCATCTCGAGGATCTGACTTACATTTCCTGCGGACCGATGAGCCCGGTGTCTTCCTGAATCCTCCCTGTTGCTTACCGACCTCTTTCAGGGTGGATGCCTATCCCCCTCCTCCAACAGCTTTCAGTGTTGTTGCTTGGTCAAAATTAGACTCATAGTTTGATGATGATGATGATGATGATGATGATGATGATGATGATGATGGTTACTGTCACCTTAAGAGCTTAAAGCAGATAAGTCACATTTTAATTCACTGGTGAAATAAGTTCACAAAAAGTAGAAAACATTGCGGTCAGTCATGGAGGGCTTATTTTTTCATGCAGCTCATTCTGTATAAGTCATGTACTTCTATATTTAGCGAAATTCTTCTCTTTCCCACTGTTTCTTTTGGACCTTCACGATGAGCTCACAAGCCCCGAGAAGTGTTTTCTGTGGCCTCGCTCCTCTCCTCGCTTCCCCACCTTCTGCTCGCTCGTTTCTCATTCTGGGAAACAGCAGTCTCCCCTGCTTGTCTTGGAAACACACCCACAGCCTGGTGCGGTCACCCTGGAGTGTCACCCACATGCCCTGTCCTGTGTCCCACTGTACCTGGCCTTGCTCAGGGTTCTTAACAATCCTTATGTGGCCGTGGCCCCCTGCCGCACACTGCCCCCAGCAGTTTATATACACAAACACAGCTAGTTTTTGTAATAGCCCTGTGTGTTCTATTTTAGCCCTGTTTACAAATATGGAAACTGAGGCACAGAAAAAATAAGTAATTTCCTTGGAGGCATGCAGCTGATAAGTACAGAAGCCAGAGTCCAGCTGTTCCCATTTCCTAAACATCATCATTCTGAGCTTGGGACACAGGGCAGAGCCACTCACTTATGCTATTGACCCCTAACTCCTTCTTCCTCCCTTCCTTGACATCCCCAAATGTGGCTCATTTTAACATGGGTGACCTAGAGGACTTACTGTCACCTGGTAGGAAATGCAATATGGTACATTTCTACAGGAAACAGTTTCAAAGCACCTTGAAAACAAAAGTACAAGGGCTTTGCCAGATAACTCAGTTGTTTAAACTGCTGCTTGGGCAAATGCAATCAGGCGTGCATAGAACCATGGTTCGATTCCCTATTCTAGAAGCTACACCGAAAAAAAAAAAAAAAAAAAAAAACCTGCTCAAATTTTGGAGCCGACCAAATAGCTCAGATGATTAAAGTGCCTGCAAGCAGGCACAGGGGCCAGAGTTCAATCCCCAGGCCTGCTGTGCCAGCCCTGGCCCCAGGGCACACTAAGTTGGCAATTGAGACTGGGCGTGTTGGTGCGCACCTGTAATCCCAGCTCTTCAGAGGCTGTAAACAGGCAGATCACTATGAGTCTGATCTAGTAGTGAGACCCTGAACACCCTCTAGACCCTTCCCTAAAATACAAAAAAGAAAGAAAACAAAAGCACAGAATTACCATTAGGTCCAACGGGGCCCCTTGTGGAAAGGTACACAAGAAAACTGAAGGGAAAAGTTCAAACAGATGCTTCTATGCCCATGCTCATGGCAGAAGGATTCGGAATCGCTAAAAAGTGGGAGCACCACGGGTCTCCCCCTCTAAGAATGTATTCTCAAGCTGGACCAGGCAGTGTGGACCTAGAGTCCCACCATGTCATCCCTTGGCTACATCCTTTATTTGCTGTTCTTCCTCTGGCTTGTGTTCTGGATGGAGGGGCTGACTCCTCAGCAAGAAAAAAAGAGTGGAGAGTGTAGTTGACATTCTGGCTGCAGTACCCTGCTACATGCAGTAGTTCCTGCTACAGTGCCCCCCTTGTTCTCATGAGTTGAACACCACAATGAAAATCCAAAAAGGTGCCTGCCTGCGTCCTCAGACCATGGCCAACTAAGCTCCCATGTACCTTGTTTCTAGAGAAAAGTCAGTGGAAAGGGGGAAAAAAGGAGATAGATCCATAATTTTTTGGGTGAGTGGTACTGAAGATTGAACCCAGGACCTTTGCACTGAGCTACATTCCCAGTCCCTTTAAATTTATTTACTTATTTAAATATGTATTTATTTACTTATTTATTTTGAAACAGGGTCTCAATAAGTCATTAAATTGCCCAGCCTGGATTCAAACTCATGCTCCTCCCTGCCTCAGCCTCCCCCAGTGCTGTGACCACAGGTGTGTGCACCACCGCAGCTGGCGTGAATATTAAAGTCCATCTGTACTTCCACCAGCAAGCCTTTGCCGCTACATCCTCTAGCTGCCCTGTGGGGCCCTCTCAGACAGCCACTGTGTCCGAAGGCTGGCCTCTTTAGCCTAGGAGTCCCTGGATTGAAGGGCTTTGCAAAATACCACGGAGCGACCTCCAATCTTTCTGTCAGTCCCAGCCTTGAACAGAATGGTCAGCAGGAAGCTGCAGCTCTGCACAGTGCATAGGCTGCTAAACGGGCAGCTTCAGGCAGACAGGAAGACTGGCCCTGGGAGTGAAGGGCTTGCTGTAACAGTGACAGGGAAGAGACTGGGACAGGAGGACAGGGAGGGCTCAAAAGTCAGAAGGAAGGAGAACTGGCCAGGGAAACAGTAGTGAGAGTTGCTGGAGGGACTCGAGAGCGGTTATCATTTTCCAGGTGGAGAAGCTGAGGCAGGAAACAGGATGTGAGTCACTGAGCATGTGACAGAGCGAGCAGGTGACAACAGGGGTGTGTCTATGTCCCATGGGCCAGCACCGCAGTACTCCTTTAGCACGCTGTGGCTGGGGTGGGGGTGGGGGTGGGAGGACTCGAGTTTTACCATTTCCAGATATAACTGAATTTTCAGAAATCCCAAAGATTTAGTGAAAATTTTAGAACTGATGCTGGAGTCAGGGAATATTGCTAAATATAAAGCCAGCAGAGCAAAATTCAATAACTTTTCAAGTATAGGCAATACTTATTCAAAAACATCATGGGAAACTATATGAATCACATAAGCAAGAAATAGCAATTCAGGGAATACACAAACAAAAGTGACACCTAAACACAATAAATTTACTTGATGAGTATAAAATGTTAGTAATTGGAAGATATATCTTGTGGTACAAAGGATGGTGGAATATAGAACAATGTCCATTTTTCCTAAAAAATGCAATAATTTAATACCTCTAGTCAGAACCTTGAAAGTATCAGAGAGTTTTCTGGGAAAAATATTGGCAAAGATGGGCTTCAAAGACAAGTGCTGGGTATAGCTCCTCCTCGCATATCAAAGAAAGTCAGACCCCTGAGGGCAACAGTAACGACTGTCCACAGCTGGCTGGTTGCAAATGCATCCCTGCCCTGGAGACAGGACCTGAGTCCCACTTTCCTTTTCTAACTGCCTTTTGCAGAAGGAGCCACGGATACTTTTGTTTAGTACAAGTCAGGATGCCTTGGCTCCTTGCCACGGCCACACAGCTCAGTGGCAACTGGGACCATAGCACGGTCTGATCCCAGTGCCCACCCATGTGGCCCCTGTGCCGTGGATTACAGAGAGCCAAGCTGGACACCATCAGCGCGCAGTCAGTGCCAGGTCCACAGCTGGGAACAGAACCCTGCTGCGCTGCGCGTGTGGGAAAGCAACCCCGCCTACCAAGAAATGCGGAGCTAGCCCTAGAGTGCTCACCCGTTTGGGAGAGAGACAACAAAACGGCCTTACATCATGGTAACTGCTAAACAAAATCCCACGTGGATGGGTGAAGAAGTGGAAACAGTGAAGGCTAAAATTTTAAAAATGACAAATACCGAAAAATATCAGAAAGTGTGTTCTCATGCAATAGAAGGCTTTCTACACAGAAGTCACAAGAGGAAAGTAGTAGGAAGATTAAATGACCTGAAATGTTAGAAACAACCAAATTAAAAGATAAGAATTACAATGAAAGAAGTATGCTCTGTGTAGAACCTGCTCAGTTTTGTGAAAGAGCTTAAAATATGTATCCAGCAGATCAAAAGTACTTGTCTTGCGATTTGCTAACTTTTCTGCAAGAAGACTCTTTGGAAGAAAAACCATCAGCAGTGAAACCAAGATGCAAGAGATCTTTACTATAGAAGAGGAAAAACCCAGTGAATATACTACAGAACTCAGTGGGGGGGATGGACTAACTCTCATTCATCTTTGACTTGCTATCAATATTAACATTGTCCTTCCAAGTAATGCTTACTGATAATTGAAGCTCTTGAGGCAAAAAAGAAAAATAATCGCCAGAACATGCATTCAGACTTCATTAATGGCTATGGAAGGAAGTGAACCAACTTTTATGTTTTCTATTTCTGCGATGTTGTACTTTTGTACAATCAAAAAATCATTTGAATTAAAAAAGAGGAAAAATAAAAACAAGAAGTAAATACAAATCATAGGATTATGACTTTTATAAAAATCTGGGCTGAGAAAAAATGTACATAGAAAACATTGTAATTGCTATCTGAGGGGATGAGTTATAAGCAAGTTCCAATTTTGCTAAAAGTTCCTATTTCTACTTTTTACCTAATTTTTTATACTTTTCAAAGTCTAAGCTGCCCTCTCATTTTTCTAAAAAGAAAAAAAAAAAAAAACAAGCAACACGCTAATGTAAATACAGAGCTTAAAAGACTTCAGCTTCCAAGCTGTAGAGGAACAGATTTTTGTCTATTTGTTTGACTACGAGTGTGGACAAGGCATTCACATGCTGTCTCTGCAGAAATGACCCAGAGGCCGTTTTGCTCCCACTGGACAGCCTCCTTTAAACATCCAGGTGTAGGTGGTGTCCTGTGAGTCAGGGAGAGGGACTCTCCCGCCGGGTGAAGTTGGGTCCGAGGTGCGTGGCTGAGGCTGCGTGGTGACAGCAGCAGTTGTCCGAGGCCGTCAGGGTTGTCAGGCCCCACCGGTGCTCTCTGAACCGGGGACAATCTGTCCAGATGCGTGACTGCGTATAAGACTTGGTCCAAGCCCAGGCTGCTGGATGGAGAGGGGGAGCAGTTCTCCTCCTCTGCACTAGGGACAGGAGCCCTCTGTTTCACATCCAATTGGAGGTAAAAAAGGGTTCCACCGTCTGCAGCATGAGAAGCACTTTGCTGAAAATTTTAATATCAACATACGCATTTGCAAGCACAATTTGCTGTCACTCACTCCCACGGTTTCACTTGATCCGGGCTGGCAATTAGGGAGGCTTTGAATTCCGTAAACAGCGAACGCAATGCAATGAAAACTGTGGCCAGCGCTGGGCAAGAGACGGGAATTTCAATTTCCTCAGCCCTCGTCTCCCAGAGTATCAGAAATCCCCTTCCTTGCAGAACATGTTTACCTATCTCCTCACACCCTGGGATTTTTTCTCTTTTTTTACTGACTTTTCTTTTCACGCTGCACTAACTCATGTCTTACGTGCCTTTTTTTAGCCGGCTGTGTGGCTGACAAACCTCAGAGTCTGTAGGTGGTCGTGGAACGGTGCCCCAAAATGGGAAGGAAAGGAGGTGTGGAGCTGACAGGTCTCAGGACAGGATCTTTCAGCACCAGACACGGAGCTTCCAGCCTGCAGAACACACGTGAGCCTGCCGTCCTTTCTGTGCCCTCGGGGTGGGTAGCACCTGCGTCCCAGAAGATGGGTTCTCCTGCCTGGGCGCCCGCTCAGCAGTCAAGACAAGGTCTGGTGTTTCCAAACATAACCTTCCACAAGCAGATCAGCTATGTCCAGTCTACACAGCGGGGCAACTGGAAGCCACTCTCTTCAGGCCTGGGCTCATACAACACTGGGGCCGCGGGCAGCCTGGCTCAGCCAACCGGCACATTTGGCTAGGGTTCCAACATCTGTATACCTTCATTCCCAGCCGCTCCAGCACCGCGGGAATGGAGCTGTTCACCTGGGATTGCTCATTAGTTGACAAAATAAATGTTTTGTTTTCTACTGTAAGCTGCGGGCCAATTCCAAGCTGGGATTTTATGTTTTAAGACCTACTTCCGTGCACCTGAGTATTCTCTCCTAAATAATTCAGGGTGCAAAGAGGGCTGTCTATAAACCCCTTAGCTGGTAGAGAGAGGCCAGAGCTCTGATCAGAGGAGACAAAAGACTGAAAAGCAAATTGTTTGAGCAAAATCTTTTCCCCAAAAGGTGGAATATTTTAGGTACTTTTCCCCTTCATAAATCTTTACAGTGGGTCTGCAGGGAGATAGAAAGCATAGGCCTCCCTTTCAGGGAAGATGCGGGAACCGTGAACAGAGGAGATACGGACAGCCCCTGCTTTGGCCTGCTAGAATGGCCATCCCCTGAGGCTTGGGTTTTGGAGGCTTTCTGGGCATTAGGGGTGTAGAGAGCTTTTAAACATCCCACATCCGGGGCTCCTCAGCCTCAGTGAAATCCAAGTGTCAGTTGTTTAGAGCTGCACATGTGGCCACAGTGGGCACTGACAAAGTCTGAGAAGCAGGGTACCGTAAAGCTTTCGGGTGTTCTACCTCCTCCTTGCAGTCAGCCTCAGTGCCCCACAAACCCCATCAGCTTCCCACTGCATTGCAAGACCCCGAGGCTCAGCTCAGGGTCTCTTCTGCAAATGCTGCAGCTCAGTGGGCAGCTCTATGTGTCTTCCTCCTCCACCCATCCTGGCCCTAGAGTTTCACCTGGGGCAGGACTGTGTGCTTCGTCTCCAGTTCTGCTTTGTCCTTTTCATTTTTGGGGGTGGGTTAGAACCCACTTTTTGTTCTTGAGTGAGTAGATGAATTAATAAACAAATGTAAGCATTCATCTGGCCATTGTAATGGAAGATGATTATAGATACTAATTGTGTATTATATATTTCAAAAAGCTACAAGAAAGAATTTTGCTGTTTTGTTTTCTTTTGTTTATTTTCACCTGGGATTGAACTCAGGACCTTGTGCTTGCCAGGCAGGCACTTAATGCTGCTGAACTATCTCCCCCGGCAAGAAAGAAAGTTGACTGTCTTCACTACAGAGAAATGACAAATGTTTGAGAAAGCAGACAGGTTACCCTGATTTGAATTTGACAGGAGGTGTGCATGTGTGGTTCACTTGGTAGCCCCAAAACTGCATCCCTGATAAATGTGCAGTTTGTATGGTTTTATGTCACAATTAAAATAAATTTGAACTAAAGAGTGTCCACATTACTTAACATCGGTTCATTCCCACCCAGTACATGTTTGGTCAGTGCCTGGGATCTCCTGGCACCAGCATAGGCTGGGGGGCATGGTCACAAGCCAGAGCCCTCGCACCAGCAGTGGCATCTGTCTGAGGACACACTGGCTGGCTCTCCAGCAATCTCATAGGAGGATGTTTCTTTCCTACTCTTTGCTTTGCTTTTCTAACACACACTGGCTTCACCCTGGCCCCATAGGTGGCTTTGGATCTTTGAAGGAGAATGGGCTGAAACAGAGCTAGCTCCTGTGAGGTCAGTACTGGAAGGGTGGCGTATCTTCAGCACAAGTGCTCTGCTTCGGGCTGCCTGAGGCATCTGAACCGATGGATGGGACAGGATTTGGAACAGGGAACGCTTAGGCAGTGTCTCACACCTAATGTAAACATGGCTTGATCTGGGGGAAAAATTAACTCACACCAGGGGCCGAAGCCTGCTCTCTGGCTGTCTATAAAACGTCTGTCCCTCGGTATCTGCACTCAATGAGTTCCTCCCCCACCCAGCCTGGAGTTAGTTTGCTGGACTGCATTGAAAATGTGTTAAAGATTTGCTCTAAATCAGTCAGTCAGCAGGTATTTTTTATGTTCTTAATGAGAGCCCAAGACTAGACACTTAAGTTTTATTTTTCTGGAATGAGAAAACTAAAAAAGAAATGAAATCTGCAGGGCTGATTGCTGGGTTGCAGTGAAGGATACAGGCTGGTGCACAGCTCCTCCCTGCGCCTCCTGCTCTCGCAGGAGTCTCCGCAGAGCACAACTGTGACCTTATTCCCATGGACCATCTTTGGCACGCGAGTCTTGTTTGAGGAAGTACACGTAAACAGGTTGCTAATTTAGTGAAATCCTTCCCAAAGCTCTCAGTAGAGAATGCTGTCTGAAGCCGAGAGGGAAGGCAAAGGTTCACAGGTCCGTGGCACAGAGCTCTGAAATCCTAGAGCACTATTTCTGAGCTGACCGGGCAGCCAACAGAGATTTCAGGAGAGCAAACACCACCAGTTCTGAGGTAAAGGAGGAGAGTCCTATTAATGAGTGCTTACCTGGCTCCCTCTCATCTCCAGGGAGATGGCTCAGTAGAATAAGTGTTTGCCTGGCAAGTGCAAGGGCCTGAGTTCAATTCCCGGTTCCACCAAGCAGGTATCACAGAGACCCACTCATCCTGGTTTTGCGGCAGAACCTGAGACCCCACCCAGCCTCGCCTCCCTAGCTCTCTGGGGGCTGCGGTCACACACACTTGTACCCTGACTAGGACAGTTTCAAGGCTGATTTCTGTTTTAAATTCTGCCAGATATAAGGGGTGGAGACGGCCAAGGAGATAGCTCAGGGGCACAGGCACTTGACTGGCAAGCACAAGGTCCCAAGTTTGAGCCCTTGTAGTGAAACAAAACAAAACAAAACAAAACAAAAAACAAACAAACAAACAAACAAAAAAACAGGGGGTGGGCTGGGGTAGGGTGGAGGAAGTTATGAAATTTGCTGAGGTATTAGACAAAAGGCATTTAAATTCTAAGAAAATCTAGCAATTGAAACTGTGATCAGATCATTTAAAAAATATTTGAAACTTCTGTTTTATAATAAAAGTCATTACGGCTCACAATGCTCACAATTGCCATAAATTTTACACAGAACAACTTGGGGCTCCAGGCAGCAAGATGTGTCACTACTAATCCTCGTCCTCTAGTAGTTTTTCTTACCGAGCAATAGTGTGGGTTGTCTCAAAGTCTAGGTACAGTTTTCTTTTTAATGCATGGTTTATATCAGTGCTTCGGTAGTTCATTTTTCTTTCTTTCTTTCTCTTTTTCCAGTCCCAGGGACAGAGCCCATGCTGGGCAAGCTCTCTACCATGGAGCTGCTTGCCAGTCATTGTGGCTTTGCTATCTATGACAACAGCTCCACTTCCACTCAAGCAGCTCCCGGGACAGCATTTGGAGAACCAGTTTAATTTTTACGTAATTGACACTTCTCAGAATTCTGAGCGCAGTCAAAGCCGTTGCTGGCCGAGCTCCCCTGCTCAGGGCGGGAGGCGCCCAGCACACACTCAGCCCTGGCTACACAGGCTCCTCCGCAGCGCTGTACAGACTTCCGAGTGTGTATTCGTTAGCTTTTAACCTTCCAGGCAAATGTAATTTAAAAATAGCATCAAATGCTTCCCAAAACTATTTAAAAAATTTTTAGAGGGAAGCAAAACACTTGGTATCTTTAAAATTCCTCCAGGAATTTATATTTTTGGAAAGCCATTGACTTCTATATTTTTATAATATAAACATTTATGTAGCTCCTGAATTGTGCTAAGCCTGAATATGTCTGATGTGTGCACACTTTATGTTTCTGAGGGTTCATTTGCATTAGAGGTAATGTAATGTTTAGAACCACACCTATTACAAGAAAAGGACTTTTAACGTTTATTTTCTTCCGATATAATTAATAAATAAATTTTAAAATATAAACAGAAAAGAGTGAAACATCTACCACACTCATCCAACTTTTGGTTAATAAAATTTTTGCAGCAAAGCTAATTTGTGAGTTTTGCTCCCAAAGCTGTATTTCAAATTTTGTTTTTTCCCCAACTCCAAAGCCCTACTTTGGACTCAGTTACAGATGAGTCCCAGGGAAGCAAAGCTCGGTGGTGTGCCCCAGAGCGAAAGTTTACTGTCCACAGAAAGCTACTTAGCACCATTAGTAACCTGGAAAACGGGATGCAACTTGAGAAGTGCCCGCCTTTACGGCTCATTAGTAAAAGAACATTCAGAACTGAAAGTGGAGTGGTGATTTCGAATATAATGAATTGGATTAAAGCGAGGAGTACTTGGAGGGTGAGATTTTTTTCTACTAAGTTTCAAAAAAAAAAATCCTGAAAAAAAATTAGATGGCTCAGTAGAATAAGTGCTTGCCTGGCAAGCACAAGGGCCTGAGTTCAATCCCTGGGAGAGAGAGAGAGAGAGAGAGAGAGAGAGAGAGAGAGAGAGAGAGAGAGAGGGGGGGGGGGGGGGGGGGGGGTGGGGGGGGGGGGGGGGGGGGGGGGGAGGGAGGAAATTTTGTCTTTCTCTTTTTTCTTTTCTTCTTTTTCCTTTCCTTTCCTTTCCTTTCCTTTCCTTTCCTTTCCTTTCCTTTCCTTTCCTTTCCTTCTTTTCTTTCTTTCCTATCCCGTCCCATCCAGTCCTGTCCCTCCCCTCCCCTCTCCTTCTGACCCCTCCCCCTCCTTCCTTCCCTTCCCTTCTTCTTTCCCTCTCCCACTTTCTCGTTCCTTCCCTTTCCCTCTCCCTCCCTTTCCTCTCCCTCTCCCTCTCTGTCTCCCTCTCCCTCTCCCTCTCCATCTCCCTCTCCCTCTCCCTCTCCATCTCTCACCTTTTCCACCACAGATGAAACTCAGGCTCCCTTGACCACCGAGAAAATGTCCTGGGCCATTTTCTCTTTAAGCCTACAGTTTACATTGTCGTTGAACATGTCGTGGGGATGATGTAGAGTGATTGCTGTAGAAAGAGGCGGATACAGAATGTAGCCTTCACTTTCCTGCCCAGAGAAAATGATCAAACCTATAATCCAGCAACCACAGTGATTCCAAACAATACCTTCGAGGCTGCAGTAAGCCTTTGGGCTTTGGGAGCATGTGTAGCTCTGGCGCTGATCCCTTGACTCCCCCTTTCAGGCGTGAGCATGCATGCACAGGTGTGTAGAGGGACCAGCGAGGCCAGATCTCACCGCAGATGCCTGAGCAGCACTTGCTTCCCAGACCTGTCGCCCAGGCCAGGCAGTAGGCCCAGGGATTCGGGCTCCAGGAAGCCCATGTGTGGTATTTGTTCTCTGGGCTCTGAGGGGAAAACAAAGGTACATTCATTCCTCGTGCCTTCTCTCTTACACAGTGTGCTAAAGATATATGGTGAATGATTAAATGCAAAATTATATTATGGGTGTGCTGAGCCAGCCACCAAAACTGGGAGTGGTGGCGCACGCCTGTGATCCCAGCACTGGGGGAGCTGAGACACGGGGATCACTGTGAGTCTGAGCTGTGAAGCGAGACCTTGTACCAAATAAATAAATAAATATTAAAAATATATATCTATTAAAGTCCACATATAAATATTCTACTTTACTTCAAATGCAATTATCCCATCTTTTCTTCTACTCTCTGACTACTTCTGGAAGTCCTATTTTCTGAAGGTGTTAATAAGGTATGGGCAGAACTGCAGCGAATGCTGTGGTCTAGTGCCCTCCCACGTAAAGGCAGCCTCCTAAAGGCAAGACGGCATAACCTTGGCTATTTGTTCATCAGGTCTGGTGCAACCTGGTTTCTGGCTCTTTCCTAGTTCCAATGACCATGAAAAGTAAAAGTTTTGAATCAGTTGAGGACATCAAGGTAACCACAAGAGCACAACTAAAGACATGTACAAAAGAAGGCTTTCAGAGTGGCTTCAGAAAGGGGCAAAGACATTGGAATGGGATTGGGGATATAGCCCAGCGGCACTGCACCTGCCTGGAAAGTGGGAGGTCCTGAGTTCCATTCCTAGTTTCAAAAGACAGAAAAGGACAATGGGATGCATGTGTTCAAGATGAGGAGGAGGATTTGGAGGGAAGGATGTCTTTTTTACTGTAATAACTTTTAAAAAAACTTTAAATGTTCCTCATTTTTATCATATCCTATGTGTTTTCTAAATTCCTAAGTAAAGAAAAGTCGACTCATTTTAGGGGGAAGGACTAGAGCCCCAGTCACCCTTCACCACTGCCTGCCTGGCTCGAGGCAGTAACCCATGGCGAATTTCCTGTGTTTTGCTTTGTTTTGTCTGAAGAGCCATTCCTGACATGAACCGACAGAGGGCCTGTGACTTCTTGTGGTGACTTTAGTGTTTCACCGTCTCCCCGCTTCACATGCAGAGCGAGCTGACTGTGCTCTCCCACCTGAAATGTTACAGTCTGATCAAACAAGTTAAATTAATAAAGTCGAAAGTGCTTCCCAGCTAGGCAGACACCTTTTCCTACGCTGGGCTTTTATTGCTCTTCCCAGCTGATATTTATAACTCGGCCATATGTGGTTATAAAGATTTATTATGCGCCGGTGGAATAAGTTCTGTTAATGTGTACAGTAAATGTCCAAGTTTCACTCGCTGAGCCCTGGAGATTTCCAGTAAGATGAAGCCGTTCTGATCGCGGGCCAGGCTGCGCGGAGCTGGCGCAAAGCCGTGTGTTGACAAAGGGCTTAGTTATGCGCCGTCGCTGGCGTTCAACCCGCGTGTGGGTTTTTGGGGGTGCTCGCCCAGCTCAGGTGTGTTTTTTTTCTTCGTCCCATCCTCATCCAAGAAGACCTGAAGTCGGAGAATCTTTTGACAAAAGCTGAAATGGAAAATTTTAAGACCGCGATTAAAGGCCAGGCTGCAGAGGCGGGCAGAACTGGCCTGGGAGGATGGTGAATGGGTCGTCTGTGTGTCCACCAGCCTGACCTGGGCAGTGACCCTGAGCTCTGCGCCGTTTCCATGGCCAGGGTGAAGGGGACAGGAACCCACTGTGTCCTCTGACACGCTTCCCTAGTTTGGAGAAGCTGCTGCTACCCCTCACAGAGGTGTGTGTTTTCAGTTATTAATGGGTTCATTATTAAAGTGAATGTCTGTCATTTGGGGGAAGAGAAAGGTGTGTTGGTGTCTTCAGGCTGCTGTAAGAAAGGACAAAGTGAGTGATATATAAGCACAGAGGTTTGCTTCTCATGGTTCTGGGGGCTGGGGACCTAAGGTCCAGGTGCAGCGCAGTCCTTGTCTTGTGGGAATGAAGGGAGCCCTTTGCTCTGTCTCAGTGGGAAGCAGCAGTACTCTTCTGGGGACTCTGTTATCTGCTCATGTCCCATTCATGAAGACCTTACCCTGGTGACCCTGGGGCTGCCCCACAGCCTTACCTCCTGCTCCACTGCCCTGCAGGGTGTGAATTTGGGGAAAACAGACCTTCAGACCATAGCAGCCGGAAGTGAAACACTTAGAGTGGGACCATGCCCAAGGCCTCCGGGGGTGTCCTAGCCTTGAAGGACTTGAGCCACCTGGGAGGCTCTCAGGAGTCTAGACCTTCTTCTTCTTCTTCTTCTTCTTCTTCTTCTTCTTCTTCTTCTTCTTCTTCTTCTTCTTCTTCTTCTTCTTCTTCTCCTCCTCCTCCTCCTCCTCCTCCTCCTCCTTCTCCTCCTTCTTCTTCTTCTCCTTCTTCTCCTTCTTCATCTTCCTCCTCCTCCTCCTTCTCCTCTTCCTCCTCCTCCTCTTCCTCTTCCTCCTTCTCCTCTTCCTTCTCCTCTTCTTCCTCCCCCCTCCCGCCTGGGGTGGATACAGGAGTTTTCTTAGATGACCTCAGGACATTCCAAAGTTCAGCCAGGTGACAAAATGTGATCTGAGACCTCTTCTAGCTCAGCCCCCAAACTGGAAATGGCCCAAAGTGACTTCACAGAAGTTCCCAGATAGTGTCAGCACCCCTCTGTGCACCTTGGCCCAAGTAGTGCATCTCCAGACTGCCCTGACAGTGATGTCCGTGTGGATGGCTGCCTCTCCAGCCCTGTCTCCATCAGACCTGTGAGAGACAAGGTCAGACTTCCTTGGCTCATTAATACTAAATATTCCTTTCTGGCAGTACAGAACAGGATGCTGTGGTCATCAGTACTCTTGGACGATGTTCACACTTGTCACAAATGAGCATCTCACACATCGTTTCCAGGTTGTAGAATGAAACAAGGGAGAGACTGCGGCTCTCTGTCAGATCCACTGCAGCAAAGGACACCCTAATGGGATGACTGCCACCTCCCACATGGACAGCAGGGGGCTCTGTGGGACAGACTACCTCCCTGCTGGACAGTGGCAGCACCTTTCCAGCACTGCCCCTGCAGGGTGTCTCAAATCCACACTCCTCCATCTACCTCCACTGCCATCATCCCAACAGGAAATGACTCGAAGTTCTGTGCTGTCCTTCTCTAAACTCGGCCTTGGCCCAAATTCTGTCACCTGGTTCTGTCCGCCTCTACCTAAAGCACTATAATACTTCCCCAGCATTAAACATAAAACATGAAGTCCTCACTGTGTCACAGGCATGGTTATGTCACCCACCCAGTCAACATTGCTCCCTACCCAGAGCATACTCACACCAGAGCTCCATAAGACAAAGGCTGAGTGACCATGAGTGAGTCCCCTAGGCTCTCTGGCTTCCTCCTTGGTAAAGTGGAGGTATATTGGGGACCTGGCCAAGACTCTCAGTTGCCTGCATGAGGGGTATAACAAAGGGATGAAATAGAAAATAATAAAAATAATAAAGAAATAGAAAGACATTTAGTAATGCATGACGGGCAGCTGGGAGATCAGTGCCTCAAGATGGACAGAGACAATGATGCTCTGGCCCAGCCACTATTTATCAGGTGTACATAACAATCGGAGAGATGATTGGATGACTCAGAGGGTGGCAGTGACCCTATGTTAGTAAGGATATATATATTTTTTGAATGTATTTGGTTGTTGCAGGGTCTCACTATACAGCTCAGACTCACGGTGATTCTCCTGCTTTCAGCCTCCCCAGCTCTGGGATTACAGGTGTGCACTACCTTGCCTGGAATCGATGGCTGGCTCAGTGTGCCCTGGGGACAGGGATGGCAAAGCATGTGGTGCCGGGAATTGAACCACTGTCCCTGCACTTGCCTAGGCTTGCTTAACCAGGTGCTTTAGTCTGCTGAGTTATCTCTCCAGCCCCAGCTACCTAGGATCTTTATATTGATGAGGGTGGTGGGGAAAGATGGCAGGTTAAGGAGTTTTGTCCTTTCCCCACCATGAAACTTTTTATTACTTTCTGGGTTCTCAAGGAAATGTCTTCCACTGAGGTAATCTTGCCTGGGACATCACAGCACACAGGACCATCGAGGTCTCAGCTGTGACCACAGGCACCTGGAGTCTGGGGCCGCATACCATACCACCCTCATGACAAGACTCTAGGCCTCAGACAAGCCCCAATCACAATTCAGTTATGAAATGTTTCTCTCAAAAAAAAATTACTTTGAACAGCCTACAACAATGATACCAGTGTTCATCTTCGTGCACAACAGCCAGTGACAGATGTGAAGAGGACACAGCTGTGTTGCCAGGCAGAGCCTTGGCCATGTTATCCCAGCGCACCTGTCCAGTGGGCACCTGCCCTCCCTGTGGAGTGTCCCCAGGTTGCACACCACTGATCGTGTTGGACAGCTTTTGAGTTGTTGACTAAGGAGTTGACCAACGGCTTGCATACTTCCCTTTAGCTTGGGCTCTGTCTTCTGTGTGTGTGTGTGTGTGTGTGTGTGTGTGTGTGTGTGTGTGCACGCGCACTCCAAACAGGTGAGGCATGTGACCTCCACCATCCTACGAAGGCTTTGAACTTGCCTTCTGAGATGCAGGTAACACTGCACTTGTCTGCTGTCTCCTGGACATCTGAATAGGTACTGATAGAAAATACGCTGACACAGAGCATGCAAATAAGTCCATCAGTGTGAGGAGGAAATCCAGAGCCAAGAGGAGGAAAATCCCTTATGTGACCTCTGCCAGAGGACAGTCAGTGTCCCACTGGCTGTGGCACTGGGAAGCAGGCAGGAGTGAACTCACCAGAAAGACCACTCTTTCTAGTCCCCAGCAGGATGCCACTGCTGCCCAGGGCTGAGCCACACACCATAGGAAGTGATCTAATTTGTGGTGATTAAGTCCCAGTGGTTCAGGGTCACTTAGCTGCAGTCAGAGCAGGTAGGCTTTGGTGACAGAGCAGAGGTCATCTTAGTGACAGTCTTTGGCCCAAGAAGCTAGCAGAAATGCCTGGACTAAGACAGCCAGGACAAGTCCCCTAGTAAGAGGGCGCAGAAGGGACTGGACAGTCACCCAGCAGTGGGGCCAAGGGCTGAGAGAGTAGTAGGAGCAAGGCGAGCACAGACAGGACCCAGGTCATGGTGGGCAGGGCCTGAGGCTAAGTGCAGAAATGGACAGAACACTGTGGAGGCCGCCTGGACAGTAGCCATGCCCGCTGAGCTGGGCACCCTCTCTGACTACAGTGCCCATCCTGGACTTGTTCCCAGTGGAGAGTGGTGCAGACATTCATGCACAGAACAGCGGGAACCCAGGGAAGGCAGAGCAGCGCCACTCACAGGGCTGTCTTCTCTGCTGGGCTGCTTGCTGTGCACCCGAACCCAACACTTGGACAGTGCAGATGCTTCGCTCATAGGTGCAGAGGCCTGAAGCCTAAGGTGCAGGGGCTGGCAGATCGGCTTCTCCTGAGGCCCCTCCTGGGCTTGTGGGCTGGATCTCCTTGTGTCTCAAGTGGGAGCGAGGACAGTAGTTCCTTCCAGAGGGAGCCGTAAACTACCAGCTGCTACAGGGAACCATCAGAGTTGGTGACACTGAGGGTCAGCAGCAGCAAGAGGAACTGGGGAGGGGCTGTGGGGCTCGCAGGATGGACATGGAGGCTGACAGGGTGGCTGGGGCATGGATCCGAGTGTAAGGAAGTACGCGACCATGCTGGGGCCAGGGGTAGGGGCATCAGCATCTAGGGTGGTAGTAGGGCCCTGGACGGTGGCAGACTGCTATTAGAAAGCCTCTGCATGATTGCTGCTTGTCATCATTACCATTCTGGTGATTGCCTTACCGCCTACCCTACCTTGGACTACACTGCACCTGCCATTTCTGGCCAACCTGCAGAAGCAAGGCTATCAATCTCACTCCATTCTGAAGTGTCTGTAGATTACCTCTCACCAGCTGAGGGGGATACTGAAAAGAGCAGAGGATGACCTCTCTCTACAGCAGACATCCTCAAGGTCCTCAGTGGTAGCAGAGGCTACTAGGGGACAAACCAACTGCCACTCAGCCAGGCCTCAGCCCAGGAGGACAATGTGAGTGCCGAGAGTGAGGCAGGGACTAAAGCCCAGCTGACATGTGAACAAGGGCTATGCAGTGCTGGCCTCCACTGGGAGTTCACTTCTGCACTCTGTGAGCAGGCTGTCTGATAAAACACCATGTGTAAAAATGTCTTTTAAAAACCCTCATGGATTAAAGTGACTACAAGCAGGTGCAGGGACCGGGAGTTCGATCCCCAGTCCTCCCAAGCCAGCCTCACCCCCGGGGCACACTAAGATGGCAATTGAGACTGGGCATGGTGGTGTGCACCTGTAATCCCAGAACTTGGGAGGCTGTAAACAGACAGATCAGTATGAGTCTGACCTAGTAGTGAGACCCTGAATACCTTGTAGACCCTTCCCTAAAAACACACACACACACACACACACACACACACACACAATCCTCAAGTATAAAATAAAAACTATGAGCAACAAGAAATCAAACCCATCAAATTTAGTAGGTAACATCTTGCCTTTGGTGGCATGTGGAACGAGAATGCTTCAGACAACTGACCATCTTTCATAAACATCTGTAAGGCATGGTGTGTGTGTGCATACTTTTTGTGAAAATGATATTTTAACTGTCTCATAAACAGAATAAATGCTTTGGGAATTGAGTGAACGTCATAGTTGGTGTTAATACAATAGCAAAAGTGTTTGTGCTGGATCTGGCTCACCGTTCACCAGGAGTAGCTGGGTTCGCTGCACCCAGTTTGCTTTCCAGCCCTCTCCTCTCTCCCCTGTGGTCATGGTGAATCTTCTTTTCCTTGTGTGCTGGGATTTGAAGTTAGGACCTTGACAATGAGCTGCTTTCTAGGTTGCTAAATTGCCCAGGTTAGATTTGAACTTGGGATCCTTCTTTGTCAGCCTAGAGAGCTGGACAGAGGGCAGGTGGGGACCTGCTAGACCCGCCAGTGTGCACGTGGGGAGTATCCTATCCTGCCATGTGTTTCCTCTTTGTGAAATGTTCCTCCCTGTCTCTCTGGCTCCCAAAGTTCCAGCCCCACATTCCAGTCATCCCGCTGGCTGTCTAGTTGTCTGTGTGTGCAGGGATCCAAGAGCTGCCCCAAATCATTATCCACTGCAAACACGCACCAATAAAAATAAAATTAAATAGAAATAGAGCAGCTCCCCCAGGGAAGGGTGTAGATGTGAGATTTGTGCACACAGCCCAGGAACTTTGTCTGAAAGACTCCCACTGCCCTGAGTTTGTTCCCAGGGAGTTTATTCAAACCTGAAGTACGTTAGTTGCCTGAGGCACCTTAGAAAAATAAATGATGGGGGAACTGACACTTGGGATGCCATTTCTTTTATGGCATTTGTTTTCAAAAGGCAAGGAGTGGTGTTGAGCAGAGAGGGTGTGAACACCCGGCCCTCATTGCATTTCCGTCTGCTCCTTCCTCTGCCAAGCAGTACAGTCTGGGGGGCCTGATGCAACTTCCCTGAGCCCTGATTTTCCATCTGGAACTAGGAAACAGCACCTTCTCTCTAGGAAGACTGAGGACAAGCACCAGGCTTGCTGCACACTTTCCTGTAAAGACCACATGGCCTTGACCAATTTACTCCAAGACAACCAACATCGAAAGCTTGAGCTTCCTTCCTATTTTAAATTAGAATTTTAAATGTAATGCTGGGGCCAAGCAGAGTTGGGAATTTGAATTTTTAAAGCCAAGAGGAAGCACACAAAGAATTGAAAGATAAACATTTTGTCTTTCAATGGAAAAGAATTCTTCATTATATTTTACAGCCAACCATAACTCACAGGATGAATGACGCTTTCTGTGAGTGTCATGCTTTTCAAAAGACATAAAAACCCAGCTTTGCATGAGAGGTTCTGGTGAAGCGATCATTGTCAGCCTCAGCCTGATGACTCTCGGCACACTGTGTCCCCAACTGTCGCACTGGCTCCTTCTGGAACCCAGCCTGGGTCAAAGGCAGCCTGACTCTGAAACATGGCAAGAAAGCAGCACCACTTGCCCCCATGACTCAACTTATTGTTGTTAAATACTAACTCCAGCAAGATTCTAAGTGACAGTCTCAAGGCAAGGTAAAAAAAAATGGAATAGAAAACTCTCAATGTCTAAGCTGGAAGAAGGGTTAAAATCCTGTTACACTGCACCACAGCCACCATGGGGCTGTAGGGACCCACAAATGTGTTACACTAACAAAACTGCATGAGTACGTGAGCACACACACACACACACACACACACACACACACACACACATCAATTTTACCATTTTTTTGTTTTGTTTTGTTTTGTTTGCAGAACCGGGGATTGAACTCAGGCCCTTGTGCTTGCCAGAGAACTTATTCCACTGAGCCATCTCCCTGGCCCCAATTTTACCACATTAATTGGTAAAGGGAAGCTATCAAATCTTCCCTGCATTCTAGGAAACTTTGTTTACTTCCCAAGTTGTGAGGGGCAAGGGAAGTTGCCTGGCACTTGCCCACCTAAGATTAAAGAGCTTACTAATATGCAAACCATACATCAAACATTAGCAAATGGCTCAGCTGAGAGGCAGAGCCAGTGTGACAGCCTGGCAGGTGGTCTGGGAGGTGGCAGAGATGGCCCACTGTGGCCAGTAACCTTTTGTCCTGGCCTCTCTCTGAGACCTGCTGATGTTTCCTGGTGAGAATTTTGGTTCTGAGGTCTTGGGTCCAACAAGCACACAACTTGATCACACCTAGCACAAGGGGAGACACATTCCTTTCACGTAATGTGGAAGTGGACCTCATCTCCTTTCAACTGTTAAACTAGAGTCACGTGTCTTACAGGCCTGTGAACAAAAGCAGTTTGGATTAAGAAGAAGCAAAGAAGCATGGATGGTTGCTACCCGAGGGGCCCAGCCCCGGCTGCTGCACCCTGTGCACAGAACACAGCTATGCCACCAGTGCCACCTGCCCAGAATGCTTTCTCCTCATCCTCACTTTTTTTGCACATGCCCAGGAAGCACTGGGCCCCCCCTCTGTGTGCAAGGTGCAGCTGGACCTGTGGCAGCTGCAGTGTCCCTGGGTGCGCACGTCCTCAGGATCAAGGTGGACAGCTGCTGGCACCCAGCGTCTCTACCTCAAGTCTGACTTCCGGCCACACAGCCAGGGAAGTCCGTGCACGGATGTCCTTCTCTGGTGAGGTCTCTGCTGTCACCCACAGCTGCGCAGAGGGACAAGCTCAGAAAGCTGTGGTGGACCATTAGAACCTCTCCTGACCAGGGCTGGCATCTTCCAACCAGACTGCTTAAACTGGTAACCTGGAGTAGAGTTTGGATCTGGAGCCCCGCCCCAGGCTGAGGTAGAGCCTTGTATACTACACACACACACACACACACACACACACACACACACACACACACTGTCTTCACACTTGTTCCCAAGCCATGTCCCCCTTTACTTGCCATAGAAAAGGCATTGCAAGCACTGTGATCCATTCTGGGAGCACCTACGTCTGGAATTTGTCTTCTGTTCCCCAGCTGGAATGGTGAAGAGCCAACAGTAAACCTACGTGGTAAGAAAAGACCTAAATGTTGCTGTCCTAAACACAGTATGTAAATGGATCTGGTTTTCCTCGCGATATGCCTGATCTCTTGCTTTCAGGGTAATGATAACTACTCCTGACTCTGGAATATTCACAAACCGCAGACTGAATGCTAGGGCAGAGGTATTCCTCACCAGGTTGCCGAAAGGAGAGAAGACGGGAAAGGCACGCAATGGGCACATGGAGTCTGTGGGTTCCACGCATGCGCATGAGGCAGGTGCCCTCCTTTTAACCTGGCTTAAGCATAATGGCTCTAGGCGAGAGCCTGGCAGGTTGGAGAACACACCCTCAGGCCGGCTTGCCTTTGAACCTCGGGAACAAAAGTGAGATTCTTAATCAGAAACATAGTCAGCAAACCTGGTTGGTGCCATCCTGCAGTCCCGGTCTGGCGGAGCGGTCAGCCCCATGAAGACTGGAAAGAGAAACCACGCGGCACAGGCTTTTCCGTCTGCAGTTGCTGAGCACATACTGAAGGTTTCTCAAGGCCCAGGAGATCAAGTCCTATGAGGATCCAGGTTCAAAATAATCCTCTCCAGAGATGGGTTCTATGATCCAGTCTCTAGAGGGGAAAGTTGCTGTTTAGTGTGATGTGGTTGAAACCAACAGGAAGTGCCTCATGGAGACAAGATTTAAACCCAAGTCTTTCTTGAGACTTGAATGTAAACTACAATCCCAGTTGTCCCTTAAGAAACAGCTGCCCCCTCCATGCCCACCTTCCTGGCCGTGTGGGCACAGAGACCATGGCATGACACAGGGTGTATAAAGTCGAGGTTCCAGACTGACCGGGTCTACTGGAGGACTCAAAATTCTCTAACGGTCAAATTGTCCCCTTCAGAGGGAGTCAAATGCCCTGTGGTTGACATCACTGGGATCCAGGACTTCTGGCCCAAGTGTAGGATCATCTCGGACACATGTCGCCAGCATGTGGCTCCAGCTCCTATCCCACTTGCTGGGTCATTATCCTTCTGGGGTGTCTTCTGCCCCAGCTGGTTTCACACAGCACTGCAAGCTTGTTCTGCAGCCCAACTCTCCCAGGATTGCTCTGTGGCCTTGGAAATGGTAGATGGACTAGCAGGAAGCTGATCCTCCATCTAGTGAGGACGAGAGTAGATGTAACAGCAAAGCCAGAAGCAGGGGAGAGCATTTAGGAGGAGATGTCCACAGGGGACACTATGGATGATGAGGGGGAGAAGGGGTGGATTCATGCACCTCAGAGGAGCCCCAAGCTGGCCGTCCCTTACCTGAAATGCTCTTGATCAGAGCTATTTCCACTTTGTGAGGTTTTCACATTTCAGAATAATTACATAAGCTTTACTGATTTAGTGTGCCCAATCCAGAATCAGAAATGTTCCCAAACAGGAAACATCAACACTCAGAGAGCTTTGGAGCCTGGAGCCTTTGGAAAAGGATCAGGAACTTTCCATCTGAACAATTCAACAGCCACACTTGTGTGGAGGACAGAGGCCACACATAGGCAGCATGATGCATGCGACCATCTCTGAAGTCCTGGTGAGCCACCCAGCAGCCCCAGTGAGGATCTGTGGATTAACCAAGTGCCGACACTACCCAGTTCCCCCAGATCCTCAGAGCCACCTGCCCTGCAGTCCCATTCCTGCACACAACGGGCTCTTTCTTCAGTTGCCTACCTGGGAACCCCCTGGGAATAGCAGGGACAGCTCCTGGGTAGACCAGCGTACCCAGTTCCTTGTCCTCCTGGCAGCTCTGAGTCACATCTATGTGATGCCAGGAGAGTTCCATCAGGTTGGAGCCCCAGAGGCCCCCAAGGCAACTGGATCCTCACACAAGTGGGGCATTTGTCCCCACTGGCCCTTACTCTCCTCACTTCTTCCTTCCCTCCTCCTCTCTGTGGCCAGCCCCAGCTATTCTGCATCCCAGACCTGCTTTTATAGGGACTTCCATTAGTCACAGCCAGTGACTACCTGTGGACAAAGATGCTGCATTATCGTGTGGACATGGGCCACCAGGAGAAGTGACATTTTTCAGCGGGCTGAGATCACTCTGGCGCACTGTGCAAGGGTTTGTATGGCGGGACCCTGAAGGATCATGGGATTTCCATAATGGGCTGGAAGGAGTTCCTGAGAAGAACCAAGGTAAACAAAGCAGAGATGAGGGCAGATGGATTTAGAGAACATAGACTTGACCATGAGGTGGAGGTGGGTGGCTAAAATAGAAGTAATTCCTGGACCTGCTGGCTAGGTTTCCTTTGGGAGGGCCAACAGCATCATGCAAGATTCAACAACCTGCATGCATAGGAAATTAAGAGCTGTTGTGGAGCTTTGAAGGATATCTTTGGGTTCCACCCTTCAGGGCTCTAGTCTCCCCTGCTTTTGTTTCCCTCCTCCCCATGTTCCTGCTGTGCCCTGCAAGGCCACCTGAGTAAGTCCTGAAATCTCCTCCAGGAGGGTGAGCACAGAGAACCTTTTCTAGCTCTAAGCTGGAAGTCTCAGGAACACTGTCACAGCGACAGAACATAGCCTCCCATCCCCCAGTGCTTTCCAACACAGGCTGGGACATGGACCTGGCTCATGGGCTGGCTGACGGCATTCAGTTCAGGTCTGGCATTTCTGGAAGACACCATTACCAATGCATGTGGGCCTCGGGGCACACAGCCTCTGTGCTGTCTCCTGGAGGTGGAGCACTTCTGTTAGAGAAGTTGGGTAGAAGGACCTCTGCAAGAAAGGCTGTCACCATCACCATCACCAGGGATGCCTGCTTGTTGCTCCGTGGACTCAGGGATGCCCTGCTGGAAGCCAGGCCCTGCAGTGGAAAGATGGAGTGTGACTTCATTTATATCTTCACCATAAAAAAAAATTATAGTGGTGATAGAGCCTAGGGCCCTGCACACCCCAGACAAGGTAGGGCTCTAACCCCCGGGCTACATCCCTGGGAGGATGAGTGGTTATGGTGAAGGGTATGCTATTGCCCTGTTGGGATTGCAGCATAGGGTATGCCTGTGTCAAGACATCATGTAAGAGTCTGTAAATGTGTGCAATTACCTCTCAATCAAAAAATAAAGTGAAAGCAGTCCTGAAAACAAAGTGCACCAATTCTAGCAAACAAGCTTGGGATCTCTTCTGCCCACCCATGGCTCTCTACCTGCCTCTCAAAGGGGCCATTCCAAGCCACCCTCCCCTTGTCTCCATAAATGAGCCCATGAGGGGGCCTCATGGGGGAGGTCACCAACCCCACACTGACACCGCTGACCCTGGTCCTTGAACTAGTGTCCACCTGGGTGGGTAGGACAGGGTGCTGGGTGCTGAGAGCTGGGTACTGGACTCAGCTCCCAGTCCTGAGCTTCTTGCTCAAAAGCTGAGGAGTCAAAAGTCAGGGGTATGGAGAGGCAACTAGACCACCTACACATCCCAGGTAGACACCAGGAGGGTGACACTTTCTCTGTTACCTAAAAGAGAAGCTGGCTTTAATTCTGGGCAGGATACGGTTGTCAAAGCTCTGACCCACTGGTAGGAACCAGCGCCTGCCACCTGCCTCTGCCTGGAGTAACTGTCTTTGTGCTGCGGAGGACTCTTCTCTCTGCTTCCGCGACTACAGCCATGAGGGCAGCCAAAGTCACCTGCAGCCCCTTCCCTCAGTGGGTGAGGACGGAGGTGCATCTTCAACATAGGTGTGCTTCTTACAGAATGTTCTAGACCTGGAAACACTGGCACTGCAAGAGCTGTGCTCAGGGGTTAGCTGCTGCCACCCTCTGTTGGCTGAAGCAGGCACTGCAGGAAGCCCCTTTGTAGGTTGTCCCTTGTGACTGAAAAGAGACTACGTTGTTCTTGAGAAGAGGGGCCCCACAAAGCAGCGTGGCATAGATCCAGTGTCTCACACTTTGGAGGGGAGCTCATACTTTATCTTTTTGGCTGGAGTGAAGGATGATTATTTTTGTGGAGGTCTGATGTTGTACAGATGCAAAGATAAAGATTCATCAAAATGTCCCCATGAAGGTACGAACTATATACATTATGTTATTTATCAAAGATTATATGAACACTATAGTTTGAAATATTCTTACTACTTTCTTAAGACAGATTAACAGACACAGACCAGGAATTCAGTGAACATTGTTGGCCTGTCTAACTAATTTTTAGTTCTATTGGGGAGGTCTGCCTTGGGAGCCTTGGGCTCCAGGAAATGCCAAACTGACACCTAAAGTCAGAAGTCCTGGGCCACACCCAAATCCAAATCCTACAGGTCCCTCATTCAGATCAGAGTCCCTTCCATGGAAGAAGCCAGCACCCAAGGGCATAGAATGCCACATTGGTGTGCAGGTCAGTGCTGAGCCCAATCAGGCCCTGAGTAGCTGTGAAGCCCTTGATAGCCACTTCCACACAAAAAAGTAAGTTTTAGAAAATGCCCAAATATTTGCTTTCTGCTTACTTCTACTGGGAATGGTGTGGGCCTCAGGAGGTAAAGGGCTGGTCAGAGTGTTGTTTCAGTTGCATGGAAAGTGTTCTGGGTTAAGACATGGAACCAGACTGCAGTACCCGGATATTGTACATTTCAACCAGCTAAGAGAGAGTTTATGTTCTCACCACAGAGTTGACAGACGTGAAGAGATGGGTGTGCTAATTCACCCACTTCGGTGTTCCATGAAGTTTACACATCTGGGAATTTCACATTATATCACTAGGATATATAAAGGATTAGAATCAGTCTATTAGAAATCAAACTTTTTTTTTTTTTCCAGTACTGAGGATTAAATTTGGGACCTTGCACTTGCCAAGCAGGCGCTTATGCCACTGAGCTATCTCCCAGGCCCAGAAATCAACCTTTTTTTCTTCAAAAGTCAATAAGTGTTTAAAAGAAGGAGCTAGTGATTTGCCAGGTGGGGGATCCACGCTGGCTGGCGGTGGGGCCTCCACGCTGGCTGGCGGTGGGGCCGGGTGCTGGCAGGGACCCTGGGACCAAGTGCTTCTCGAAGGAAATGAGTGAACGCATGCATGTGCATGTTATTAGGCTGAATCACTGCCGGACAAGGAATAAACCTTGACTTACGAGCCTCCTAGGAAAGTACAGGTCTTCTATTCATTATTTTGGGTGGAGACACAGGCTTTTTTGTGGCACACAGACTTCTTAGCGCATGCTGAAGTCTGACACTGACAAGATAGTACCAAAGTTACACCACGGTTTGGCAGTTCTGATCATTGCTGATGGGCTAGTTTCAGACTTGCCCACGTATTTCAAGATTTTTCTCAATTAGAGACCAAGAAGAATTGAATGTGGGTGCCCATGCTTGGCCCTCCAAGCGAGATGTAAGAAAGAAGAAGCCACTGAAAGCCAGGGAGGCCTTTGTCATTTTTTCTCATCTAGGACACTTAGTCATTTGCTTGTTATGTATGGGCCCTCAATAAATGTTTCCTGAATTGAAACCCAGGTTTGAATCTTTTCAAGACTTATTTAATTAAAATAAAATGTAATGCAGTAAAAACACACAAACTTTGAATTCAGATGGATTCAGTTTCATTGCCTAATACTCAGCAGGTAGAGAGTGATGTGGACAAATTATTTAATTTCCATGAGCTTCAGTTTTATGCTCTACAGTACTGAAATGACAATTCTTTTCAGTGTTGTAAAAGTATTTTGGTATTTTGCGGACAAAATTACATAGTGTGCAATATGGAATGGTTATTGTTGAAATTGATAATTTGATGGTTATGATATTATAGCAGAGAAGGAAATGACCGCGCTGTTCGGTTCACATACTGAATTGTTTCCGTGACTCTGATCACAATCCGAATCCGGTGAGCACTTAATCCAATTCCATGGTTCGGTAAAGTGTTGACCCTTATGGGGAAATTTGATTCAGTTCTGATCCAATTCGCTTTGCGGCCAGAATCAATGGAAGGAATTAAGTTCATGAAGCGAGATATCACTGTTTCTTTTGTTTGTTTGTTTTGTTTTCTGCACTGTGTAGAATTAATCAAGCTATACCCTTCTGGCTACTGGCTCAGCTACAGATCTGTCTGTATTTGCTACAACTTCTCCCAGCAATGAAGAGGGTACCAGCCAGTGCCAAGAGCTCCATCAGCTCCTCAAGCATTCTCAGGATCAATAATTCTTTTGGGGTTGGGAATGCCCGGCCTCATGAGACGTTTTGCTTTGCTTTGCTTTCATGGAGAATCAAGTGGAACCTACAAATGGACAACATTCCTTCAGAAATGGCCAGAGGTGTGGATGAACACCAGTTAACAGCAAAACGCATCTACAAAAGTAATTTTAGATTTTGTTTCTTATTATGATCTGGTTGTACAGAACTTCCATACTGGGAAATGCCTTCTGACTTTATCCAACCAGCTGCAAGGGTGAGGGGCCAGGTCCTGGTCTGTGCTCTGCCAGGCGGGGGGACAAAGCTGGAACACATTCTCATGCGCATTCCCGCCTGAGCCAAAGGGCCTGCTTGCCATTTGATTTGAGCAGTCAGAAAATATTCATGGGAAGTTCACCAGAATACTATATGATTGACTTAAATCGGTCAGGAAAAAATGGACAAAATGACATAATTGTATGTACCAAAATTAACCATAATACATGCCTGAATAGATATATTTAGTGAATAGTTGATTAATTTTGCTGTATGTTAGGGATTTCTTGCTTTCAGAATACTGTAAATATGAACTGCAGATAAATTTTCTGCTTCTACATACCAGTTTTGTCCATGTCTATGTAATTTTAAACAATGTTTTTATATTTTATAATGTCTAGTTTTTGTTTTCCAAGATTTATACCACTATTTGTTATCCAAAATCACGATTTTTCTATGGGTTCTAGATAGCAAGTATGGAAAATCAGTCTTTTTTCTTCAGTCGTGGAAAGAGCCTTCACTCTTTTTCACAAGACGAACATGCTGTGCTGTAAGACTGAGGTCTTTGCGTCTACAAAATCGTTTACAGCCTGTCTGCGACAAATGTAAACTAACGCAATCCTTTTATACTTGCGAGAATGTTAATGAAACAATTTTATTAGAAAAATAAAATTGCACTGCTTTCTCCTGTCATTTGAAGTAACAAACAAAAAGATAAAATGAAAAGGGCTTTAATTTTAAGGGCCAGGGAGCTAGCTCAGTAGAATAAGCGCTTACCTGGCAAGTGCAAGGTGGTCCTGAGTTCAATCCCCAGTACCACAAAAACAAACAAACAAAAAATAAATAAAATGAAATAACAGCCAGAGTGTATTGCTGTGCGGAAGCACACCAGCCTCAAGATGTACCAACACCCAGATGCTTCCTGGCTCTGCCGAAGCAGGGCTCTGATGCCAGTGACCGCCTGCAGGGATGCCAGGGATGTCGCGTGTCCTCTCGCAGGCTACTTACCCGGGAATAGATAATGAAAACCACTCCACAACGCTGTCCTCATGTCTCACCTACAGAGGTGCACTTCTCCTATACCTGAGCCCCTCAGCTCAGGAAAGGCTCGGACTGCTGTACCCCAGGACTTCCGGAGGAGGCTCACTGGAGCTGCTTGGAGTGCTGAGTTGGCTGGCATTCGTGCTGTTTCTCAGTAGCTTGGTCTCTTTATTTATGCAGAGGACACTTAACAGCAAAATGAAAGTGAGAAAAAAATCTTTGGTAATAAAAAAAAAATATTACCCCAGACTGATACTCAAATCCACCTGACCACAGGTTTTGGAGGCTTCTTTTCGCAACCTAGCCATTAATGAATGGACTTACGCCCTGCCCTGCTGCTGGGATTTAACGATACGAGAATGTGAGCAGTGGTACAGCCCTAGGGTGGCTTCTTCTGCAGTACAGTGCTATGGTTTTTGCTTATTTTACTGTAGAGTGCAGTCTAGTATAGCGCTATATCTTAACGTTCTGTTATACATTACTATACTGCATGTAAGAGCTATGCAAATTGAAATGCAAAGTTATCAAGTTGGAGTTTAACCACATCTTTATCCTGTACACTGTGATGTACGTACTATGTACAGTTCCTCGTTTAGCAGCCCATTTCTGTACCGACCCAGCTCAGATGCTGAACATGGCCCTTTATTGAGAAGTGTCTGAGCAGTGTGCAGACTGGTCATTTTATGCCTGGAACTATGCTGCACGGTGGACCCGGCTGCCCATCTGCACAGATGACTGTGATGCATGGGGTTTGCAAGAAACATGTCTCTCTGCATCCCCTTGATTTGAGCTTCCAGCAGGACAATGCTGGTTTGTAGTGAAGCAGTGAGCACATCCAGCGACAACACCGCCCTTCCTCCTTGTCTTGCCTCCCAGCTCTGCCTGCTGAGCACGGTGCTTTCCTCTCATCTCTCTGAGTTCCCCCAACTCCACCAGGGCCAGCAGTTGAATGTCCCACCCCGGCTTCCACACAATGCAGGTTGGGTCTTCTGCTGCCTGTTTATTTTTCTCTTTCAAACTTCCATGTTTATCCATCTTCCTCCAGGTTCCTGAAAGTCACCCATCTGATACACAGGCTGAGCCTGGAGGAAATGGTCGTCCGGGCTGAAAATGAGGCAGATTTCAATTTCCTATCACTGCTCTTGTGTGAGATTTCTTTAAAGCATATCAAAAGTGTTTAATATTTTATTTGTGGGATTTGGTGCTTCTTAACAGCGATAGAAAGAGATGCTGGATCTGAACTTTGCAAGGGCTCCCCAGGGGCATCAGGAGAGAGAACAGTGACTCCTCGCACACGGGACAGATGAGAGTGAGGTTCTGAGGAGCCTGAGCCTGGCGGGAGGGGAGAGAAGGGGATGAACACAGGGATAACCAGGCCATTCACGCTGGGAACGCACCATGCCAAAGGCGTTTAATCCAGACTGTGTCTTGCTTTTATTCCCTTTCCCTCTACAAAGATGCTTTAAATTATTTAATGGGGAAAAGTAGGACTTTGAACTCCAGGAAAATCAAAATGTCACAGCTCTGAGGGCTTTATTTATTTATTTAGTTACTTCTCATGGTATCTATTGAATAGAACCAGCTTTTGGAAAAAAAAAAAAAAAAAGAACTAAAAAGCAAAGTTGCCTTGTCTTCCGCAAGAGCAAGGCCTAACATTTGCTGCAGATGGAGGCTGCCAAGCATATTGGCACACGACCTCAGTGTCTAACAGCTGCGCAATGAAAGGCACTCGATTCCGAACAGCGCATTGCACTGGTCGGCAGTATGTGCTGTCATTAAACAACCAAAGTGCACAAATTGAAATGAAGCAAGATTCTTTTATCCAGAGTTAGTGAAAGGCTGCTGTCTGTGAATTGGGGGCTTTGAAGCCCGAACCTTCCAAACAGCACCAGGAATTCATCAGGGATTTACTACTATTTGGACAAGTGGCCAGCAGAGCGACCATCTACATAGAGTTGGCTGTCTCTACTTGTGAGACCCGTGCTCTTAGACCCAGGGCTTCACCCTCCTGGCTACAGCACCTCCTTGGCTAGCTGGCCATGGGCAGGTCTGAATATGCAGCATTTGGTCTGGCCACAGGCCTGGTCTCCTGCCTTTTTCTTTCTCTCTGTGGTCCCATCGCTTTCACCCTCCCTGTGCACCCCATGCCCAATAATAGCTCACTGCCTCTGTCTACCTCACTCTTTTCCTGTGTACATCAGTTGACACAGTGACCTGTTCCTGGGCCTGTTTGGCTTTATTGCCTCTGTAAGATGGTTGGGTAGGCCCAGGTAGCAGTCCCTGGAGGAATAGGGCCTGCACTCCTTGCCACCCTCAAGTGGCCACACTGGGCAAAGAACACCACATTCCCAGTTCTCAGCCAGACCCTTTACTGGCTCTGGGAGCATAATCACTACAACTGCCAGTTTGCAAGACAGACATTCAAGTTTACTAACAGCCCTTGTACATGGGGGCTGCATCGGTCAGCTTTTCAGTCGCTGGGACAAAGTACCCAATATCAACAACTTAAAGGAAGAGAGGATTAATTTAGCCGACCCTTTCAGGGGACTCTGGCCATTCCACAGATGCCAGGTGGGAACATCATGGAGGAAGGGCGTGGTAGGGCAAAGCTGCTTGGTTCTGGTAGTTGGGAAGTAGAGCAGAGGAACAGTCTCAGAGAAGAAGGGCAAAAGGTCAGAAAGAGCACCCAAAGTCACACTTTTATGAGTCCCCACACAAACCCAGAGTTAGGTGCCACCAGCCCCCTGGGCAGGTCCCAAGCCAACCAAGTTGGTACGCTGATCACAACTCATTCTCCAAAGCTAATGTGTGAGGCTGGACATGTCCTTATTCTGATGATGCCATGGAAACAGTTCACTTTACCCACTAACATGAAGTAGAGCTTCTGAGCAGCAGGGTGACTGCCTTTGCCTGCCAGTTTACTTCGCCATGGTACAGTGGGTTTTATTCCCTCTCCTGCCCTCAGTCTCATCTGCTGGCATCATGATACACTCTGGCACACCCTGGCATCACAGCTGGAAGGGAAGTCCAAGGCCAGAGCTTTCACAGGACTTCATAGCTCAGGAGGAGATAAAAAAAAATGAAGTTCCAGGGAATTCACAGGTGGGATGAACACATCTGCCCAGCCTTGCAGAGGAAGTCTCCACTGAGCTAGTCCTCCTGGGCAGTGTCAGGACTGGATTTTCAGGTCTTGGCTTCTCCTCTGCCCTGGCTGAGGCACAGAGCCTCTGGGCTTCCACTTCTGGGTCTAGAAAGCAGGAAAGGTGGCCCTGCCTTGCAGCTGCAAGGAGCTCTAAATGCCACGCCGTCCTGGGTGCTGCTCTGCTTAAGACACGTTCCAAAGGGACTGAGTGCACTGATGACTTCTCACTGTGCTGGCAGCTAAGACACTGACACGTTTGCACACAAGAGTGAGGAAGCACGCTCACCTTATGCTGCCCTGTGTCTGTCGGGTATCGAGAAAGCTGGAGCGCAGGGATCATCTCCCCACTCACATAAAACACTTGAGAAGCAGCTGAGGGCTGCAGGAGATGTTGGTAAGAGACAGCCGAGCAAGTCCAGGAGCCTGGGAGAGGCCAAGGTGTCTGCAGCACTGCCAGACTCTGGGAGCTGCCAGTGCTGTCCCTGGCTTCTCTCAAGTGTGGAAGATGATTTTTTTTCAATTTTTAAAAATATATGTGTATCTGTATATACAAAATAGTTAGGATAGATATATAGCTACTTTCTCTTAGTTCAATGAGAAGAAAGATTTGGGATGCCCTACCCCCCTCGCTCCTCCCTGAGGGAGCTGGCATGGTGCTGTGCCCAGGGACACCTATTGTTTCTGCTCAGCCCCAGCTGGAGGCAGATCAGTAGCAACCTTTCTGTGGGAAATGGCTTGAGCATCTGCTCATTGCTGTTGCCCAGTGTTTAGACAAGATATCATGGACCCAGTCCTAGCCCAGGTCCGGTGAGTGTGCGGAGAGTTTCCTGCTACCCTGCGCCTGCGGGACCAGTCCCAGCCCAGGCGCAGCGTGGGCCGGACCCTCTCCCAGCCCCTCGGGCCACCCCCCACCACTCCGCAGTGCCTCCCCCACCCCACCCGCCGAGTAGGATTTTCTGCTGAGTTCCGGGAGCCCCCAGACCCAGTCCTAGCCCA
>NW_004524649.1:4316823-4332669 GCF_000260255.1 Octodon degus | reverse complement strand
AAAAAAAAAGATATCATGTCTGCATCTTATACTATGAATAACTACTACAAAGACAACAATTTGCAATGTATTAATTATTGCAACTGTCCTACTAACCTGTTTTGAAACTGTCTCATTGCTATTTGTTTCTCAATAAAATTAATTTAAAAAAGAAGTGTGGAAGATGACCGCTTTCCACAGCTCCCTCTGCTGCCCCAAGAAGAGGTGCAGATGCTTCCTGCTTACTGCTTGCCTGGCCGTTTCCATGAGAGGGACCTGAGTGCTGGCCAGTCTTTTCTCTATGTGTCTGCACTTCCACTTGTACTGCTGTGTCTGTACATCATGCGTTGAGACAAAGCAGTGCAATGAGTTGGAGCAGGTGAAGCCTGGAAAGCCTCTTTCCTCCCAGCCCAGTGCAGGAGGAGCGCTCACTCCAAGGGTCCATCTGTGATTACAGCATCCAGCACTCTGGTGTACCCACTCCCATGCTTTTCCTGAGGAGCCTGTTACTCCACTTAAGGACAAAGATGACCTGGGGGTAGCACTGGGAAGCTGGCAGTGGCTGCGGGCCATAGCATCTCCACTGAGAGGTTGGCCATGGCCTTTGTGAGAGACTCACTGAGTCCAGGAGCCTGGGAAAGTAGAAGTGTGAGGCCAGCAGAGATGACAGCCACAGCAGAGCGGGTCTCTGGAGCCAGCGCATGAGCAAGGTCATGAAGAGAAAGCAAATGTCATAGGGTCCCTGACATGTACAGACCTAGGAGGTATGTGAGGGGAGCAGGGGAACACAGCTCAAAGCATCTACTCGAGATTGTACACACTGGTTAGGTATGAGGAAAGAGGGTTCAGAAGACTTGGACAAGGCTGGCCCATGTGTTGAGCCCAGGTAGTGCAAAAGGGAGGGGAAGGAAACAGAGAATCTGGGATGCCCTACTCCCCTTGCTCCTCCCTGAGGGAGCTGGCATGTGCTGTGCCCAGGGACACCTATCGTTTCTGCTCAGCCCCAGCTGAAGGCAGATCAGTAGCACCCTTTCTGTGGGAAATGGCGTGAGTGTCTGCTCATTGCTGTTGCTCACAAAGGGCGACAGTGGCTCACACACCATGAACCTGAGGTGGGACGGCCAGGAACCAAGTGCTCACGAGTTCCACTTTCTGGAATGGTGCTGTCCATTAGATGCTGGGGGCCCATGCGTCCCAGCTTTGACCTTAAAGCTGCATCTAATAGCAGGAGTTTTCACAGATTGGCCCAGAAATGACTGTGATGCCAAGGTTCACAAAGCTTCCTAAACAGCCTGGACTCCATTGGTCACTCCAGGAGGCTTCGGACACTGCAGTAGGCAGCTCAGGCTTGGCTTCTCCGTGTCAAAGTCCAGGACTCAGCCCACACCAGTCTCCAAGCCTGGAGCATGACTCAGAAGCAGAAGCCCTTGACCTCCTGGTCTGCACACCCTTTGCCAGACAGTACTGGAACCACTTCTCAGTGAAGACTAATTAGGAACTCATCCCAACATCAGCCCTCAGTCTTTTTTCCAGGATAAAATTGTCCCCAACACAAGTCACTGCTCCCCAGCAGAGACCCCAGGGTGGAGTTGGCTTTATGAAACTGGTTGCTATTTTCTAAGTCACCCTCAGGGCACACCGGGGAAAGGTCCCTGCCTCAGAGTCAGTGTCTCAGCCTTGCGGCAGGCACAGCCCAGGCAGGGCGCTGTTTAAGAGTCCAAAACCTCTGCAGATTCCAGATGCTCCGTGTCCCTCCCTGTGCCTGGAAGTCTATTTCCAGCTTGGGCATTGCTATAGAATCCACACTGGGACACAGAGTTTTCTCCCACATAGGGTCAAGCAGAGAGAGATCCTTTGGGTTTGGGGATGCTGTAGCTGAATCCTACTTCTGTTGGACTCTGGACTTTGTTTGAAACAATATCTCTGGGAAAATCAAATATACAGCAGTGTTTTGGGTCAGGGGCCCTCGTTTCAGAGTCTCAGAGAGAAAGCAGCAGAACTGGCCACACTAGGCAGAGCCCAGCTCTGGAATAACACAAGGAGGGTCAGGCAGACATTCTCCACTCGAGTGTTACCTGTCACCTCCAAGCTCATTGCCACACCATGGGCCTGTCATCCAGTAAGAATCACCCTCGCGCCAAACGCACAACAACTCTTGGACTTGTATGCTCACCTCAGCCCTTGTGCCTAGAGCCTGGAAAGCCCTTCCTGGGGCTTGCTGGGAAGCCCCCATGAGCATGCGCCATTGAGCCCAAACTTCTCAGTGCTGCCTGATCTTGCTAAAGAATCAGGCTTAACAGCCTCACTATAGCCTCTGAGCCTCCAGGTCCTGGGGGTCACATCAACCTCTCAGACTCCCAGGTGTACTGCCTTGGGGCACGTTTCTGCCCAGGCCTCTGCACTTGCCCTTCCTTCTGCCCCAAACTCCCCATTCCCAGAAATCTCTGGCTTCATCCCGGTCCCTGTGTCAAACAGCACTTTCCTGCTGCTTCGCAATGCCCCCCCCCCCCACGGAGCATCACTCCCTTCCCTTACTTGGTCCATATTCCTAGCTCTCCACTTGCTGACAGGTGCATTTCATTCACTGCTCATCTGTCTCTATCTTTGTGTCATTCTCCCTGTCTCTCTGCCTCTGTCTCTGCCTCTGTCTCTGTCTCTGTCTCTGTCTCTGTCTGTCTCTGTCTCTGTCTCTGTCTCTGTCTCTGTCTCTGTCTCTGTCCGTCTGTCTGTCTGTCTGTCTGTCTGTCTGTCTGTCTGTGTCTGTCTGTCCCTCTCTCTCTGTAGAAGGTAAAATCAGGAGTTTTCCATCTCTGCCTCCTTCAAGTCAGAGGTGGCATTGGATGGAAGCTCAGCCTCAGGGACTCAGCATGCACTATTCTGTGACCTGAGGCTGAGATGGTGTCAGGAGAACAGCTTGAGGCTGCAGCCTGGAGGCTCCTCTTGCATCTTCACAGGGCAGGGACTTAGCAAGCTTGTTGCACCTTCTGCGAAGGACAATGATCCCACTCCCAAGGGCTCTGCTTTCCTGAACTGACCACCAGCCCCAGCCCCAAGGCCCAAAAGCAGCCCCAGAGAGCCAGCACCTCAAGACAGCAAGGGAGCTGTGTCCAGTGACCCTCACTGCCTGCTAGGCAAAGACAGGGAGGGTGAACACAGATTCTGAGCTCAGATGCTGCCAGGGACCTCGCGGGTCAGGCTCTGAGTTCTGATTTGCCTTGCCTTTCTCTTCCCAAGACTGGTGACGGTGGTGACTGTCTCTGTGGAGACCAGGATCTCACCAAGTGCTGCCATTTGGCTTCCTATACGTCCAAGATGGGGAGGGCCAGAGATGGAGCCTAGCTTACTCCAGGGTAGTAACACAGGGCCACCTCTAGGGGAGCCCAATTGTGTTATTTTAGCACCTTCCCACCCCTCCAAAGAAGGTGCTTCTCCCAAGTTGTCCCCAGGCTGGATGGCACTGTCCCTGATCTGATATGATTTTCACAATCTGTTTCCTGTTCTGCACTCTGACACTTTATTTAGTGTGTCGTTTTGTTTTTATTTGTTTGGATTACACTGAACATGAACGTGGTATCTTTGAGCTGAGCCACATCCCCAGCCCTTTGCATTTTTTACTTTGAGACAGAATTTTCCTAGGTCACTAAATTGCCCAGGCTGGGATCAAACTTGCAACCCCTAGCCTCAGTCTCCCAGAGTGCTGGGGTTTCGTTCAGGTGTACACCACCACATCTGGCTCCTGTGCATCTTGGGCTCTGTGGTCACGACCCTTCCTGTCCTTCTTCCCTCTTGCTGATGACCCCATTACTGTTCCACTTTCCCCATCTTTAGAGATACTCCCTGGAGTGGCCAGGTAAGAGTGTAATGGGCCAGTGTAGGCCATGAAACCTGTAAACAAAGCTTGCAACTTGTCCAGAGGTTTGTTTCTTGGAAAGCCTTTGAAATCTAGTAATTCCAAGTGAGATGTACATTTCCCATTCCTAATGCCATCTCAGGCCCTCTCTAGCAGGCACTGGGAGCTGGAGCCGGAATGCTTTGCTCAGTAGGTAATGTGAAAAAAAAGAAAAGAAAAGTGAAGCAGTTGCCCGGGTCCCAGGGCTCAGCTTTCTGGAGCAGGACTGGTTACCTCCATTCCCAGCACTTTGCTATAACTGACATCTTGACAGGAAACACACTTTGTCCCCTCGACACACACACGGCTGTGCCAATGGGAACTCTAGCTCCTCTATGACGCTCACAGCCCCTGTCCTTAACACTGAAGCCATCAGGTACTCATTTGCAGGGGCAGCAATGTGCCCTAGGGGACTTTGTTTTGCAACTGACATGGATGGGGTCTGTGCTTCCCTAGGGGCAGCCTCTCCTTTCCTGCTGCACCTGCTGAGACACTGTGGGCCCTGCCAGCTCCTGGTCCCTGCCACAAGAAGGCACTGGGGGCTGCGCCCCAGGGTGGTGGAAAGAAGCTGGCAGAAGTCAGAACGGCAGCAATGCGGCCTCCACCTCAGTTATTCTGCACCTGCGGGTCCTCTGGGCCCCACGCTACAATCTGGAGGACTGTGACTGTGAGCGTGTGGGCCACGGCCCCTAGTAGGGGTGGGCGACCATGCCATGGCATCGGTCCTGGCCTTCTGACTCACTCCAGCATGGTTAAGCTTATTTTCAGAGTTCGTTTTTCATTTTTTGCTTCTTTTAGTAGCTGTGTCCCTTGCCCATGTGGCCCCACAGGCGGGGCTGCAGGTGCTGATGTCTTCCAGGGTGGTACAGCCATAGGACAGAGAAGCAGGTATCCTGTGGCTTCCATGGAGACTACATCACAATGGCTCCCAACAGCCAAGGGGCACAGTGGAAGGTGGCATGTGAGGAGCGGAAGCTGCTCTAAAATGCATGAAACGCAGAGTCTGATGTTGTCCCTCCTGTGCCACCCAGGCCCACCTTGGGGACCTGGAGAAATGAGGAGAACTGGAGACTCCCCACTGTCTTCTGCCATCAACTGAGCCCCAGGAGAAAGTCCTGCTGGGTGCCTGCCCTTGAGCAGGACCATGCTAGGGGTGGGAGAGCCCCCTAGGAGGCAGCAGGAGGCCAGCTCTTCTGCTTACCAGAGGACTGAAGAGGACAGAGCTGGGCTCATCCATCTACTCGTGCTGCACAGTGGGAAGAGCACCCGGAGAATGCACAGCCGTGATAGTCCCCTTGTTTTTCATAACTTTTTCCTTTTGTTTGTACAGACTATAATTCAACTCATTCTTTCTTTTTTTTTAATTTTTTTATTATAATTCTATTTTGAACATTTATTTAGTGTGTGTGTGGCCAGCTCAGCCCACCAGGGGGCGGGGCTGGCTGGCATGTGGTGCTGGGGGATTGAACCGTGGTCCCTGTGCTTTGTCAAGCTTGGTCCAAGTAGGTGCTTTAGACCACTGAGCCATCCCGGCAGCCCCTCAACTCATTCTTTCTAATTAAAATATTTAAATTGCCTATTTTTTAAAATCAAGAGAATGCTGCACAGTAATTAGAAATCAGTCAAAGCCAGGGGTTCTAGTTAGAACCTGGTTAGTCTCCCAGGAGTCTTTGTGCTTGAAGTTGATCCACGGTGGGGTGGAACTGACAATGAGCTGAAATGACCAAAGCCATGAGCCAAAAATAAACCTCTTCTTCTATAATTTGTGTCAGGTATTTTTTCCTAGCAACTGAAAAGATGGCCAACAGAACAATAGACCTTAGCTAAATTTATTAGGGTACATTCATATAAAAATATTATTCAGTTACTTAACAGGATGTTTTCTTAGTGTGGTTTTTAAAAACTAATTTGTCAGTAAGGAAATGTTTCTGTATGAGATTCAATATATGTTCATTAGTAGTAAGTCTTGCCAATCTAATTTTAGTGGATCTACATGGTGAACAAGAGGCTCGTACTGGGCATCGCCCTTTGGAGCTGCCAAAGGAACTGGAAATGTTGATATAACACAAACTGAATCCAGGCAAACACAGAAGCAGATGTGGCCGGCTGTTGTCAGCGTGCGCTAGATAGGCTTGCAGAACGGGCGGCGGGAGAGTGGGAATGAATGTCATATGCTGTGAGCCCTCAGACATTCTGGTCTCGAAACACGCAGGGACAGAATTAGGAGGTGGGGGGAGAATCCAGGGCAGAAGAGTCCTGCTTTACATTAGGGCGGCTATCTTGGGCAAGGCAGGAGGAATGAGAAAAATGATATGAAAGACTGGGTGCTGACCATGCAGAGCCCACGGTCCTGAAGCAGAAAGAACCACGTACTCAAAGGCCAGGAAGACATGGGAGGAATCAGCAATAGTGGAGGGAATTTGGACTGGAAATAAGGCAAGCTGAGAAAGCTCATAATAAAATATAGGTAAATCCCAAGCTTCCCAGAGCTCATCCTCTGTGAGAAGGGGCTCCCGAAGGGAATGGGAGAGCATGACATCCCCCGTGATGAAGTTGTTTATGGAGCAGACTCTTATAAAACACAGGAGTTTACTTATCTTGTAGTTAAAGGTCTATGCCTCAGAGAGGACACTGAATTAAGTTAACCTCAGGACCTATTCCCAGCATGGATAAATTTATAAACATGCCTAGAACAATCAAAAGCAACAACTGTACATCATCATAGTCATCATCACTATCATCATCATCAAAACATTTATATTGTACACAACATCCACATGCAACTTCAGAAAAGCCAGGTGAGCATGCACAGCCCCTCACCCTTTCATGGAGTGATAAGGCTGTGGGCACGGGGTCATCTGACCGTGATGACCAGCTTGATTGTTCACCCTCTGCATGACATAGGGCCCAGTGTTCAGCACCCGTCGACCTCCCCTGAGGGCATTGTGGTGCTTCCTGTGTGAGCCGACACGAACAATGGATATAGTGGGGAAGGGGATGCAATCGGCCCAGCCCTCTCATGCACTTTGGTACCACTTCTTGGTGGTCATACTGCTCTCAGATTTTGTTCTAGGATGATAAATGGGGCACCAGGAACTAGTTGTTGATCACACAGCCCTCTGAAGAGGCTGCCTTTTTCTTCCTGATCCTTTGTCCAGCCAGATTCCACAGGATTCTGTTTGTCTGAAGCTGCCCACAGTGTTAGCAGAAGCTTGTCCAAGGAGCTGTGAGTGGCTGTCTCCATAAACCTTCCAGGCCAGCTGATGATCAAAGCAGCTGAAAGGATAGAGAGCCCAGGCCTCACTGAGCTCGCAAAACAAGTTGTACAATCTGTTCGCTGATAGCTGTGGATTTTTTAAGGTCTGTATGTGCATCTGAATTTTGTGTGAAACTGGCTTTCCTAATAGCCTATGAGCCAGTGTGAGGGGTGAGGATAGGGAGCTGATACTGACCCATCTATAACTTCTTTAGAGGCTGCCACTTGCTACCAGAAAGCACCCTAAGAATTTTGCATGACCAGATCATCCAAGTCCAGCTGGTACACTAATGCACTTGAGCTATAATCACAGCGTGAGTATTGATTTCCAAGTGAGAACTTGTTTGCATATTTGATGCCCTCCATCCGGGTCTCTGGAGCAGAGCTGTTCATTGGAGTCAGAAGAGGGAAACAACGTCTCTGTCCTGGTCACTCCCATGTCCTCGGTGTCCAGCATGGTCTGGACCAACGATGGTGACTCTCTCTTAGAGCTTTCAATGATAACAAACACCTACTGCAGCGTGGGTGCCATTGGTCTGCCACCACCAGTCTAGACCATAGGAGGCAGATGATGAAGACTGGAAAAGGGAAAGAGCCCATGTGTGTGTGTGAGGGTGCTGAGCCTCCACTTTTCTGCTGGCGCTCTTGGGGGAGAGGCTGGCCGTGTCCCTGCTGTGTGTCTGCCTCATGGGATTTGGCATAGTGGGGACAGAATGGACTCTCTTTTGGTGAAAGCACCAGGGTGAGTCTGCTCACTCTTGATTCAGTCTCTAGAAGATCTCAGAAAAAATTTCCCTGAGCTTAGCCAAGTCATAAAGTTCAGGATTGAAAAAAAAAAAAAAGGTTTGAAATCTCTGAACATTATCCTGTGGTTTCCTTAAGGGGGAAACATCAAAATTGAGTAGACATACTGCTTACAATTTGAAAATAGAATAAAATGCCCCATCCCACCTGATTTTAGAAGCCAAAGCTCTTGTCCATATAAGCAGGGAACAGGTGGGGTTGGACTTGTGCCATCCTTACAGGGCCACCAACCACACAAGCCAGTCCTTGTGAAGTCCCTCATGCCCTAAATCAGGCCCCATGCCCTAAATCACAAGGACAAGTACAACTCTCAGCCAAACACAGGCTGTACCTCTATTTTATTTTTTAATGTGTTTGGTACAAGGTCTCACTATGCAGCTTGGATTCATAGAGATCCTCCTGTTTTCAGTCTCCCAAGCACTGGGATTACAGGCGTGCACCACCATACAAGGTCACGGTCATTGGCTCAGCTTGCCCCAGGAGTGAGGCTGGCATGGCATGTGGTGCTGGGGATTGAACCCCGGTCTCTGCTTTTGCCTAAGCAGGCACTTAGTTCACTGAGCTATCTCACAGTCCCTGTGCCTCTATTCGTAGAGACGGCTTTCCTAGTACATAGTCACATCATCCACCTCCACATTGTCTGTGACACTATGATACACCAAGTCACCACACAGCCTCCAAAGTCCTAACATATTGCTATCTGGACCTGCTGCCTGGGTCTTCAGTGTCTAGAAAGACACGTCCATGGGCCGGGGTGGACAGCAGCCTTTTCTATATGCTTAAAACAACTGATATGACAGTAGAAGGTAAATAACTTTCAAAGTGCTGGGTGTATGACAGGCTCTCTGTGTTCAGTCTCATTCATTTGTTTTTCTTCCTTCCTCAGCAGATGGGAGGTGGTAGCAGAAGGCACAAGCCTATCATGAAAATTAACATATTAATAAAATGCCAGCAAGAGAAGATGGAGATTAATACAGGGACATGAACTTCTAATTCTATATTATCTTATACTCATAGTTCCCTGACTGCTTTCTTTTCCTATGCATTGTTATAGTGAATTTATTTAGTTCTCTTAAAACTTTTTAGAATTATCATACATCTCAAATAGCTTAAGCAGTTTGTTGAAAAATATAAATACCCATGTATGCACCATCCATATTTTTCTAACTAACACTGACATAGTCATCCCATATTTGTTTAGGATTTTTTATGAAAAGAAATGCGATGTTGATGACACAGCCTCTTTCCCCCTTCTCCAGCCTCCCCTACCAGACACAACCTCTATCCTGAGGTGGCTTGCATTCCTCCAATCCATATCTTAAAATTTATAACATATGCGTACACACATGGTGCATGGAGTTGTTTTGTATGTTTTTAAATGCACATGGCTGGGGTACGATTTTACACATTTTTGCAACTTGCTTTTATTTTGCAGCACTAGAGCTTAGAAATCCATCGATGCTGAAGTAAGTGGATTTAGTGTATTCATTGTACCAACTGTGTCATAGTGAAAGCACACTCTCAATTTATCCCCCGCCGATACCAATGAAGGAACGTTCTGATTGCTTCAGTATTAGAGGGGGAGAAAGGCTTCCAAGTTCTCGTGCTTTTCTGCATGATAGAGTAACTATAGTTCACATGAACTTACTGTATATTTCATAAATTTTATACAGAACTAGAAAAGAGCAGCTGAATATCTCCCAATACAAATGAGAAATATTTAAGGAGATGAAAAATTCTGACTACATTTATTTGTTCATTATGTACTCTGCACACATATTGAGTTATCATATCGCATCCCATGAATCTTTGGATTTATTATGTGTCGATTAAAAATCTCAAAAAGCTGCAGTGAATGTCGTTGTTGATATGGGGGCGCCTCTCTGGTCTACACCTGAGAGAGCTGAGATCTTCAGGTACCGAGGAAAGCACAGCTGTACTGTGGAACGACATTGTGTTCTGAAGAGCTTGCCCACTTTCACACTTCAGCCAGCAGCGAATTCCCTTCATCCTTAAGAATGGGTCCTCAAAAGAAGAGAGGGGCTGAACAGGAAGCAAATGAAACTGTTGAAGGAGAAATGTGTGAGGCGCAGTGATGGCAGGGGACTGTGAGATTCCACGGCGCAGCTCTGACCACATGGTGGGAAGCCTGTAGAAGGATCCTGATGGACAGGGGATGCTCTCTCCACTTCTCTCTTAGATCTTAAATGACTTCTTCCCCAGGACCCTAGGAAACTGAGCATAGCTTTAGATATGTATTGATTATGCTGGAAATCAGGCATCCATTGGCCCCTTTGTTGGCCTTCTAGATTTTACCAAATGCTCTCTTCCCACTAACATCTGTCCATTGGAAGTCTTGTAGAAATGCTCTGGGTCCAAACACATGATGAAAAAGGATGTCCGCAGCTCCTCCTGATAGGGGGAGAGGCCACCAAAGCAGACTGAAGCTTTGTTGAGAAGATGGGCAATTATCCCACTGAGCTCTGCTGAAGGTTTCTGGTGACTCTGGTGTGATTTGGAGAACATTTCCTAGGTTTCTTGTCCTCCCTTCTTCCCTTTGATTTACTGTTCTGAGTAAATATGTATCTAGCTTTCTTCTGGAGTTGCAACTCTAGTTCTGTTTGCTGATGCCCACCAGGAGATCCACCAATGGGGATCGATTCTCCCACCTGGGGCCCCGGCCCGGTTCGCTTCCTTGGTTCTTGGTGTGCTGCAGTGCTCCCATGTGTGTGTGTTCTGAAGGCAGATGTTGTTCCCTTAGAAACAATGCTCAGTGCCTGTATCTGTTCCCCTTGCCCGTAGCCTCCTGGCTCACAGGTGTGCAGAGCACAGTGTAGACCCTTGGGGTCACAGTGCACGCATAAGCCTTTCAGCTCCTTCAGGGAGGATGTGTGCAAAAACAGTCTGGGATTTGCAAAGGGAAGAAGGCATTTGTAGATAGGAGAAGGAAGGCAGGAGAACAGCTTCTGCTAGAGGCTGTGGTGGGGACATGGACGGGCCTCGGATGACCAAGCACTGGACTCTGCATCCCATCCCTGTGTTCCACGTTGTGTTCTCAACCCTGGAGGAGTGTCAGGGCCAGGGTGAAGTTGGCACAATGGCTCTGGGAGCCCTGAGCTTAAGAAGAGTGGCCTTAGATCCTCCAGCGATCCCAGGGAAACCGTCCTCCCCGAGATCTGATCATCCAACCCAAGAAGCATGATCCAGAGTCCTGCAAGGACCAGCGGTGAAGTGTGGAGAATCAGTATCTCACCCAGGAAACAGGAAATGCTACTGTGGGAGCTGAAATCACGGGTCCTCTTTCATGGCCGTGTGTTCTGATGCTGCCGTGTGGACCTCGGGTCAGAACATGTCAGAAATTTCCAGCCACAGAGAACTTTGCCTGAACCAGCGGTGCATGAAAGAGAATTGTCAACTGCTACAGAGCCCTTCTTGTGCTCCCAGCCTTGGTGGTCCCTCATTGTGTCATCTCATGTGCCTGAAGATGCTCTGGACACTCTTTAGGCCTGGGTATATCTGTAGAGCAAACACCTGATCTGCTGCCCTGTGGAGACAATGGTGTCCTGTCCTCTCTGGGGCTTTCTTGCCCTGGGCAGTGCTGGCTGGATGGGGCTGTGCTACCTGACTTGTCCAACAAGACAAGGAGGAGGCAGAAGGGACATCATCATCCTAGGCCAACAATGGAAACACTGCCGTGGTGGATCCTTGGCTCCCTCCCAGCTGGGTCCAACACTGCTGCCTCAAGGGAGAAAGGGTGCAGCTCAGGGAAGCTTTCCATTCTAAGGTGAGAGATGCAGTCCTAGAAAAGCCACATGGCTTGGCCAGAGCCACCAAGCCCCTCTTATCCACGGAGGAATTTCACACAGAGCAGCATCCACTGGACATCTACTGTGGGTCTCACCACGCCCTTTGGGAAGGACCAAGAGCATCAGGGGATGAAGGCATGGTGCTGCGTCCTGGGAGCTTCCACATGGTCTCCTCGGCATGCACACACTGGACCTCTAGAAACATGGGGTGCAGGTGGCACTTCTTCGCTCCCAGAAGACCTGCTACTTCATTTAATGAGTTCCAACACACAAGCTGTCACCATCTGCCTGTCCCACATGTGGTTTCCACTGTGCCCAACCCCTCACAGCATAAAGCCCTCTCGCTATTCTGCACACCTTGCCTGCTGGACCCTGGATGTGGCCCTGCATGTCTCAGCACTGAGGGGGCCCAGGACACTGCCCCTCCCCTCATGTGCAGTCCGTGGCTGGTCGCCATGGCCTCTGAAGGGTTAACTGGGGAAGCAGTGTGGGATTCCAGAGCTAGCAGTCGAATGCCAAGAGTCCCTCCTCGTGGGGCTGAGGCCAGCCCAACATCTGGCCGGCACCTGAATAAATGTATGAGGTTTCCCTCTCAGTATCATAGAAATGCTGCACCTTGATTCATGGTTATGAACCCACGGCAGTGAGATCAGGGTGAGCATGGCAACATTTCCTCCACGAGGGGATCATCCACGGCACACAGCATGAAGCCATGTCCGCCCACTGCACCCCAAAGCCTGGGAGACCACCACCATCGAGGATCCTGTGGCCCCGCATTCCATTCCGCTCACTCACTCTTCACAGCAAGCATTCTGTTCAGGGCAGCCAGCTGGACCTCTCTTCTGCCCTGGTTCCCTCTCCACCTCTTCCAGCCTCACTTCACCCCAACACACAGAGCCATAGGATCCCTATCCCCTTCCCTGTATGCTGTGGTTACCCAAGCCTTGTCGCTCCATGTGGCTAAGATTCCAAGCAGACCCTTTGGAGGGGCCTGCGACTGCTCTTCTCCTTCTCTTTCTTTTGCTCTCTCCTCGCCCTCCTTAACTGAGTTCTGTGAAAGCTTTGCAGCAGAAGGGATCATGCGTGAGCCTGACATCTATCTGCTTCCCTGACTGAAAGCTACAGCCAGCAATGCAGTTTGCCTACAGCAAGCAGGTCATGGGAGGTTCTGTAACCCCACATCTCCATGGTATAGATGTGTCACAAAGTTCTCACAAGATCCTCTGCTTTCCTGGGGTTCTCATGCCTCTTGGACCTGTGGGTCTTCAGTCCTTGCTTTCACCTGCCCTTCTTATCCCTGAAGTCCTCTGCTGAGTTTCACCTCACCGTCATCCACTGAACTGTAACAGCACCGCGCCAGGGCAACTCTCTCTGCTCTCTGCCCCCTTGAAGCCAGGATGCCCTCTGAGAGCTCCCCAGGCCTGCCTGGCCCTTTCATTATGGCTTCTCACCATGCATCAGATGAGCCAGCTCCACTTACCCCATCCCCTCTCTCCAAAAGTAGATCCACAAGCAGGTTTCTAATGCCAGCACTTGGCATGGGAGCCAGTGTCAGGAAGTGAGGGAGGTCAACATGAAGGATGTAGGGTTGTGCACACGAGCTCTGCCTGTGGGCCACATGGACTCCATCCTGCTATGACCCTCGAGATGACTGAAAGGAGAAAGCTATAGAGCAGCAAAGAGCAAGGAACCTGGGGCACTGACGCCCAACTGTGGCACCTCTTTTCTTGGGGATAGGTGGCCTCCAGCCTGGAACATTCTTCCCCTCAAACTTTCAATCCCTTCAAACAGCAGGGTAGCCTTCTCACCCAGAGGATGCTCTCAAGTGGAGAAACCCTGTCACTGTCTTCTGGAGATATCTAGTGTGGACCTAGGGACTAAGAAGGTGTACTACAGGCCTCACTGTCCATACCCCTGAAGAGTAGAGTCTGGGCTGCAGTCACCTCTGGGTCCCCAAGAGGTAGAATACAGCAAACTTCTGGATGATTTAACAGAACGTGACAGTGAACTGAACTAATTAAATACCTCACACCATCAAGGGACCAACATAAAGCTAAAACCTGGCCTCTTGACTATATTTTCCAAAGAATTTCACAGAGTTTTGAACCTGGTCACCCTTTTAAGCAGTTTGCATGATCTTTCCTGGAGTCCTGGCAGACTTAGTCAAAAAAGGCCTGTGACCAGCACAGCATTTCCTATCAGCATATTTCTTAAATCTCAATGAATTGCATCTACTTCATAATACGTCTTCATTTCTTTTAATAGTTTTAAACATTTAAACTACCAGTTAAATGATTTTTATTGCATGTTTTGGTGAGCAATCAATGTTCCAGAGTAATTTTCTGCAGCTGTAGGAGGACTTCATGTGTCTCCCAGCTCTTGCCAATCCCAAGGCTGAGTCACAGGGCCTCTTTCCACATGGGAATGACAGGTGACAGGGCTCTGGCTCTGTGAGCACAGTCATCTGGGACATAAAATTTCCTCATGGAGGACTATGAGCTGTCATTGGTGCTGGCTAGCTCTGCTGTTCCTCCCTCCACTGATGCAAGAGCTCCACTCCATAAAGATGGGTCTGCTGCCCAAGCAAGGGAGAAGGAGGAGGGTTGGGGCAGGGATAGCCGCATCCTCTCAAGGGACACATGGTATCACCCAGCTCCTGATGACCTACTTCCTACTCAGCAAGTTCTCCCACCAAAGTGGTGGCCAGGTTCCCAGATTCATTAGTGGGGAAGCCACTAGCACTGGCAAATGGCTACGCAGAGTGGTAGCAGCCTTTTCTCCATCTCCCATCTTGTCCTGGCAGAAACCCGGTCATAGTTTAAAAGCTTCTTCCCTCCCTCCAGGCAGCACCAAACCTCTCTGCTTCTAGTTTCCAGCTTCCTGCTTCTGACTTCCGGTTTCCAGTTTCCGGCTTCCTGTCAGGCTCCGCCGGGCCTTCTTGCTTCCCAGGCTTAGTTTTCTCCATGGCTGTAGTCATACATCAATGTCCTCCATTGCGCACTCCACATTCTTTCACTCCATTAAGCCACCAAGGTCCTTCCTATCACACTTACCCAAGATCCTTAGAAAAAGTTGGGGGATTATGATTATAGCCTTGGACAACATAAAGACATTTCCATCAGTCCTATAAGATTGTATTGGAGCTGAAAACTCCTATGGCTTCATGATGGCGCACCTCACCATGACTAGAACACATCACTTCCTGTTTGTGGGCATGCTGAGGTCTAGAACATACCTCACTTCTGGTCACAGAAATGCACAGCACACACAGCCAAGCGGCAGCACACAGCGGTCACTGTGCTGTGCTTGTTATCATTACGTTAGGTTTAGGTTTATATAACTATATTCAGTGACATTTTTTTTTACAACAACAAAACCATGTATTGGTATGTGTCTCAAAACATCTCCCTGGCATTAAGCACATGGTCATATGAGCATTCTATTTTTTCCTGTCCCTTACAACCAAAAATAGAACTAAGAAAAATCCAAGCCCACTATCACCTGTCATGAAACCTCTAATCGTTCTTCTTTAGTTGCAATGTTTAATAACAGTTAAAAAGTAAGTGTTAACAGACTGTGTTCAGCGATTAAGTGTTCTATGTGGGCATGCTTATGCACATGTGTGTGGCATGCATATTTGAAAAGAGGAACAAGTTTGCTGCTCCTTTCCTGCTGTGTCTGCTTTCTCGCTTCTCTGTAATCTCCAGTGACCACCCTCCTATCCCCTCTAATGTCACCACCTATGGGAGATTTTCCTTGGGACCCACTGCTTCCCTCTAGGTGGAATCTATGGTCACCTCTTAGCTCTCCATGCTTTGCATGGCTCCTGTGTAAAAGTGCATTAGAGGCAGATGGTGACCCAGTGTGGAGTGTCCCAAACAGATCACATGCAAAGACTCTAATACAAGTAAGTTTACCTGGGCTGCGGGGATAGATCAGAAGTCTAAGCACCGGGGCTGGGGAGATGGCTCAGTAGGATAAACGCTTGACTGGCAAATGCAAGGATCTGAGTTCAATCCCCGGTTCTGCCAAAAAAAAAAAGAAGAAGAAGAAGAAGAAGAAGAAGAAGAAGAAGAAGAAGAAGAAGAAGAAGAAGAAGAAGAAGAAGAAGA
>NW_004524649.1:4295805-4316723 GCF_000260255.1 Octodon degus | reverse complement strand
GAAGAAGAAGAAGAAGAAGAAGAAGAAGAAGAAGAAGAAGAAGAAGAAGAAGAAGAAGAAGAAGAAGAAGAAGAAGAAGAAGAAGAAGAAGAAGAAGTCTAAGCACCTGCCTGGCAAGCGCAAGGACCCAGGTTCCATTCCGAGTACTGCATTCCATATTGGCTCTCAAAACCAGGCATGGTGGTGCATATCTGTAAGCCCAGTGCTGGGGAGGCTGAGACAAGAGGATCACTACAAGTCCAAGCTGCACAGTTAGACCTTGTATCAAATAAATATATTTTGAAGAGATTTTTTAATTAAAAAAATAAGTTTATCTAAAGATAAATTTTTCTAGAGCTGACCCTAGAAAAATTTTCTGAACATGTTCACAAATGCCACCCCAACATAAGTATAACCTCTGTGTTTCAGTCCCCTAAAGAAGCAGGCACCACTGCAGCTCTGTACAGCCTGGGACTCCAAACCCACTCAAACACCTCCACCCCTGGAGCCCTCTGAGAAGTTGCCAGGGTGTGCACTTTGCAGCTGCACTGTTTCCTTGGGTAGAGCTTTGGGGCATTGACCTGGTGGGTTCCTCTCAACACTCAGCTCTGATCTGCCTGGAGACCCCTCCCTTCCTCTAGACCCCAGTGAAGTCTGCTGGGTGGTGCTGCTGAGTCAGATGGAATTCACTGTGTGAGAGGAAAGAAAGGGGTCTGCGTGAGTTGGTAGGGAAAGGAGTATAGAGTGAGTGAATGCAGACAAAAGTGTGTACAGGTCTCCATCCCTCATGGAGAAAAACTATAGAACTGAAAACGGCTTTGGCTTCCTGCAACCTTTAGTACTGAAAAGCCAAGAACTCAGTCTTAGAATACATTGTACTGAAGTCACAATTTCACTGCAGCATCCCTAATCATGAAGATACTCTCTCTCTCTCTCTCTCTCTCTCTCTCTCTCTCTCTCTCTCTCTCTCTCTCTCTCTCTCCACTATCTTAGAAGGTGAAAGAGTGGGAAGTTCACAGGAGGAGGCCAGAGCACTGTTCTTCATGCCGTAAAGGATGATCTAGAGGTTTGTCTGCAGAGAAGCATTGGAACGGGGGGTGACAAAGAATAATGTGTCAGATTCTGCATAAGGACTCTGCAGGGACAAGATGGCAAAAGGGTCAGAAGGAGCTGGGTGATCAGCTTCCCCACCCTAGGGCGGGAGTGGGTACCAACCTAAGCCAAGGTTGGGCAGTGGTGCCTCGCACTGGTGAACCCACACTGGCAGGGAGGCCACAGGGCTGGGTGCAGCCAGAGGCAGTGCTGGCCCCGGAACGGAGGCCACAGCTCTGAGAGGTCACCTTCCCAATCGTCCAAGGTAGAGCTGTGTATTCTGAGCACCTAGGCTACACATTGGCTGAGTCAGGGGTGGTTCTGCGGTTCCCTAATGAGAATGGTTTCTCAACCCTGACAGCCAGAGGGACAGTCCCTTGAACAAGCAGCTTCTTAGTCTCCAACACTGCAAGGCACCAGGTTAGTTTGCGTCTTGCACACTGGGTGGTTCCGGATTGCTTTACTATGCACACTACGCATGTGTGGGCGCAGCTCGCGAAGGACTGGCCTGGCCTCTCTCCCGGTCCCCACCCAGCCATGCTGGATGTTTTAGAGATGGTGGCCACCACAAAAAAAATGAGCCCAATTAGCTTTTTATTTTTCTCTTTTTATGTGAATCTAAAAATAACAACCCCCTGCTTTTATGTTGCTTTGAAAGAGGATCCCAGAATTCATGAGGATGCATATCCCTTTAATGTGTGTTAATTTGGAGTCCCCTGAAGCAACAGCAGCAAAGATAAGAATGTTGACATGTGTTATTTTTGGATTCTTCAGATCTGAGAAGATAAAGTCAAAATATTCTCAAAAACAAATGAAGCCGGGGAGATGGCTCAGTGGAATAAGCGCTTCCCTGGCAAGCACAAGGGCCTGAGTTCAATCCCTGTTCAGCAAATAAAAAATAAATAAATAGCATTAATAAAAAACAAATGAAAAAGTAAGAAGCCACAGTGTTCCTTCCAGTATTGGGGCCTTCGGCAGGTAGATTCTGTGTGCAGGAAGGCTGCACCCACCATTTCAAACACTCCTCCTTGGCTGGTTGGCTATTGACCATCATGCTGGTTGGTCAAAAAAAGTATTGCGGGGGGTGATGTGGGAAGTAGGGCTGGAGCTTCGGGACCCCTGCACAGGTCGGGACTCAGACTCTGACCCAGGACACGCTACCATCTGGCAGGTGCCTTTCAGGTTCACATCACTTTAATCTCAGCTCTTAGCTCCCTGACCCTGGTACTTTCCAGAGCTATGTAGAGAGATTAAGTGACAGCGTGAATGTCAAGCACCTGTGGGGGAGGCTCTGGGTACATTTTTCTTCTCCTCCTCTTCTTACCTTCCTGGCTCTATATAGGGAACATGTGCACCATGGCTTTCAACTCTATTGCAAGCTATGTAGCAGAGGTCTGAATGCAGAGAGCTTATTGGTGAGCAGAGCCCAGAAATCCACCAGAAGGTTAGAAAGCCAAGCACCTCACAGGGTTGCTGAGCAAGTAACCCAGGCTGCATGCCACTGCAAAACTCTACAGGTGACCTAAAACATCTGTGTCAGAAGCATCCAGCCTCAGGGCCTGGGCTTAGGGCTTTTGAACTCAACCCTCCTGAGTCATTGACCCAGAGTTCTCCCAAAGGCTTCCCACTTGCTCTGTTCTCAGAGGGACTCCCAGTTCAAGGTTCTAGACAGACACTAAGGAGGACATAGAACTAAAGTGTCAGACCAGGAGGAAATGAGATGGGTAATATTATGGTTTATATCAAGATGTTCCTCCAAAGCTCATGTGTTGGTAAGTTGTACTTTGGGGAGGTGATGAGTCATGAGTGTGCGATGCTCCTGGGTTTATAGATAGGTATGGTATTGGGAGGCACAGCCTGGTAGGCACCAGTGGGTGCTGTGTGCATGGCCTGGCAGGACATGTGTCCCTCCTCCTTCTTTGCTCTCTGCTTCCTGTCTGTCATACCATGGACTGTTTCTCTGCAATGTCGCTCTGCCATGCTGCCCTGCCTGAGTGCTGGCCAACCATGGACTGATGCTCCTGCAAACTATGAGGCAAAATAAACCCTTTCTCTACCTTAAATTGTGGTTGTCAGCTATTGTGTGCCAGCACCAAGAAAGTAAATAAGACAGGAAGCTTGGATGGCATTTGCCACAAGTCCCTTTGGCTGAAGAAACCAAAAAGAAAATCAGATTGACTGACTCTAATTTAGATATTAATTTAGATATTAATTTAGATATTAGATATTAATCCAATTTAGATATTAATTACCTTGATGCAATTAATACCTTTTTGGCCAACATAGGGGAAAATCTCAATGCTACATCAAAAATTATATTTAATTTTAGCTTGAGGTTATCTTTAAAAGCCTCACTAGCCCAACTACTTGTAGAAAAAGGAGTATGAAATGGGCACATGTGTGTGATAAGATATACATGTGTGCAGTGAGCAGTTACAAAGCTCCTTGTGGATGTCAGCTGAGAACCAAAGCTACCTTCATGGGCTTATTACAAGGACCAAGCTGAGCACAGCTGGAGAGGGGACAGGGCAGAAATGGTAGGTCCCGATGTAGGGAGTAGATGTCACTAAACCTGGAGCTCTGACAGATGAGTGCCAGATATCTGGATGGAATGAGGGGGTGAGATGAAGGGACCAGGGAAGGATGGCCCTGACACTGGGGCCAGTGTGAGGCATCCAGCAGAGAACCCGAGACCCCAGAATCTCTTCGTGGCACCTTGGTGGGGCCACTTCCACACCTGCCTGGTACCCTGTGCATCCTGACAATGCAAACAGCAGTGCATTTAGAGAAGCTCTGCCCAGTAGGGACCAGGGCATGGAGCATCTAAGCTGCAGCTACCTCTGTCCCTTGAGTGCATGAAGTGTGTCCACCCAGACACTGAGTTCTACATTTTTTTTTTCAGTTCACTGAAATTTAAACAGCCAAAGGTGCCCAGTGGTTATCCTGCTGAGAGTGATGTTGGAACACACGCTGTCAAGGAGCAAGTGGAATTCTTGGGCTGGCTCAGTCTCCCAGTCTCGCAGTGAGGTCTTGGTTGTGTGAGCCAGGGCACTATACCCAAGGCTAATTTATAGTCACCTCTCCAGCAGCAGTGCATTTGGTTCCAGTGTGGCCGGCCACCAGGCATCCCCACAGGCAGTCATGAGGCTCTTGGCCTTCTGCCAGCACTGTGATAGACTCAGGCGGCCAAGGACAGGATGCAAATGGCAGCCACCAATGGGTGGAAAACATCTCAATTTTAATCCAAAGTGGGTGCAGGGAACAGTCCCTAAGGCCACAGGAGCAGGGCTCCGCAGATGACTCAGAAGACAAGAAACGTTCTCTCGTTCAAAGAATAACAATCAGTGGCTGAAAGCTATTAAGTTCACTCTTCTAGTTCAAAGAGATTTGAAATGGCAATTTGTCAGGCAACTGTTGTCACTTTAGATGCCCCAGTGGTGCTCTTTGAAGCCCTTGATTGACTACAGGAGGCTACAGCAGATTCTTCTAAGGGCAGGATTTCCACAGTTGAACACATTTATGTCACAGTAATTATGACTCTTTCCAGATTTAATCAACAAAAGCAAAAGAGAGAAAGTTGGTGAAAACCTGCAGGCTCTCTCCAAAGTCCAGGCTGTGGCTGAGGTGGCCATGTGCACAGCCAGGTGGCCACTGGGGTCCACCTCATTGCCCCCATGCTGATCAGGCGCTGGAGGAAGATTCCTCAGAGCTCAGGACCTGTCCCTCGGTTTTGTGGTTCTGTCGGATAGGGAAGCAGATTTTAAGTTGAAATAGTTTCTAGGGAAAAATGGCCAGTGGAGACACAGACGATTCAGTCAACCAACTCAACCCTCTCTTTACTCAGCAAGGGTAGACCTGAGAGGAAATGTGGGCCTGTCAGTTCCAAATGCAGAGGCCAAGGCCAGTGGATCCCTAGAACTGAGGGATGGTGGGTCTGCGTGGAGATGGGCACAAGAAAGCATTGCCATTGTGCCATGGAACCACCTGTGACAGCCACAGTGACCAACGTCATGCTCTGCAGAATCCAGAGTGTCCTGCATACTCCGAAGCCTATTCCCATAGAATAAGCATTTGCAAATTAGTTTCTGTGTGGGGCACTCTGAGAACTTCTGGCCCATGACTGGGGAGTAGACCTCAGAGCGTTGGCAAAGCCAGCATGTGTGACGACATGGAACAGCGCCGTGGCTGGCCTCAGAGGTCAGTCAGAGCACCGCCTCTAGAGCCCCAAACACCCTGTAGCTAGCAGCAATGATGGAAGCAGATGCAACTGACAGAAGCTGAGGCCCAGGGAGAAAACCAGCGAGGTGGCCTCTGCCCAGCAGCTGTACACCAGATGTCCCTGCTGTGCATCCTTGGGGACACATCCATGGCAGATAGCTAAAGAAAAGCCATCATGGGGAGAAAAGAGATATCTGCCTGTGACATGTGGGGACAAGCTGAGGACCAGGCCAAGGAAAGCAGTTCCCAAGGTGAGGGCAGCCAGCTGGAGAGAGGGGGCACTGGGGAGGATGGGAGAGGAGGATAAGGAACCCCACACATGCCTGTGTGTCACAGGTGTCACCCCAGTGCATAGGAAGTCAGTGCACAGGTCAAGGGTCAAGTCCCTAAGATCCCTGGCCTTCAGCCTATGATGTGTGGCTGCGTCACGGTGGTGTGACGAGGACATCCAGGCCGTGCAGCCAACATCAGCCCCACTGCTCTGTTTTTCTCCGTAAGACACAAAAGCCCATCTTGCAGAACAAACTCAAAGAAGTTGGTCTGCGAGTGAGATGCTGGCCTATGAGGCTGGTCACGCCGGCAGTCCTAGGGCAGAAGCTGGCTCAGCTAGCAGGCTGCAGAGGGGTTCTGAAGCAAACAGGAAGGTCGGACTTGGGCGAGTCCTTGGCCTGAACTCACTCTGGAAAGCTGTGCCTTGCTGGAGAAAGATGCAGTGGGAAAACATTTTCTCTATGGTTTCACCTCCACCTGTCTGGCTGGGAAGGTGCTGTGGAGCCCGAGCTGCAGCAGAGCCTGAAGGAGGCTGATCAGAGCTGGCAGGCGGCAGACACGTCCACCTCTGTGGGCTCTGCATGGCGTCTGGGTCCAGGAGAAGCTCGTATCTCCCCCAGTGCATGGATCATTTCACCTGTTGTTATGAATTATGGTACTGTGAACACACGTGTTGAGACATGTTTCTGAGGCCCCACCCTCGGTGCTGTTGAGTATGACCCCAGAAAGAGAGTTGCCAGACTGTGTGACAGTGCTGTTTTCCATGCTGAGGAACCTCCAAGCTGTTTTCCACAGAGCTGCACCATTTTACCACTCCACCCACCATGTACAAGGGCAACGCCTCCTGGTTCTGTTTCTTTCTTCCTTTTTTTCCAAGCTGTAGCCACCATAACCGACTCAAGGTGGGGAAAAGGAGACATCTGAATGGAGCATTCATCATGCGAGGACTGACTGATTCATTCCTTCCCACCTTCACCCACCTATTGATTTTGGAATCACACCCCCTAATCAGTGCCCTTGGATGAGCACTGATCCTGCGTTTTACACGTGCACACGCATTGTGCATGGAGAGAGCAGAAAGTTGAAAGTGGAGAAGTAAGACAGCACTGGGTGGAGCGCAGCAGGATGTCACAGAGTAGATCAAGGGATCAAAGGGTTAGGTCAGAGAGTCACAGAGGCTTCCCTGGGGAGGAGCCATCCTGAATCAGTACAGGGAAGAGCAGCTTAGGCAAGAGGCGGCAGGTATCTTTTCTCTTTCAGAGAAAGAGATCCCAGGGTTCTGGGCTTGGGGGTAATTTCATGCTTCTTCATGACCTTCACAGGGATTTTCTTGTTTAGGGGATCTGAGGTTGTAGGATTGTGGATCTCAAACAATGAAGGATCCTATGCCCAAGTCTTCATTTGCATGCATGTGTACATGCATGTGTGCATCTTGTGTCTGTGTCTCTCCAGTGTCAGAACTTTTGTGGCCTGCCATCGTGGACAAGCACATCATCATCCTTCCCATCAGGTAGGAGGTGGTTGTGGCCACCCAGCCTGATCCTAGAGGAATCCCAGCTCACCCTTGTCCAAGTTCCTAGATGTGGGTGTGGAGCCACTTTCCTGTGCCTTGGCTTTCTCATTGGTGCCTGTGGCTAGCCAAGGTATCATTTGCTCACATACGGTGGCCACAAGGACGAAGTGAGTGATTCTAGGCCCAGGCCTCAGGACAGGGCCTGGCACAGGGAGCCCGAATCACGGTTTTGCTCTTCTATTATGATGTTTTCCATCCTCCTTCCAGGGCACTGGCTGATACACGTGTAAGCCAGGAGGATGAAACAGACTTAGAGGAGAGCTCATTTTCACCCAGTTGGAATCCCTCAGCCTCTTCCCTGCACAGCCTTCTGGATTTAACACCAGCAGCACAGTGTTTACTGCGACCTGGGGAGGGCTTTGTGTTTCTTGGATGGGGTTTTGCAGTGTTGAAAGGAAGCCCGTGTCTGCAGCCAACAGTTTCTCTCTCAGGCCCCATCTCTGGTAGCTTCCCGGACAGGTCTGGTCCTGCAGAGCTGGATCAGGACTTCCAGCTAACTGGCCAGGCAGCCAGGGTGCCTCTGCTCCAGGTTATAGCTCCACAGACCTTGTCCATATTTCATAAGATAAGTGTTGCGTAAATCCTGTTTCTAGGCTGGATGCCTCTGATCATGCTCCATTGATGTCTTTATCCCCCAAAACAGAGGGCCCAGGACTGGGGGTCCTACTGCAAACACCATTGGCTGGGACAGAGCAGGAGGCTCTTCTTCACACCCAGTGTTCCCTGAAGGCAGTCTAATACAGCTGTCCACCTGCGATCACCATGCCAGAGACCCCTGTGGTGATTCTATGGTGCCCATCAAGAGGCCTTCCGAAGTCAAAGGCTACTTCTTTACCTTCTTCATGTAGCATCACTGACGTCTAAGTTCCAAGGAGACAAAAATGCATATGCCATTGCCAATTATTTGAAGCAGCTTCTGGAGCCTTAATTTTGTTAGACAGTGTCACTAAGAACCCATTACCTATTTAGGGTAATTTTCACCTAAGCTACCCATGGAACCTCAGAAACCACAAGGGCAGAGCTGGGGCTGACCTGCTCCTTGTGCAGAATACTTGGGGTTCAGCCACTCCCTAGGCCATTCAACTACAATGGGATTGCCCTTGAGTTCCCATGATTTGCTCAAAGGCATCTTGAGATGCCCTGCCTTAAACCCCACTGCACCAGAAGCCCACAGTGCCCCTCGGCCAAGGCAAGTGAAAGCCTTCTTCTTCATTGCTGGACAAAAGGGACTTGGGCTGTCCCTAAAGTACAGGCATTGGCATCTGGCCGCAGGGCACCATGCAGCATCCTGACAGCTCTACTGCTGTGTGGAGTCTCTGACTTAGTGAGCCGTAGAGACCCTGAGGGGTTCGGGAGTGCAGACTGTGGGCACCCAGATCCAGTCAGAAAGGCAGGGTGGGCCTGAGGCCCCTTGGTTCTAAGGAGATCCCAGGAGGTGCTGAGGGGCTGGAAGGACCACAATTGCAGCCCCAGGGAGCCGCTTTCCTGCCACTTGTGAAGGGGAGGACAAGGACAGGGGACAGGGATGCCTCACTCTGCTCACACCTCTGGACTCCTCCAGGCCATCTCTGTGGCAGGGGACCAAGTAGCTCTTTATGCTATCGTCACGTTCTGCAGCAAAGTCCTTTGTTATCTACTTCTTATTGGGATTGCGATATTTTCTTTTCACCCCGGGGCCTCATACAATACAGCCTGTTGATTCATTTAGGTTCTGGCAAGAAGACCAGGGTCTCCTCTGATCTTTAGCCAAAAATTTCCCCACAACATCATACCCACTACATGGTTTAATCCAGCATTCCTTGAAAAAGCAGCAGTGGGGTCTAGTGTGAAATTGCTATTTCTCAGTGAACTCATGCTAGCGTCCTGTGATCACAGGTCCCTTTGACAAGGGGAAGCGGGATGTGTAATGTGTTCCAGCATCTCCCGAAGCCAGCACGCTTGGTGTCTGTGGCTGGGATCTGTGCTGGCTCTGACAGGCTTGAGCCCATGCCAGGCCCTTGTCTCTGCTCCTGTGGCATCCTCAGGTCCCTGGCTGCCTAATGCATGCACGCCACCATCTTCTCAGTCAGGACTTGTGAGCCCACCTCAGCTGCAGATGTCTAGTCCTCCTCCTGGTCCAGGCCCTAAGCAGGAAGCTCTTCTCCCCTAAACACTTTGCATGTGCCACCTTCAGGATGCCTCGGGCTTGGGCACTAGCAGCTGGAGAGCTTGTAGGTCTCTAGCCACCTGCCCCTGGTGTATTGGGAAGAAAGGAATCAAGACCCAGGAGGCTGGTGGGAAAGGTAGAAGGGCTGTCATCTCATCTCACCTATGGCTTGAGTTGCAGACATCGCTCCTGCTGAACATGTGCTCATCCCAGAATCTGCAGCAAGGCTCCTCCTGGGGCCCCAGAAGGGCCTTCCCTGCCTGTTCAGTTGAAACTGCAAAGCCTCCCACCCTGAGCTGTAGACCCTCTTCCTCTCCTCGGCATGTGAAATTTTACCCATTCTGGCCCTTCGTCTTGAATGCATGCTGTTTGTCACACAGGCACAGAGCCCTTTGTCCTCATGGTCACTACTGTAACCAGGGCACTGGGGCCCAGTGAATGCAGAGTTAGGAAATGAAGGAGGAAAGGAAGGATGAAAAGAAGTAAGGACAGAAAGAAGAAGGAGGGCTGGTGAGATAGCTCAGCAGACTAAGCACCTGCTTAGGCAAGCGCAGGGACTGGGGTTCGATCCCAGGTACTACATGCCATGCCCTCCCACCCTGGCGCTGAGCTGGTGATGGAGTCCAGGCATGGTGGTGCACCCCTCTAATCCCACGGCTGGGGAGGCTGAAAGCAGGAGGATCAGTACAAGTCTGAGCTGTGTAGTGAGATCCTATACAAAAGAAAGAAATAAAGAAGAAGGAATAAGGAAGGGAGGGAAAGAAGGGAGGAAGCAGGAGAAAGAAAGGAATGGATGAATGGGTGAATGGATGGATGGATGAATGGATGGATAAATGAATGAATGAATGGATGAAGAGTAGGGCAAGGAATGAATCTGTGTCAGGAAGGTGAGAATGGAGACCAGCACACTGCCCTTTCATGACAGAGTCTCAGGCACATCTGTGTAACTTGGGGGTTCATGCTGGGCCTGTGGACCTCACCCAAGGACACTGGGACCCTGCAGTGGCTTCAGCTCCTGCCAAGGGGCACCCAGGCTTCAGAGCCTATTGGATCCTGTCAGTTGTGTGCTGGAGGGGGTTGTGTGGATGAGCTGGTATCAGATAAGCAGAGGCCAGCCTGTCCCTCCCTCATCTGATCCCCCCTCCTGGATGCACCTGGGATCTGGGGTGGGGAGCTCCCCCTGCAAATGCTGTCAGCTCCTGCAAGTCCAGGCAGAAGAGAGGTCACAGGAGCACACTGGCTGTGTGACCAGCTCTCACCACCGTGGGCTTCCTGAGGCCACCCCCCCCACGAGCAAATACCCCCGGAATAAGATCTTAGTTTTAAAGCCAGAGAAATGTTCAGCACATATTCCATGTAACTTTCTCGAGACCACAGATGGCAAGTTGGGTCTTGGGATGCAGCCTAGGTGGGCCCAACACAGTCCATGCTGCATAGCCTTTAAGCCCAAATCTTCACCTGTGTGAAGTCCAGGCAGTGCCCTGGACCATACAGTGCCCACCGGCTTCACGGTGGCCTGGCTCTGAGAGGTCAGCCCGCCCCCTGCTGGCCACCCTGATGCAGCTGCCGCTACGGTCTGGGGATGAGAACAGCAGGGCGTCAACCTCCTGGCAACCTTTTCCACCTGGACAGGACCTCCCTGTCGCCCTCCTGTAGCCTGCAGCACCTTATAGCCATGCCCCCTCCCACACCAGCCACACTGGCCAGCCACACCTGTGTATGCAGCCACCTGCTTTCACCAGACAAATTCTTACTGCTGCATGAATGAAGGGCATTTGCACTCAGCCTTGAAGGCTTGGCTGCTCTGGAGTCCTTCCTCCTCCCCAGCAGCTCCTGCCCCAGATCTGCCACAGTCACCTGGCTCTGGCAGAGCCTTGCAAAGATGCATTTTACACCTGTACTTGGGCCTCCTAAGGTGCTCCAGCTGTCAGGAAAATCTTACACCCGGCACTAAATCAAGGCTGTTGTGACTGGCCGGCAGTGCTGCTGAAAGCAGGCGTCCAGCATCACACAGGGCTTTGCTAGGCATCCCCCAACCCAGAGCATGCGCTGGCTCCACAGGCTGGGCCAGTGAGGGCGGAGAGTGCGAGAGGCGCCAAAACCAGGCCAGGACACAAAGCAGCCCTGCAGGCTCTTTTGCATCTGCACCTCACAGGCAGACTCCAACTGGGAAGGTCAGAGTCCTGTCGCACCCTGTGGATGCCCAAGTCACTGGTGGTCAGCAAAGTGACAGGAGACCTTGAGAGGAGAACCACAGACAGCACTCCTGATGGTTGCATCTCTGTCAGGATTCTGGAGGCATCTTTTCAGTGAAACAGTTTAGTCCGCTCCCATCGCAGACTTTCTAGCGTTGATACAGTGATGGCATTTTTAAGATAGCCTTCTGAAATCAGTCTTCAGTGGCAGTCTAGGAGGTCACATCCGTTACCCATAGCCTGCAAAAAGCCTGTGATGGGAGGGTGAGCTCTCGTTTAAGGTTTTTATTTGCAAGCTTTCTATATGTAATAATCACAGTACTGCTAGGGAAGCGTGACAGATGCAATCACCTCCCCAGTGCAGGAAGGAGCAGAAGATAGGAGAGTGACACCTCCCTGGGGACGCCGTCTGCCCAGGCCCTGCTCCTGGAGGCTCTGCCATGGACCCGGGGGGGGGGGGGGGGCAGGACCTTGCCAGAGCTCTTAAGCAAAGGGCTGGGTTCTCTTCCTGTGACTGTGTTTGCATCTGTCCCTGCACTGTGGTAGAGGGACCAGAGGCCACAGTTCGGGGCCACGGAAGGAGCTGAGGCCATGGCCACCACGGTGAACTCTGTGCCCATACCTGTGTTCCAGTGGATCAGCTGGGCCACTATGGAGAAGTTCAGGAACCCAGGGGCAGCCTGGAAAGTTCTGGAGGAGTTGCCCAGGACTCAGAACTGAAAATCCACCTAGGTGAAAGTTTCTTTCATGTACTGTAAATTCTTATGCTGTCTATCTCATGTCCTTTTAGGGTTGTTTTAATGAAATATTAAGGAGACATAGAGTAAATTTTAAATAAACATGAGAAATATGAAATAAAATATATGTAGGGCACAATGAGTTATAACCCAGCCAATGACCTGACCGATCACCTGGATGAGAAAACAGAAGAGCCACACCCCTAACCAAGGACAGTTTTCTGTTTGTGTCTTGTGTGTGTGGTTCTGGTGCCAAACCCAGGGCCTTGCAGGTCCCCTTGGGGCATCTGGTGTATCTGGCTAAGCCCCACTTATACCTTCAAGAGGCCTGAGCAGCAGCGCAGGGGCCCTGATGAGCAGGGAGTGGGGTTCTCAGAGCGCCCCTCACTCTCCTGCTGCTGCCCACTGAGCGAGGCCACAGCAGAAGGGCCCAGCCTGCACCTCCACCCCCCACCTCCGCCCCGCCCCGTCTCAGAGCCCAGGACCATGGGAGAATAGGACGACATGCACATGACTACATTCCTGTCCCTGACATCAGCGGGGCATGTGTGGCTGCATGGGTCCCAAAACTCCCATGGCAGCGTGGACCTTATGCAGCTCACGAGAGAAGGACTGTCCTCGCCCTTGGTACTCCCATAGAGCAGGGCTGTCGCCGTGGGGTCTGCACATCAGCACATGTGCAGACTCTGCTTTGCACATACTTGTGTTATATTCTGTCGACTACGGGGGTAAGAGAATTTTACTATTCATAAAACAAAAATTCGTTAACAGCACTGTACTTATGTGCCCCTCCTGCAGTTTAGAACCTGCCCAGTGTCCTGGCCACAGGGCCTTCCCACAGCTGGTACTTTATGGCTTCTGTCCCCTGCCTGGTGCCAGGCAGTGCTGGGGACTGCTCACATGACTTACTTGCAGCAGTGACAGCAGCTGAGGCTGGTGTAGCCAGGGCAGCCAGGAGCTCTGGCGAGGACGAGCCTCCCGCAGCATTGAGAGCCTGCTTGTGGCTCCAGAAATTGCATTGTTTGTCGTCTGTTGTCATCTCCACAGTCACACAGAGAAAGCAAGGCCTGGAGCTGCACCTCGATTTAAGAGCCATTGGGCAGCTGAAAGGAGAAGGCACAGAGGACAGAAGAGCGGCTGTGTCCCAGGCAGATGTGAGAGGGTGCTGCCCACCGCCCTGCCACAGCTGGCTGCAGGTGCTGCCCTGCACTATGACCACTCGGGGGGTGCTAGGGAAAGTCATGAGATGGTGTGAGCAGAGAGCAGAGTGTAAAGCTGATCCCGGACCCCCCTCCCCGAGGTGCTCTCTCCCTACCCCACACCGTACACACGGACACACACACAGACACACATCACACACTGACTTACACACACAGAAGTGCACACGCAGCCTCCTATGAACAGGAATTTAGGGGATAGGTTCCTGGTTTTGAGTATTTCTTCCCCACTAAAAAAGGGCAGATGCAAGACACCTGTAACACACTTAAAACATTTCTACGGTTGGAAGGTTGAAAGCCCAGTGATTGTGTTCAGTTTCTGGTGTTCTTTCCCCTCTCTTTACCCACGCACCTAAGTTGGGTTTCCTAAATTCGAAGCCAGAAAATGAGGAGGAAAACATGGAAAAGAATCTGACCCCAACACCTGGGAGGCTGAGGCACGCCAATCACAAGTTCAAGCCCAGCCTGGGCAATTTAGCAATTTAGCAAGACCCTGACTCCAGATAAAATATTAATGAGTGTGTGGCTGGTGGGGAGGAGATAACAAGCTCAGTGGTAAGGCCCTTGGGTTAATCTCCACTACTGGAAAAAAAAAAAAAAAAACTAACCCCATTCAAAACACATACGCACGCACGCACGCACGCAGTCTCCAAGACCACTTTCTACTGACGCCTGCAGCACAGAGCACAACAGGCGCCTCTTCGTGAACCAGCGGAAACAGGACCGGGCCCGGCCGCCACCTGCTGGTCTTTGCACGTATTGCAGCGTCCTAGGAAAATAAAGAAGTTCGATGTTAAATTGCTTCCTTAAGTGCTTTATTCTAGCTAGAGCCACGCGCGATTCCCATAGATCACTAACGTCGCTGATTATCTTTCACTTCCTATGGAATGACACCCAATATATCCGCAGTCTTCAAGGGCAGTCGTCTATAAGACAGAGAATCGAATGGATGAGGCTGGCAGCTGAGTTTATTTTCCTCCTTCTCTGGCAAGTGACTCCTTGGCAGGTGGAACACAGGCCAAGGGACACTCAGCCCTCTCCTGGTCACAGCGCCTCAGCCTGGGCCGGAGTTCTCTCAGGGCAGCGCTGCACCAACACGCCCGTCCGTTCCCTTCGTGCGGTGGGAATCTGATTCGGAGCCCTTCCCCGGGTTGCCTGGGAGCAGATCCTCGTGTGTCCCACGCTCCTCACCTTGACATCTTTTCTGTGACTTTCCAGTCAATCAAAGGACACTGGAGAAATCTGGGTTGAGGAACGTCTACAGAATAACCAGCTGTACACTTCTTCTTTTTTTTTTTTTTTTTTTTTTTTTTTGTACTGGGGATTGAACTCAGGACCCTGTAATTGCCAGGCAAGCATCCAGCTGTACACCTCTTAACACCAAGGTCGGGGCTGCAGGACAGCTGAGGACTGCGAAGGACCTTGATGGAGCAGGACAGAGGACACCCAGAATGAGGGACCTGGGCTGGGCAGTGGCTGGAGGGGATGTTGTGTGGACCAGGGGTAACAGATGGGAACAGCTCCTTGAGGTTCAGTTCATAACTCTGACAATGGACCAAAGTGGACCTAACGGCCTTGGTCACAGGAAACACAACTGGCGTTAGGAGCCAAGCACCCATCAGTGTGGCTCCTGGTGTCCAGCTGTTTACTCACAACAGTGGCTGTAACCCCAGGGATGTGCAGGGCAGGTGTGTGCTTGCCATCTCCTTAGCTTGCAGCTTCGTGAGTACTGCTGGGAGAGTCGGCTTTGGCAGTGACCCAAGCCTCATCATTTACAGTCAATGGCAGGACTATGCTATTCACAGAATCTGAGCCTCTGAACACACCAGGCTTTGGGGGACATCCAGATGGACACCAGGACAGTTGGCCAATCCGTGCCAGCACCGTCACCAGCCTTTGTGTGCCTTCTCCCACTTTGTGACCATTGCAGACAGAAAGGACCCCAGAGTAGATGCACACTGGTCGGCATCCTTGGAGGGTGCCGATGGCTCAGCCCTAAGGCTCCCAGCAGCCCCTCCTGCCTCATCAGAGCCTGAGCTAAGCTGCCCACTGCACTCAGCTGGGCCTCAGAACAGCGCAGAGGTCCTAGAGGTCAGGAGGGAGCTTAAGGCAAGCTCTACCTAGGACAGGGCTAGGTCCCACCCAAGGCAGATATTTTATCCATTCTACCATAGCAGGAAAGGCCAAGAGAGACCAAAAAGCAAACAAATAAATGTAATGAAATGTTTGTCCAATGTCCACTGAAACCTAAACACTAGTGGCAGTGAAGAGGCAGGCTGGGATTTGGGTGACTGCACCCTGGGTGGGGTGGAGTCTGGCTGGGGATGCATGGGGCGTGGCCTGAAGGGTATGTCTCCTCCCAGCTCCTCCCTTCTCTTTGCTCCCTGACAACATGATGTGTCAGCTCTCCTCCACCTGACCCTTCCGCTGTGCCCTTCCTGCTGTGGATCTGCCTGACCATGGACTCATTCCACAAAATACAGAACCAAAATGAATCTCTCCTCCTTCGGTCTGTGGGTGTCAGGTGTCATGCTGATGAAAAAAATGACCAAGTCAGCAACCAAGAACAAATGTCCTCACCCACTCCCATCTCGCATGAAAACTAAATGAACTGCAGAATACCCAGATCCGAGAATCCAGCCTCGGAGAGATGGTATTCTAATACATGTCCTTTCCTTTCTGTTTTGCCTCCACTTTTGTTCTCAAATTTTCCACCCATACTCTCCTATGTCTTTGCACTGCCTGCCCTTCCTCCTTCCTTCCTTCTTTATTTCCTTCCTCCTTTCCTTCTTTCCTTCCCTAAGTACCATGCTGCTGGATCCGAGTGGTAGGTTCATGAACAAATGTTATCTATCGTCTTTATGTCTAAATGTGTGCCATATTTCATAATCAACATGAGAAACATTAGACTCCTATCCACCTCCCAGGGCAGGAAGAGGAAACCTAAAGTCTGCCCCAGGCAGTGAGGCTGGATCTCTGAAGCTTTCAGAGGTGCCAGCCCATGTGTGCAGGGTCATAGAGCTTCCAGCCCATCCTTGGTCACAGTGGGGTCCCAGGAGGAGCAGCTCTGTTGGTCCAGACCAAGGTACTGGGCTGCCTGGCTCAGCTTGTCCATGTGGACAGGTAGCACACCCCAGAGGACCTGCTGGAGACTGACGGTCACAGAGGGGGGACGTGCACACCAGACCTGGCCTTGCTTTGAACTAGATAGTCACAGATAACTCATCCTGAACAATACAGGTTCAAGTCTGTTCCTCCACATCCAGACACAGCTGTGGGCAGCCAAGGCTGGGAAGATCCCACCAGCCCAGAGCCAAGGTGGGATACACTCACTGAGTGGACTGAATCGCAGTTGGGGCTCCTCTCCTGCCACCCACCCATGTACAGCTTCTGCCCAGAGTCACAGAGGTGGGGAGCAGGGAACACTGAGCAAGCCAGCAGAAGGCTGCTTGTCTCTTGAGGATGGTAGAATCCAGAGAATGAACACATATGTCCCCAGCTCAGGACAGCTGAGCTCACTGTGCCTGCTTCACTGTGGCTCCCAGGGGCACCCAGGGAGCCATCCTGGCTTTCATCCTATCTCCACAGGTGACACAACTGCTCCACACTTTGTTATGACTCTGGCCTTGTGCTGAACAACTTCGTCCAGCAATGGGCTAACGTGAGCACGTGTCGGGCAGGCCAGGCCCGTTCTGATGTGCAGCTGCTCTGATGCATTCAGCGCATCTCCAATGTAAAATAGCTTCAATTTGTTTTGCATTTGCTGAGATGCAAACTCAATGTGAGCCCCTCAGGGAGCAGTGGCACTGGGGTCAGAGGTCACCAGGAACAGTGTCAGGGCAGCCAAGTGACCCTGCCCAAGGCAGCAGGGACATGTATACTTGTTTGTTTCAAGTGCAAGAGGCAAAGGTCTCCCACAGACTTTATCTCCTCTTTACCTGAAGACATGCAATCACCTACCCTGCTCTGTGCTCACCGGTTCTGGGAGACGGTACCAGCAGTGGCCTGACGTTCAGGCTGGAGGACACCAGGGACTCAGCTGTGCTCGGTGTTGAAGATGTCGGAGCTGCTGCTGGCTCAGGTGCCTGGGCGGGTGTCCCCGCGGGTGACAGCCTCTCTTCCCCAGATAGAGACAAGCCTGCTGCGGCCCTGGGGAAGGGCGGTCTGCCCACGTGGAGCACCGAAGCACTTGTCTTCCTCTTCCTCTCTTCACCAAAGCTTGAGCCTCCTGTCTTCCTATTCTCATAGCTTCGGTTTTGGTTTTGGTTTTGGTATTGGTTTTGGGTTTTGTTTGTTTGTTTGTGTTATTGGTTTTATTTTTTTATTTATTTTACTTCTTCCAACAAATACTAAGACTGTCAGCATCAGGCCATTCCCTGGGCCATTGTGGAGTGTGAAGGGGACTTCCAACTGCACAGGCAATAAGTAGACCCTGCTCCCCTTCATGTGGTTGTATGATCATGTCAGACAGAACTTAGTGTGTGAGAGCCTGGCGTTGTGTGTCAAGAGACGATTTCCACACACACTGGAAATATGCTTCAAGGTCTTTATGCCCTTACAAATGAGAAGACGAGGTGTGGTCACTGAAGGAGTCAGCCCTTCGTTCCTTACCCAGGAAGCAGAGAAAGGCCAGTTCAGCCTGTGTGAGGAGGTCCCCGCTGGGTAGCAGCAGGGAGCCTTCCTCCTGTGCCCACAGAGTCCCCAGTAGTGAGCTAACACATTCTCTACTGACGTGAAACGAGGACCTGTTGAGAAATGACAGGGCCAGGCAAGGCTGGGGTGTGAAACTCCAAGTACAGGGAACTCAGAGGAAGAGAAGGACATTCAGGATTCTTCACTCAGGCCACCGTTACCGAACACCACAGGCACAGTGGCTTCAACTGCAGAAATTTATTTTCCGATAAATAAAAAAAAAAAAAAAAAAAAAAGCCCAAAAAAAAAAAAGCCCTCGAGTGGGGAGTGGGAGACGCAGTTCCATCCACACTGGAGCCTGTATGACGAGGTCCCTCTGGGCAAATCGGAGGCCTTTGGAACATTAAAATAAATGACGAATCTTCCTGTTCACATGCCTGGGCCTGGAGTTTCATGACAGGAGACATCAGAAAAGCTCTGAGCAGCTAATGCCATGCAACCAGCCTGGACACTGGACATCGGAAGACTGGATCAAGAATGAGAACCCAGTGCGGATTTCAAACACTCAGGAGACCGGGGGGCGTGCATGCTGCGGGTGACCCTTGGGGGGCTCTGGGTGAGCGGCTCGGCAGCACGCAGACACTCCTACACGTCCACACCATGCGCGTGCGCACACTGGGAGGGTGCCGGGCTGCTCACGGGTTGGGATGTGAACCGTGAGATGTAGTATTCCATAAATATGATACACCGTCATCTGAACAAGATTATTGTAGTTTTGTTTTTTAGGGAAAATGTTCTTATTCTTAGGAAATACACATTGTAGTGTCCAGGAGTAAAGAAGACTTGGGAAGGAAATACAGTGACTTACAATTACGTAGTAGAGACAGGGATGACTCCCCTGGCCTGGACCCACACTGCCACAGCACTCTGGGCCTCCACCTTGCTGTCCCTCAGATGACAGAGCGGACAGGAGCCTGACACCCATCTATGCCTCACTTTCCCGACCTATTCCCTCACCAGTCTGAGATACCCAATCCTGTCCCAGAAAGCACTGCTTCCTTTCTCCTGAGACCTCATTGCCTCTTGCCCTCCACACTGACTGAAGTGACTGCACCCACAAACTCCTCTAGAAGAGGGGTCAGAAACACCCCCTCAGCCCACATCCACTTGGGTTGTGGGGACCCACAACCTTAGCTGATTCCCACTTGGACCCAGGCTCAGAACCACACGAGGATTCAGAGAATTAACTTTCACAGCACAGAAACTGACCCGCAGAGACTCGGTTTTCCTCTATTTCCACCTGCACTGTTCACCCCCAGGCCCTGCCCCATACACTGCCAGCAGCATCTCCCAAAACCCCAGCCCTAACCCTAACCCACCCCAAGTCAGGTGGGGGAGCACCGGGGCCATGTCACGGTCGGGGGAGGCACCTGGGTGAAGCTTGGTCAAATTCTCTGATCATGTGCAGTGCTTTCTGCCATTGTCACCTTACTCAGTTAGTGCTTTGGGTCACAAGTGTCTCCATTAAACCACAATTCCCAGATGTGTTCCTTTTGGGCTTTAATCACCCAGTGACTTTGTGGAGAGTAGGTATCCAGCTAACTTAGGCTGTGCTCGGATACAAGGCAACAGAAGGGAAGAGGAGGGGAGGGGAAGGAGGGGAAGGGAGGGGAAGGGAGGGGGGGGGGGGGAAGGAAGAGTGAGGTCCAAACAGAGGAGGTGGGGCTTATAAACTGACTCCCTCGATTTTCATACTTTCTCATAATTTCATATTTTAGGCTCAGAACTGAGATGGTCTTGAACAAAGAGCCACATTCTCGGGCATGTGCTTCTGTCCAAACTCATCCTTAGGACTTGTCCTTTTTTTTGAAATTGCTGAGTAATATTTAATCTTATACATCCAAACACTGTTTTTCTTTTTAGTAGACTGATTTATTTATTTTATTTTTTTCTGCTTTCCCTTTTTTTCAGCATTTTTTAATTGAGAAATAAATATGAATGAGACAGTTTCAAAGCTGATTAATAGGACAGTTTCGATAATCAATACATTGCACATTGTTATCTTCTTAGTGGTTATCCACAGTACAAGAAGCAGATGGGATATCCTGTCCAAACTCTATTAGTACACCTCTTTCTACTCATTGAATTAAGCAAAAGTATCTGTATATCTATCCTAACTATTTTGTATATATAAATACAAAATGATCTTTCCTTTTTTTTTTCTAATTTTTTTGTCCTGTCAGAGGTGGGTATTCTATTTGCATCTAAATACTATAGGTGTTTGAATTCAGCAAAACAATTTAACACTGTCCAGCAGTCCACAATAGTAGTGAGTTATCCACAGAAGTTGGTGACTTTGAGCCCTTCACAGCTCAGCATATTAATATGGCTTTACTTTATATACCTCATTTTTATGCTTTTCTGCTGGATGGTTAAGACCAAGTTAAAGCAAGACCTATATAACAAGAAATGTAACTTTTGCAATTGATAAGGTCAGTCAAGTCCCCTCAGGATTTATCCTGTCACCCTGTACCGCACTTTGTACATCCTTTTGTCAGTGTCAGCCATGAGGATGAGTCACGGCCATTGCTTGACCACTTTGCTCTCTGTGAAAGCCTGAGAGAATGTATTTTCTCTCCATGTGACTCTTCCCAGGCACACTCTACATCATCGATTACATTCCTCTGTGGCTCTATAATCTTCTTGATCAGAAAATTTGGAGCACAACTGAGTTACATATTGTTACAGTACAGGTTCTCCTGTAGGACTTGTCCTTTTTGCACAGTTTAAATTTTACCTCCAAGAAGAGAGAGGGGGAAAGGAAATGAGAAGAATGATTTAGAAGTGTAAATTATTTTT
>NW_004524649.1:4273854-4295705 GCF_000260255.1 Octodon degus | reverse complement strand
GAATCAATATTTATTTTATTTTGGTGCTGAGGACTTTACAGGAGACCTTCTGTCTCCTGTAAAGGCCTTATGAACTCTAAGCACATAGTCCACAGTTGAGCTATCAACCCTTAGCCCAGAATCTATATTTTTAAAAGCAGCAAATCATCTAGACAATAAGACAGTAATATTTATTTATTTATTTATTTATTTATTTATTTATTTATTTTTGCCATACTGGGGATTAAGCTCCAGGCTTTGCACTGAGCTACATCTACAGGCCTTTTTTTTTTTTTTTTTTTTTTTTTTCAGGGACTTGAAAGGGAGAATCAGACTCCTGGCAGGACCTGGGTGTCATCTGTCACCAAGGGTGGAGCAGCAGTTACAGCCTCCTCCTGGCTAAGCTTTAAGACCAATGCAGATGGCAGGTGAGAGTGAGGCTAAAGAGCTCATAATAAAAAATCTCTGGAAACGATCACTTCCAGACTCACTCCAAATGCTTGCATCCTTGGCTGGGCCTGAGTGACCTGGGTTTTCACACTGGTCCAGCCACCCATAGCCTGTCAGCTGAGTGAGTCTAGCCTGAAGCTTCCTCCTCTGGAAGTGGACATGACCAGACTCCCCAAGCCTGGCCTTCCCAAGTCCTTGAGTTACTTCTGTGATGCCTCCATGAAACGAGGCTCGGAGTCAGAGCTCAGAACCTGGCAGCTGTTTTTGCATGATGACTCTAGAGTTCTGATGTACAAGGGTGACTACAAAGCCCCCAGCTGTGCCGTGAAGAGTCCCACTGGGCAGACAGTCAGATGCTTTAGGAAAGGCACTGCCCTGTGTGCTGAGCCAGCCCTGGTAGCAGAACACAGGACATAGGCTCTGCAGAGCAGGGCCCCTAATCTGGCCACCCCTCTGTCATCTTGCATCTTCCCGCAGGAGAACTGGTGGTGCCACCTTGGTCCCTTTGTATGTCCCAAGCACCTACTTAGACATAGCCATCTGGACATCAGAGATGTGGTGACCATTCTCCAGAAAGCCACTGGAGAGTCTGTGTTCTTCCTTCCCCATTCCTCTCCCTTCCCTGCTGTGGGTACTCAACAGCACAGTGAGGAATGCTGGTTTCCAAAGCACAAACTGAGAAACAAGGGGGGCATGCATTGTGTACCATCAGTCTTCACACTGGGCTGTGCACATTCCTGAAGAAGGGGAACATTTTTCCAAAGACACCAGCAAGGCCCTGGCAGAAAACCCACATTCATACCTTGCCTCCATGGCAGCAAGTCCTAATCAGTTGGGGCTTTCATTTCCACAGCCCTCTCTGATTGTGCTACCATGAGTCAGCCGGCTGCAGCTCCACAGTGGCCACCAGGGCCCAGGTGGGTATGGAAGCCCTCGATGATCACACTGCCAGTGCCAAACTTCTAGGGGATTCCCGTCTTCCCTGACTTCTCAGAAGAGCACAGGGTATTGCTGAAAGCATGCATTTGGCACCTACTGGGCAGGCAGATGGACATGGCATCTGAGGAGAGGTGGGCTACAACACCGCTGATACCCAGGTCTCTTCCCACAGAGACCATCTTCCCTAGGCTTCATGTTGTCCTCAAGTCTTGGTGACCCCAGGAAGGCCATTGTAACCAGCTGTGTGACAGTTACCGTGACAGCCAAACTGTTGATCCACTGTCATTCAACATGAGGAACACTCAAGGCTGAATCATTGTTCCCACACATGTAATTTTATGTGTCCATGGTGTAGGCCCTCTGACAACCCTGAGAGAAAGGTCTAGGGTTATTTCATTGGGTCTCCCCCAGGACATGCTCCTCAAAAAGCTATACTTAGTGAAGAACTCACGGATGAGCATACTACCAAGATCGTTCTGTGTCAGAGCTCCTGTCATACAGCTCAGCACTGTACAGAGGAACTGAAGAAAGCCTTCTTGACATAAAATGAGAGCCCTCCTTTAGCTTGTTGCCTGGCACACCCTGCTCCAGAGCAAGAGTGGGAATTGCTCCGTGTCTGTGAAGCGAGGCTATGGACCTGTCAGCTGCTCTCGCACAGCTGGAGGGCTGTTGGAGAGAGGCTCACGCTTCATCTCCTGGTGATGTTACTTCATCTATTGGCTGAAATTTCTTAGAAATGTTTTGGGAGTTGTCACCAGCAGAGACCTCTACCAGCATCAGGCCCAAATCACAGCTCATGAGGAGCAAGGCGGTGTGCCCCCAGAGGGCTGCTGTGATGCTCTCTGGGCCGTGAGGCTGCCACGCTGGGCCAGGTTGACCTGGGGCTTTTGAGATAATCGGGGCATTTGTTCTGCTGCCTTGGTTCCATTTTGCATTTTCCTGCCTAGGACACCATGAAGTCACAATAGGATGAGGAGTCCCCACTCCGACTCCACAGAGACCTTGGGGAGGTATGGGAACGGGAGACACTTGGGTCAAGGATTCCGGCCCCGTGGCATGAAGTGTCTTGTGTTTCTGAACCTCTCCTGCCTTCACTCTCTTCACTGCAGGTGGGAGTAAACTGTATAGACAGCCCAGTGCCTGATGCACGACACATGGCAGGTGCTCAAAAAGCCTGGCCCTCATTTGTTTTCTGTACCAGAGATTGAACTCAGGACCTTGCGCTTGCCAGGCAAGCACTTATGCTGCTGAGCTATCTCCCTGGCCCCAGCCCTCATTTTTAACAATGTGAGGAATCACCAAATGCCTGGTCCTTGCTGGCCTCCTTCCCTCCCCGCACAGTGTCACAGAGTCATCTCAAATGCAGAGCGCTGGGCTGACATGGGCTGCCTCCAAAGCAAGGGCAAGCACCATGGTTCTGCACACGGCGGCGCTTGAGCAGGCTTACGCTTCTCACCAATGAGGACGCGAGTGTACCCACACCAGAGGGGCCTGGGGGTGTGGGAACTCATGGCAGCTGAGACCCTCACCAGCCCCAAAAAGCGAACCAGTTCTCAAATCAAACAGAATTTTCCCCCAGCTCACGCCGCTCCCTCTTCCTTTCTGCCCTTTGCAATCTCGGGCTCCTCTTGGCAGCCTGGCTTTCAGAAAGCAAGCCTCGGCGCCGTGCCTGCCCTCCTTCCACTGCTGAAGTGATTTCAGTTTCCTCTAAAATATTAAATTTTTGCCTCGCTCGTATTTACTATGCACAGATGCAGAAGGAGAATTACTCAAGTTTTGCAATAAAAATAAGCTTGGCTTTGCGAGCACCTGCTTTCTGCTGTTTAATAATGCCTGGCTCTCTTCTTCAGTGTGCTTCTGTTTACTCTTCCACAAATTATTTTTGTTCTCCGTTGACAAAGATAAATGATGGGATTAATATATATTGAAGCAGGGCCTGAGCACAGCATGCCGGTGGTGGGAGGGCGGGCGTTATTTCCCTCAGGTAAGGCAGCGCGGCGCACTGGATTAAGAGTAATTTGCCGTGGGGCTTACAGATGATCACGGTCCATTAGTGCCACAGCGTTTATGAAAATTGCTTTTTCTTAAATAAAAATTAGAATGACTTTCATTACCTTGTCAGAACTGAGCCGGACCAACTGCTTTTTCCCCCCAAGGGAAAACAAAATATCAATGGCAAGGCTTAGACTTTTTTTATTTAACTTCAAAGCAATCTCCAAACTGTTGAAAGTGATGGTGAAAAAAAAAAGAAAGTATGTGTGGCAAGAAACTTTATGCTATAAAGTTGGGTCCTCTGTTGTGCAGCTAAAAGCCACTCCAGAAAGTATGGGTAAGAAAAATGAAGATTACTTTTTAAGTTACTCAAATCAATGTAATATAAGTAAAGATTATATAAACTGTGACTTGAAAGATTATCTGTTTGCCTATCTATCTATCTATCTATCTATCTATCTATCTATCTATCTGGCACATGGTCTCACTACGCAGCTCATACTCATAGAGCTCCTCTTGTCTCAGCCTCCCCAGCCCTGGGATTACAGGTGTGCACCACTACACCTGGTTTTGGTGGCTCAGCGCAGGACTAGCACAGCATGCGGTCCTGGGGAAATTCTGCTCTTTCTTCTTTAGTTTTATAGGATCATTTTGATTAATCATCTGAACAGTTTTTTCAACCAATCAATTCAATCAATTAATTGCCTTATCTTAGCATGCGACTACTCCTGTGGGCGGCACACTGTGCAGGGAGATGTACATTCTTTGGCTGTTCTGTGGTAGAACAACTTTCCCTTTCTGAAGAAGGTATTCATTTATTATTGTGCTTGAAAATAACTTAAGATGGACTTTGGGTCGCTTTTTAATACTGCATTAAAAGGATAATTATAAAAGGTATCAAAAGGTCTCATTATTTATACCTAAACTTTTTTTTTTCTGTCTTCTTGGGTATATGAAAACATTTTATTGTTTATGTTACATTGCTGATTTGCACCCTGGAGCAAGAATCACTGTAAAGCTGACGTAAGTAAAGTGAAAGAAGAGGACCAAGGGGCCTGAGGAAGTAGCTCAGTGGGGAAGTGCTCCCCTACAATACACAAAGCCCTTCCTTCCACACGGCACTGAAAAAGAATCCAGAATGCAGGGATTAGTTTTACCCCATATTTTTCTCAAGGCAAACTCAGTCCTGCCAAGATCAAAGAGAGCTGTGGATTTTGAACCACAACACTGTGTGCCACAGGTGGTGGCGGCAATGAAGCTACTACGAGACAATTGTGGTGTGGATTACATACATGATTCAGAAATGACAAAGAAAGGTCTCATGAGATCTGGTGTTATGGTTGGTATCTAGCTGTCCCCCCAAAGCCTCATGTAAGTCATGGGGTGGACTTCTAGAGTTTGTGATTAATTCATGATTTACTGGGATTATGGGTGTGAGTGCTGCTGGGATTATGGGTGTGAGTGCTACACCCAGCCTGAGTGCAACTTAAGGGAGACAGACTTCCTCTCTGTAGCCATTGTTGCTGCTACACCTCTATTTTGCTCTCTGCTCTTTGCCACGACCATGAAAGATTGTTCTCTGCCATGTGCCACTCTGCCTTGGATCCAGCTGAGTATGGACCAACACCTCCAGTAACTGTAGATAAATAAATCTTTCCTTCCTTCATTCTGAGTGTTGGATATTTGTCCTAGAAACAAAGGAAGAGTAACCAAGACGTCTGGGTCTTTGGATTGAGTTAGAATAAGACATTTCTGCCCCAAGTCCCCCAGCTGGGAGCTGGAGAAGCCTCCTGTCGTCTACATTAAAAGGCACAGCTTTCAAAGCTTTCTCTGGTTTCTAATATCTTGACCAGGGATTGAGCCAGAGATTGAATGGGTCGCTGGGAGTTCTGTTCAGGGAGTAGGTTGAGTATGCAAAAGCACCGGGAGGTATGCTGATGAGAGCCTCAGTACACACAGCCCTGCTCCTCTTCTTCCACACCTATCCACCTACCACATATGCAGACACCAGCCCACATCTAGCCTGGTACTTGGAACCCACTGACTACAGATACCATAGACCTAGCTTAAGAGGTCAACCGAAAGAGGGACTAGGTAGAGGGATTAAGCAAATCACAAACCCACAAACTCTGGCTTTACTGGCTTTAACTTCTATGGCATCCAACTGTACAGAGCCTTGGAATTCTTGGGCTATCAAACAGAGGAAGTTCCAAATAGGCTGCCAGGTGTTGGTCTGCTCCTATCAGGAGTGCACTCTTGAGCCTTCCAACTCTCTATGCTGTAGCTCGTACCTCTGTGCCTACAAAGCCTAAAGTGGTCATAGATGGGGTTTTAGAGATAACTGGATCTAGGGCGTGGGAGTGTAGATTAAGGCTCTGATGCTGGGATTAAAGCACATGGTACTAAAATTAGCCCACTAATTGGTTTAGCATAGCAATGGGAAGCCCCGCTCTTGGTGTGGGTGGCACTGTCCAAAAGGCCAGCATCCTGCATGGGGTAACAGGGAAAGGAAGGCTAGTGGTCTATGTGCTGCCTGCTGCCTTCTGTCTGCACTGCTATGGACTGTCTCTCCTCTGCTACGGCCCTCTGCCAATTGGGCTTCCAACCCATTACGAACTGAAACCTCTACAAACTGCAAGCTAAAATGAACCTTCCTTCCTTGAACTTGTCAGCTATTTTCTCCCAACAATGAGAATGGTAACTAAGGAACATCATCCAGGAAATGTGGCCAGTGCCCAAGATCATCCGAGAACTTCACGTATGCTGGAGCATAACCATGGACAGCGAATGAACTCAGGAGCATGCAGGTGTGCATCTGCCACACAACCGCACTGCACAAGGGTACAAAAGCAGGCCACGTGTCTCTGTAGGCTGAGACAAGTGGAAACTGGTTCAGCTCAGAAGTACTGCGCTCTTCTTTCCACTACATTTTCACAAGTGAAGAGGAAAAGGATTATAGCCTTCAACCAGTTGTGAAGGCAAAGGGTGGGGCTCAGGGGCTTACACACACAAAGCTCTAGGTTCCATCTCCAGCATGGCAATAAATAAATAAATACACAAAAATAAAACCTTCTAGAGTGTTTCATCCAAAAAGTTGGAACTCACTTGATATGCTTAACTATGAAACCAGGTCCTAAACGACAAAACTTAGATGTAGAGCTTAAAACACTTTGATTTGTTCTAATACCCAGAGTTACCAACCTTAACACTCAGTGGCTGGCCTATTTCCTGGAAGCATCCTTTTAATGCCAGGGTTAAATTTTGTCATGAAAGTTATGTCCAGGAGCCCTCAAAGATTGTTGAAAGAATGAGTGATCAAATCGTCTTCTGTAGTTAGGATTCAGCACAATCTGGGACAAGATTTGGGAAACGTACATCAAAATCAACCCTGTGAAAATGTACATTACAAAGGAGTCAGGAAATCACACATCAAAGGCCATCTGAGATTATACTCTGGATTATAGGAGGGAGAAACTGCTTTTAGAACATTCCTTCATCAGGACATACAAGTTGGGCTTAAGTAGCTGATAGTTCAAAGTCAGGTATCCTCTTCAATTTTTTCACATCAAGTAAGAATGCGCATTTACAGTAACAGCTTTTTAAAAGTGTTTGAATATATTGAAACAGCTGCAGTGGTATGTAGCCTACCTCTTTTTTCTCTGGGAGCAGAGTCCCTTTTACCTGTTAGGGGAGGACACAGAAATCTCCTAGGCTAGCTCCTCTTCCAGCCTTCCCCTGGCATTGAACAATGAAGGGCAGCCAGGCCAGGGGGACTTTTTCTGGAAAGTGAGTTCACTTCCTCAGTAGCTGTGTAGGAACATACAGGATCAGACTGTGCCCTGCACAGCATACAAATCCTGCCCACCAAAGGCAGCAGGAAGGAAGAGAAGAACTGGAGGGCAGAGGTCGTGTTGAGCTGCAGAATCCCGGGCTGAGCCTGGGTTTCCCATCTAAGTGAGTCCACAGATTCCCCTTTGGGTTAACACAAACTTAAATTGGATAGAAACACTCAAACACATAAGGAATGAATACTATGCCGACTCGCTCTTAAGCCCTCACTAAGTACCATAAAGTTGCAGGTGTATCAATACTAGAGTCACCTGGGTTACATTGTCTTCAAGACAGATGCTTGGCTTATTAACAACCCCGGAAGATCAGCCACTGGAGGCTGCAGAGAACCATTCCCTCCATTTGACCAAGGAGGGAACTGAAGTGACCTAGGAACTTGTTCAGCAGCAATAGCAAGAGCAAGAGTCAGGACACAGGCACCAAGGCTGGACACTACACAGCCACAGGGACATGCAGCACACTGTGCACTCGTAGGTCCCTTGGAGAGCAATAACTCCTCACATACTACACAGGGAAGGTGGAGGCCTCACAGGACAGTGCAGAAGGACGTAGGAGAGGAAATGACAGGGGGGCTGACAAGCCCACAAAGTGAAGATGGGGAGAAAGGACAGAGGAGAGGCTGGCTACTGCAGGCAGCCTGTAAAGGTGACAGCTCAATGGATGAGCATCCTGGCCCCTTCCATCCCTAGAGAAGTCATCTGGCCCTCCGAGCCTTAGGCTTCTCACATATAAAGCCGAATATATAAAATCTCCCTCTGCCTCTCCTCTGCCCCTTCCTCTCCTCCATCCTCCTCTTCCTCCTGTCCTTTCTGTCCCCTTCCCCTGTCCCATCTGGCCTCCAGAGTGTCAAGGACACTGGACTTGGAGTCATCAGGATATTTGTTCCCACCCTTGCCTCCACTTGTGCGGTAAAAGCTGTGTCTAGTTCCTCCATCTCCCTTAGCCTTGCTCTATTTCCTGCTTAGTCTGCTCAGTGAGAGCCACAACTGTACCCCACATCTATGGCCAGTACACCCAGGCCTCCTCCCGAATCCCCAAAGTGAGGACTTCCCAACACAGTCCAGCCACCCAGTCCCACTGCCAAGCTCACCTGGGACCCCCACCACTCTTGGGACCACGTTTATCATCTCCTCAAGGGCAACCCTTCCCTCTCTCTCCTTCCTGGACTGCACACCCCCAGGCTCTTCTCTGCCAGCAGCATCTGGGCCCTCATTAGAAGTGTAGGCCTCGGGCCTCCCCTGCCAGGTCTCCTGACTCCTCACCTGCATTTTACCACTCCAGTGACACAGGTTTTGCAGAGTTGGCCAATCTCTGCTCTGGGGCACCAGTTTCAGCCAGCTGTGCTAGCCCAGAACATCCCCTTCATTCTTGGTTTACTGCAAGCCTAGCTTCTCCTCCAGGAAACCTCTTCTGACTCCCACCCTGGGCAGGTCCCCTCCTTCCTTCCCAGTTACACCCTGCATGTACTAGAATTGTGACAAATCACTACTGTAAGATTGTAAGCAATAGGAGGAGGGAGATCTTGCCTATAGAATGCATCACCTAGCACCCTCAAAAACTTCAATTAGCCACAAATATTTGTTCAATAGATTCATCATGAATGCACACACAAATAAGTGTGAATACAGACTACTGCATGTGCAGATATCTGATTGTAAGAACAGAGAACTGTGCATTGCAATGTCTGCACACGCTGCAGGCAAGGAGCATGCACTCTACGTGGATATTCTAAGTCAGGCTTGGCTGGTGCTGCACGACACACAAGGCCATGTGGCCCAGGCACTGCCTGGGGGAGCTTGTGTGAGAGTACCACTCACAACTTGCCCTTGGCCAATGGGCAATGAGGCTCAGGCTCAATCACCAACATCGGGAGCCCCTGCTCAAGGGTCAAGGCTGAGGACCTCTGCCCTGAGAGTACAGTCAACAGGCACGTACACCTGCATATGGGATGAGCTGCTGTCACTAAACACAATCCTAGAGCATGGGACAGGGAGAGGAGGCCTGTGGCCACCGGTCTCCATGAGGTCAGTCTCTGAATTCTCTCCCTTTTGGAACCAGGAGAAAGCTCCTTACAGAGTGTTTCACAAGACTCCTTGTAGAGAAAATTCAGGTAAACTGGAAATCCTTTGGAAAGTGGTCACTGCCTCTCAGTAGTGCTGGAATGTGCTGTATTTTTCTGTGAGACTCTGATTATGGGAATTATAATCACAGGCCAGGGGATGGTAGGTGTTCAGATTGATCTGGTTTTTCATGATAAGACTACATGTAAACACATATACATAAAACAAAAGTAGGATCCTGTTTTCAGGGGAGCCCTGTCCTTCCTGGTCATCCCACCAGGCTGGGTGTCTCCTTCCAGGTGGCCTTTACCCCTCTGCCTGTGGCGTAACTGTACCCTCACCAAGCCGCCCTGCAGCCAAGGCCGAGGCTGGCCTGAAGACACTCCTGAAGTGCCCTGCTTTGTGGTTCCATCCCAGCTCCGCTATGTTTAGATCAGTTTCCAGCCTGTACTGCCCCAGAATGAGGTCAAAATAGACTAACTTTGCTGTTATTTTTTGGATTCTAGTAGAATCTTGCAAAATTCATGAGTGCCCCAGTGTTCTTTCTCTGTAAGCTGTCGGTGTCAGTCTGCCAAGTCCACGACCGCCGTAAGGACTCAGCATCGCCCCTGGCGTTCCTGCCTGGGACAAGGGGCAGCCAGCTGCGGGCAGGGGTCTGCTCACCGCTCACCGTGCTCTTCCACCCTCAAGGCCCATGACCTCCTGCTTCTGGGTTTCCCACCCTGCATGAGGAACGAGGCTGATCCCGGAGGTTCCAGGAATGTTAGAATCTTCTGTGAAGAATGGGATTAGTTAGTCTTATGGGGGCCAAAGGGGCTGGATGTGACCTAAGGTGCCTGCAACAGTCAGTTCAAGAAATTGAGGCAGAAGCAAATCGGATTCAATTTAGTGTAGGTAAGGTGTTACCTCGCGGAAGTGGGTGAGGTTATGTGGGAAATACGGACACAAACACCATGTGTGGACCAGTGAGGCATGGGCTGGGCAGGGCAGCAAAGCCCTGGCTTTCTAGGAGTGTAGTGCTTGTAGGGGTGGGGGATACAGGGAGGATGAGGCAGATCCACAGTTGTGTCCCAGGGAGAATAACCCTGGAGGGGGTGGGGGCGGAGGCGTCACTCCTACAGTGCTGGCTTGAGTGCCTCCCTGGTCTCCTTCAAGAGTCATCCTTTCTTTGCTCAGAATTCTTTGTTTTTACTTTATATGCTGAGTGCTTTTGTAAGTCATCTCAACAATTCTTTACTTTTTGCAGGGAGGGCCATGAGGGTAAGTTCCTCCATTATTGAATCTGTAGGAGACGGAGGATCTGGGTTTGGCAGGTCTTGCTGGGGACCAGCCGGCCTGGAAGAGACTGAGGTCTCATTCCACTCAAAGGTTAAGAAATTTAAGGAGAGAATGCAGGTCAAAATCAAGTCTGTGGATGTGGTGGATGACCACTGAGCCCTGACCGTTCGGAGGAATGGGAATAGGTGGGGATGGGCTTAAGCTACCAGGGCTGGCCCACAGGGACACTGGGCACTCCCTGAATCTGGCCTGCCTGTGCATGCTGAGCAGGGGTGGTCTGCCTCAGGTGAGGGCGTGCTCTACACCTCCGTGGAGATGGTGCTCCCAGGGCTGGCCCGACATGGAGCTCACTCACCTGCTTCTCACATTGAGCGTGTCCCACTGTATGGGAATAATGCCTCTATGCAGTGGGTTTCAAAAGTGGAAACACACACACACACTTTTTGTCCCAAAGGTGGTTCTGGGGGCAAGAAGGCCTCTGTCCTTGCTGAAGTCAGAGGCACTAGCCCAGAAAATTGAGGAAATACAGGGAAGACATCTCTGTATGGTTGAACTTTGACAGCCAGGAAGCACTGGGAGGAAACAAGTGAGGATAGTTCAGGTTTGTGGCATGTGGCTTCAGAGTGTGGACTGGACACAGCAGGCTTTGGAAAGCCTGTGGAGCCACCACTAGTCACCACAGAGTGAACACAGTGAGACACAGAGCCCAGGGAAGCAGAAGTGGGGAGACAGAGCTGTAAGGGAAATGGACAAGGCTGCGCCTGTCCCTGTCCAAATCCTCCTGCAAAGGCACAGCCTCGAGCTCTGGATGCCCCACACCAGCTGCTCTGGTTGGCCTGACCCAATCCACTCCCTCAGACTCAGTTGACATCTCTCTTCCCTGCACCTTCAGTCCTGCTGACAGCAACAGGCTGCTGGATCTGCCTCCCTGAATCTGGCTTATGTCACTCAGGACAGCACCTTCCCGGCTCACCATATTGTCACACTGACAAGATACCTTGCTTCTCTGTGGCTATATAGCATCCCACTGGCTTATGCCACATTTCAAAGCCCACCCATCCACCACAATGGTTGGATGCTTCCATGTGAATAACCACAAATTTTGGCCCTAGCCTTTCAAGGTCAGTGAAGACTCAGGACATAGGAGAACCTATACTGTAACATCATGTAACTCAGTTGTGTCTCAAATTTTCTGATCAAGGAGATTATGGGGCCACAGAGCAATGTGATTGATGACATAGAGTGTGCCTAAGAAGAGTCACATAGAGAGAAAACATTCTCTCAGGCTTTCACAGAGAGCAAATTGGCCAAGCAACGGCTGTGACTCATTCACATGGCTGACGCTGAGAAAGGATCTACAAACTGCGGTACAGAATTACAGGATAAATCCTGAGGGGACTTGACTGACCTTGTCAGATACAAAAGTTACATTTCTTGTTATATAGGTCTTGCTTTATCTTGGTATTAACAGTCTAGCAGAAAAGTATAAAAACCAGGTACAAAAAGTAAAGCGATAGTAATATGCTGAGCTGTGAAAGGCTCAAGTCAACAACTTCTGACCTTACCAGTCCTACGGATAATCCACTACTATTATGAACTACTGGACTATATTGGATTATTTTGCTGAATTCACTCATCTATAATATTTAAATGGCAATGGAATACCCATCTCTAACAAAACTAAACAAAAAAGGGGATACAAAGGAAGGATCATTTTGTATCTGTATATACAAAATAGTTAGGATAGATATACAGCTACTTTCTCTTAATTCAATGAGAAAAAAGATTTGTACTAATAGTGTTTGGACAGGATATCACGTCTGCATCTTGTACTATGAATAACCACTAAGAAGATAGCAATATGCAATGTATTAATTATTGCATCTGTCCTATTAATTGGTTTTGAAGCTGTCTCATTGATATCTGTTTCTCACTAAAATTAATTTTAAAAAAAGATTTTGGAAAATGGTTTAGAGATCTGAGTGTCCTCATGCACCCAGGACTCATGTTACCTAGGCACTAGGGAGTGTCAGCAGTCCTCCACATGCCCACACGTGGCACACCCAGCCTTCGCAGCAGGCATGAGTCAGCTCCCCTCAGAGCAGACCCAGATCTTCTTGGATGAGGAAAGGAAATGGTATTTTTCAAGCTTGCAGGATGTCTTCAGTGGACACATGAGAACAGCAAGGTTTAGTTTGCATTCTTGGAGGAGGAAAAAGAAGAGGCAAACAAGGCCCAGAGAGGTCAGGTCAGCACCCATAGGTGGTGCAGCTCTGTGAGCCCCTAAGCCAGCAGAGGCCTGGTGCTGGGCCTGATCCATTTACCACTCTTGCCTCCACTGGTGCTGTTGCTGTCTTGGAGCCTGTTGGTCAGGGAGGACCCTCTTTCTGGAATCTTCTGAGCCACCTGCTGCCTTGCCCCTCCCCAGCATGTCCAGTCCAAAGTCTTCAGAGCCAGGACCTCAGCAACCCACTGCTCCGGACATGAGTCTGCAGTTAGGGGCCTCCGACTCTCACTTTCTTAGATAAGTAGATGGAGCAAATTTAAAGATGAAAAGCAGGAAAGAGACAGTATCAGGATCTGTCCTTCTACCCCTGCCCTCGCTGACTGCCCTGGGTACCTGCCACTCTGCAGCCTCCCACTCTGCACCAGCCCTGGGCCCACTGCTTCCCACTCACCCTATGCCCTTGCTCCCACCATTTTCAGGGCTTGGAGACTCAGTGATCCAGACAGTCCTTCCTCTGCTAGAGCCAAGAGAGACCTCGTTACTGCCCAAGCCCCTGCTCGGCAGCACTTCCTGTCCTGTCAGCCTCCTCTGTGGTACTTCCTGTCACCCTGCCTTGTGGCACTTCCTGTCTGCAGCACCCTGCTTGCTGTCTCCCATCCTGGTTCACTCCATGCTGTCAGTCTCGGTGACACACACATAGGCTCCTCAGAGAGCTTTCTATGTCCTGCTCTGGCACTGTGTACAGCACCAGCACCAAGGGAGACAGATGCTGTTATCTGTGGCCACAGTGGGTCCTGGGCAGCTCAACACTGAGGGGCCCACACCGGAGCTACCATCCAGCCCACCAAGTGTCCCCACCAGTATCCAGGCCAGCAGCTATCTGCCCAGCCCCTCCCTGCTGAAATCTCTGGGTCTTCCACTGGGATTGGTACTCTAGGATGGGGGACAGGACCAGTGATGTGGTCAGGACCTGGGGCTCGCTCTGTGCCCAAGATAAGGATGGAGTGTACAGAAAATGACAAGACTGGGCCAGTGAGATAGCTCAGTGGACTAAGTGTCTGCTTTGGCAAATGCAGGGACCAGGATTCAATCCCAGGTCCCTTATGTTGTGCCAGCCATGCCCTAGGGGTGTACTGAGGCTGTGACCAAGTCTGGGTGTGGTGGCACATGCATGTAATCCCAGCAGTGGGAAGGCTGAAAACAGGAGGATCACTACAAGCCCGATCTGCGTAGTGAGGCCCTGTACCAAATACATAAATGAAAAAAGAAAGAAAGAAAACGACAGAAATGCCCTGTTCGTTGTAACAAGCCACCAGCTTGTCCCCTCACTTGCCCCATTAGCCACAGCCTGGGTCAGACCAAGGCTAGGAAAGGAGAACGCAGGGGCCACCACCAGCCCTTCTCCTGGCTCTTGCTGTGACTGTAAACCACGCATTTGATATAGACCTCCACAAGTTCCCGGATTTTTTTCTTGATTTTTCAAGCCTAAAATAATTATTACGCTGTGGTTCTTTGACCACAGCTGATTTGGAGCAAGCCTGACTCATCACTCCAGGTGTCAGAAAACCCCACGTGGGTGTAGCCAGCTGGTGTGCAGATGCTGGGAGTGCACAGGACGATGTGAGCAGCTGTGTGGCTTCCTCACACCTGCAGAGCCTCCTGCATTCCAGGAAGTCTGGTCAGGGAGGAGATGTGACCGGCAACGTGCACAACCTGCCATGGCCAGCAGCAAGGCCACTACTAGGAGCTGACCACTGCTGATGTGGGGCCCGGCACGGACCTGCTGCATAGGAGGATATTTGGCGAATGCCAAGTCGGCCTTATTTCAGCTCACTGTCAGCCAAGAACATTAAAGGAACTGTCGGAGTCTGTTTCTGTTCCTCTGTTTCGGAGGGCTGGGGGTTGATCCCCGAGCCCTCACTCCAAGTTAGAGCCCCAGCCCTTCTGCAATATTTTTAAGATAGGCTCTTGCTGCATTGCCCAGGCAGGGCTCAAAGCCGAGGTCCTCCTGCCTCAGCCTCCCAGAGTGCTGGGATTGCAGGGGCGCTCCACCTTGCCCGGCTGAGGCCTGCTCTTACACACATCCATCCTCTCCATCGCCATGTAATATGGCTCAGGGATCTTTTGGATGCAGACTGAACATCTGTCTTGCTTTTCTTCCCAGGCCCTGTACCTAACATGCACATACCCAGCGTGTCCACCTGGGGGCTCCAGAGAACAACATCTGCATCTGTCCAACTAGGATGAGAAGCACGATTAGAGTTGCAACTACTAGTAGAAGCCAAATATAGATCCACTGTCTGCTAAATTTGAAATTGATGCAAACACAATAACAAGTGATCAGATTCCTTTTTTGTTGTTGTTGTGGTCAAAGGAATTTTTAAATAAGGTTTTCTTACCAGAGAAGCCAGGATAGGAATCCTCTCAGGGAGGAAACTGGGGGGTTGACAGTGGCCCCATGATCCAGGCTCCTGGCAATGATACTGACTGAGTCAATCACGGGGGGCCTGTCAATTAGCTCAGTTGTTTAAGTGCCTGCTTAAACAAAGTAGTCAGGCTCAGGACACTGTGGTTTGATCCCTAGATCCTCAAGCCTTACCAGACCTGCCCTGAAGGTATCCTGAGCCAGTCCCCCTCCAAAAAAAAAAAAAAAAAAATCCTTCTGAAGCCAACCACATGTAGCCCAGTGTCACAAAACTTACTGCACAGCCCTAATTTTGCCCGAAGTAATACGGGCATAGTCTTTTTGAAAATTAATGTGTGGCTTTTTCACAGGCTGGGAAACTCAGCAAGGATCAAGATCTCAGTCCTTCACAGCTGCTTCTGCGTTTGTTTCAGGGCATCTTATTGTACCTTATAAATTAGTCATGTTTGCTGTAGAAAGAACTTCTCACAATTCGGTGGCTGAGTTCACGGTGTCTGGCCCACTCTCTGGCTCCACCTTTCCTGGATTGGTGGTTGGCTTGCTTTACTTAGTGGTTGCTGCCCTCCTTCCTTCTGCACTGTGGTTCTGAAACCTGGGCATCCCCGCTCCAGGAGGTCCCAGCCTGGAACAGCCCAGGCCTGCACCTGCCCCACCTTCTCTCTCCTCTGCACACACCTGGCTCCCAGAGCTGCCTGAAGTGCAGGCGGAGCCCTCCACTCCGTGCCTCCCACATCTCCCTGAAACACCACAAATCTCAGAAAAGCCCACTTAAACTCTGCCCTGTGTAAAGCACATGTACCCCATTATGGTCTTTCACATCTCCTCCCCAGTTGGAACAAATGTTACCAGTTTCAGAGCTTTTGGAATTACTGCTGCATAATAATTCCACCAGCCTTGTGGGTTTAGAAAACAATGCTTGAGGTAAGCTGCCCCTGATCTCCTGCTAATCCAAGATAATTGCTTTCGGCTTTCATGGGAATCTGGAATTCTCCATGCTGGATTCATTGAATGGGTCTACTGGAAAGGGGCTTTCAGGGGGCTTTCTGTATCTCTGCTTACAAGCTTGGCTTGAGCAGCCTTTCTATTTCAACAGCACTCTTGACTTTGGTGCCTACCAACCACTGGCTCCCAGTAAGAAGCAAGGCTTCCTCCTACAGACTGTAAGATGTTCTTTTGGAAGTCCCTGGCTCTTTCTCTCTCTCTTTCCTGATTTTCTTTCTTTCTTTTTTTCCTATTTCTCTTCCCTTTTTCTTTCCTTCCTGCTTTTTTTCCTCTGTGGAACCTCTTCCATTGTTTAACAGCCTCTGACAAGCCCCAGAAAATGGCTACCAGACAGGGCTTCCTTACTGCTCAATGGATAGCACTTGGCCGGATGCTAGTTTCCAGGACAGATTGACAGAATATTCTAGAAAGGTCTAGATGGTACAGGCATGGTCCTCAGGGTGACACTGTTGATAGGTGCTAGAACTTTGGGAGATGGAACATGGTAGGAGAAAGTGAGGTCATTGGCAGGAAGAAGTGAGATCACTGGTGGGTGGAAGTGAGGTAATTGGTGAGAGGAAGTGAGGTCATTGGTGAGAGGAAGTGAGGTCATTGGCAGGAGGAAGTGAGATCACTGGTGAGTGGAAGTGAGATCACGGGCAGGAGGAAGTGAGGTCATCACTGAGAGGAAGTGACATCATTGGTGGGAGGAAGTGAGGTCATTGGTGATGAGCCCATGAAGCAGATAGTGGAACTCTGCTGTTTTCTTATCTTATCTGTTTTCTTATCCTTAGCCCACCAGGGGCTAAGGAGATGAGCAATTTGTGTTCCATGAACACAATGTGTTGTCTTTTCAAAGGACCAGATCCAAGCTCCTTCCCAATCTTGGACTAAAGCCTCCAAGACTATGAGCCAAAATAACCTTTTGACTTTATAATCATCTAAGGTATTTTGTTATAGGCACATGACGCTGATGAGCTTGCTGCTGAACTTCAGGTAAAATCCACAGGTCCTCACCAATTTCATGGAGATTCTCTGGCTTCTAAATTGGATATCAGCTTTCACAGTTTACATGAATCTTTGATCTCGTAGCCTCATCCAGGAATGCCAGGGCCAGGCCTTCCGCGCTGCCCACTGGCTCACAAGCTGCTTTCTGGAATGAGGAGGGAGCCATGGTTCTCAGAGCATGGCTCCTGTGGAAGACCCAGCATCTCCTCATACTGCATTCATTCTCCCAGCCTGCTCCAGGCACAGATAGCTCCACACCCTACAGTGGTCCCAGCTCCTTTCTCATAAGGAAGCACCAACACTAGAGCTCCCTTGACAGAGCCACTTTATCTCCCTGAGGAATCCAGACTCACTCCTGCCCCTTCCTCAGGAGCCCTCCGGGTGCCTGAGCCCTGTTGCTCGCACAGCCACTCCTGCGCTCTGGGTTCTGCTTTGTCTTTCCCACCAGCAGAAGTGCTCTCAACCTTTCTGACCAGCGTTAGTAACCTCAGAGTCCACTCACAAGACGAGCCACCAGGGGTACCTGATGGTGCCCACACACCACAGCTGTGCTGCCCCCACGTAATTTCAGGAGGCAGCAGGTCTGTACTCGTCTCTTCTGTCCCCTCAGCCAGGGCTGGTCGGCTGCTGAGGCAGACGTGTCTCCACCCCATCACTGGTGTCGTATGGGGGTTGCTGTGCCAGTTCTCCAGGACCCCGAGGCCTCCCTTCCACACACATCACCTTCACTGGGCACTTTGGGTCAACTCCAGAAACAAGATGCCTTCATACTTGGAAAAACCATGAGATAAATACAACGCTGTGTTCTGGATTCCTAGGTTCCCTGATGGAGTTTTTGCTGAAGATCTCCGTGTGAGGTATGTACAGCACACATGCATGCACACATGTATGTGCACACACACACACACACACATGCATGCACACTCAGGTTAGTTTTCTTCTGTCGTGGCCCTGTATTTTCTTTGTTTGAGGATCATTTTTTTCGCTTCATTGTGGAAATGCATTTGTTCATTGAGTCCTAAAGCTATGCCCTCATAAAACACCGCAGTGGCCCTGCACCTATCAGTGGAATGATGTAATCCCTGATGACCTGTATGCTGTGACAATGAAGAGGGAAACAGGACAGCAAGGCTGGGGACCTCTTCCTCAGTGAGCTGCCCGCACTGCCCCCTTCCACCCACTGTAAGGAGTCGGCATCCTGACCTGCGAATGAGGAACAGAGGCAGCTAAAATGTGGAGAATTAAGATAACACAGAGCAATCATTAATCCCCTCACTGGGCATGCAGCTGGGATGGCCTCTTTGATTCTTTATGCTGAGTCCATGGAACAGCAGCACTGGTCAGGAACACAGCCCACTCCCTCTCCACTTGCCCCATGAGGGACAAGCAGGGCTGCATCTGGAGCAGGTCCTCAGAAAGGGGCAATGTGCCCCTTGGACCCTGCAGGAGGAGTCTGCATCCTGTGTTCCTGCAACCTGACTAGTGGTAGCCATGACACAGCAGCAGCCTTCCTCCATCTGTGTGTGAAGGGACTAGCAATCTGTGGTCTGTACAGAGTGAAATACTAGTTGGTCCTGAAAAAGGAGGAGATTATGCCGCTTGCAATGGTGCAGATGGACCTGGGGGAGGTTATGTGGAGAAGGACAAAGGCAGGTGCAGGGCAGAGGTGAGAATTTCCTGTCACACGAGGTGAATGAGTTCCAGGGCCTAGTGTCTCACACAGTGACCACCATTAAGTATACCATTTGCCAGGCCTGAGCCTTCTCCCAAAGCTCGAGCTGTGGATACATGTTCTGAATAACAACTCAGGGGAAGGAAGACTGGACAGCGTGGCCCCTGATGCAGGGGCACAGCTCTGCATCAAGGACCTGAATGAAAGGGCTTTGTTTCGTGTGGGAGCTGGGGTGTGCTGTGTGTTCATCTTCCCAGGGAGTGGGAGGAACCAGACGCATGTGCAGAGTGGACCCTGCGCCTGTCACTCCCAGCCAGGTCCTTTCCATGACCCGGAACCTGAGCTCACCCTTTTTGCTCACCTGGACACGCTGCTCTCTGTCACAGCAACGATGCTACTCCTGCCATTGCTTCCTGCCCTGCTTCTCCTGCATACCCCTCCTACAACCCTGTCCCACTCCATAGTGCTTTTGACTCAGTAGTTACCACAAATAAGAGTGGGGGCTGGTGGCTCAGCCTTCCCTGTTGGCTGCTTCATTTCACCGTGTGGTCTCCAGGCCACCCATCTTGCTGCAAATGACCAGTTTCATTCTTTTTTATGGCTGACTAATATTCCATGCCATATGTACTCCCTATCCTCTCAATAAAGTGAAATTTATTTATTTATTTATTTATTTATTTATTTATTTATTTATTTGGCTCAGCCGTCCTGAGGGTGAGGCTGGTGTGGCATGTGGTGCCAGGGATTGAACCACGATCCCCTGCAACTGCCTAAGTTTGTCTAAGCAGGTGCTTTAGACTGCTGAGCTATCTCATCAGCCCCAATCAAGTGAATTTTAAAAGCAAAAGCTGCTATGGAAGCGCACTCACAAGATGACTCCAGGAAGCAATGGTAGCTTAGAACCGCTCAGGTCACTAGATGGTCTGGTGCTCTTCAGCTTATAGGAAGGTTTCGTGTGTGTGTGTGTGTGTGTGTGTGTGTGTGCATGCACGTGTGTGTGTGCATGCACATGTGTGTGCATGCACGTGTGTGTGTGCATGTTTGTGTGTGCATGCACGTGTGTGTGTGTGTGTGTGTGTGTGTGTGCAGTGCTGGCAACTGAACCCAGAGCTCCGCTCCAGCTAGGCAAGCACTCCGCCCTGAGCTATGTCCCCAGCATCTTTGAATATTTATCTTGACCTCGCACTTGCCGCCTCCTGCCTCAGCGTCCGAGTATCTAGGATTACAGGCATGAGCCTCCACACCTGCCCGAACCTGGCGGGGTTGAAGTGGATATTAATGACCTACAAATTGCTGACTTAAAATCTTATTACCTCCCCTTCAAACACCTTGAGAGGAGGACACAAGGAGGGTGTAAGACCAGAAGAGAACACTAACGTTGTCGAGACACCCATGTCAACTGCCCTCGAATTTTTACCCCACAGTGGCGCCTTGCATAGTCTCTAGTTAGTTCTTTCCTATTCGCCTACTTTGGCTTTTTTTTCCTTACTGGTTTTTTTTTTTTTTTGGAAAGAAAAGTCCTCAGGCCAAGGGTGGTGCTGGCCACCAGGGGGAGTGCTAGGCCCGCCAGAGGCCCAAACTGGCCAGTAGAGTGGGAAGCACAGGGTGAGGGCTCTGCAAATGGATTGGGGCCTACATGGACAGAACTGAGTTTGTGGGGTGTGGCTGGATGCAGATCAAGAGAAGTGAACTGGACTCCAGGACTGCTTCTGTCCCTCGCTTTGCTGCCACCCTGTGACGATGCCTGGGGCAGAGCTGGGAAACCTCCGGGCTCAGGGAAAGGGGCAGGGGTCTTGCGTCTGCAGCTGGCAAGATGGAAGGCAAGCCTTCGGCACCCGCAGTGGGGATCCATCCCACGAAACAGAGCTCCTGTCCCCAGGCAAACAGGCCAGCCGTGGAAAGCAGTCCTGACAAACAAACCACATTCCTACCCCAAGACCAGCAACCTTGCTCTTTAGGATTTGTCCAAATGAGTCTAAGGTCAGTTCCATACACAACTTACATGTAAATGCTTAAAGAAACCTTGTACTTAATTACTTACCTTAGGAAGTAAGCAAGATGTCCTTCACCAGGGAGCAGACTAGGGCTGTACTGCCTCCACTTGGTGGAATAGCACACAGCAGTTAAAAAGAACGCCCTATCAAGCCACTGGAAAGCCTTACATCTGCACACTAAAGCAACAAGTTCATCTAAAAGGGCTGCATGCCTGTGATCCCAACTGTGACAACCCAGAAAATGCACCACTGTGGAGACAGGAGATCAGCTACTGCCAGGGGCTAGGCTGCTGGGAGCAGAGGCAATGAGGTGGGACATGGGATTTTAGGGCCAAGAAAGTGTTGCCTGTGACTATGCAGTGGGACTCTGGGTCACTGTGTCTGGCTCATGGAACGTACCACAGGAAGAGCAACTCCTGCTATGCTCTGCACCTCAGTGAGCAGCCACGCATCATTGCTGGGCCACCCTGACTCGGAGTGAGGTGACCCGGCGTGATGCACAGGCTGGAAGGGTGTGCTGGAGATGCACAGGCAAGGGGCGCATGGGGACTCTGCTCCCGTCCAACTCCTAGCACTGCCCTGAAGCAGGGCAGTCACAGCCACAACTGCTCTGCACAAAGCCAGGGTGAATGGCAGAGATCGTGGGGACAGGGCAAGGGCAGCCCAGGACGTGGCCAGTGAAGGGTGCTGCTGCAGAACTGGCTCATCAGCAGGGCCATGGAGGGTGGGGTCAGGTTGGAGCTGCCAGAGCAGGTAGTGACTGCAGGGACTCAGGACATCCTCAGGTTAGGAGACGCATCCTGGAGGATGAGGGCAGCTGTGCCAGCTCTTTTTTTTTCTTTTCAAAATTTTATTGATAAACAGATAGCAATGAGACAGTTTCAAACCAAATCAGAAGTACAGATTCAACAAATAACACACTGCATATATTCTTCTTAGTGGTTAATTGCTGTACAAGATGCAGACTTGAGGTCCTATTTACAAAGACCATTAGAAC
>NW_004524649.1:4254978-4272454 GCF_000260255.1 Octodon degus | reverse complement strand
GAATCTTTCCAATTAACTGCTAGATTCAAAAATCTTCTGAATATTCTCAGGATCATTGTCTTGCTCATCTTTTACATATAACTGTATGGCTTGACGTTGTCATGTTTCCTAGCTCTTGTCCTTTCCCTCTCTTGATTAGTTAGTCCTTGAGATCTTGCTTTCCTTTTACTTGTTGTGCCAGCTCTTTTTCAGGTGGGTGTAGTGGTGCATACATGCGAATGTGTGCGTGCGCATGGACACACACACAGAGAAACCTTGGTGGGAGGACAGGAGGCTGAGCCTGACCTCCCTCCCTAGAACCTATGCGACAGCCCATGGGACCCTGGGAGCCAAGTGGCCCTTGTGACAGGGTGAGATATGGGAGAAGGACCTGTGGGGCCCTGAGCCTCTTCTCTCCATGCTGACCACCAGGACATCTGGGTGGATCCTGCTGAGAAGATGCGGTGTCACAGCCCTGGGAGGGGCCAGGGCTAACCTAGGACACTGCCAGCTAATGGTGCCAGTATCTGTTGCCACTCTGAGTGTCACCATTCTATAAGGTCCCCACCCACAACATCCAGGAGGAAAAGCCCATCCTACAGTGTCACCCCAACCTGACACTGTCCTGGGCCAGCACAAAGGACTCCCAGGCAGGTCCAACCAGCCGCCTGGGTGTGGGGACAGCCAGTGGCATGATGGGTGCTCACTGGAGACTTACTCAATGGGGAGGGGTGGGAGGTGACCACAGCCTGGGCTATGCATGCACACTGCCCACCCCATGTACCATGTAGCCACCGAGTCTCTAATGACTGGCAGCACGGAGCCAGCAGTAGCTGGGTAGAGCAGCAGCATCCTGGGCCTGGCCTGGCCTGTCCACCTCGCTTCTCCTGGTACCTGGCAGCCTGTGGGCACAGGCACAGAGCCCGGCCACACCACCCCTCAACCTCCAGCAGCAGGGGGATGCTTCCCTTCCATTTCTGGTCAGACCAGGTCCACCAAGGCCCCTCACAGCCCCCTGGACACCTCCTCCTCCTCCAACGCAAGCCCCACTGCCCAGCGACTAGGCTGGATGGAAACTGTGCCCCACAATGACCCCAACCAGGCCTCAGCTCCTCAGGAGAAGGCGGGCGGTGCTGCCACCAGGCCCACCTTGGGGATCTGCTTTGGGAACACAGTGCAAGCCCGCACTTTCCCTTTTCCTGTTTTCACATCTTTATTTCCTATCCATCCAGGGTGACAGTGCACAGTAACGACACCCCTTCAGGGAGTGAGGCTCGGGCCTGACAGTCTGGATCCTTTTTCTTCCCCTTCCGTCTACCTCCTTCCTCCCTAATGTCTTTTATTTTGCTCTTTGCACTCTGGGTTCCTCATAGAGAGACAAGAAACCCTGTGTTATTTAAGGTCGTGTAGTTGATTTATTGCACTTAAAATTATGGCCACCAGGTGCATCCATTTTCCTACCAGTGGCTCACGTTTGTCCCTCTTTATGGCAGAGTAGTGCTACACCATGTGTAGATCCTGCATCTCTTAATCTGTACATCTGTTCCTGGGTGTCCAGGCACATCCAAGATTTAGCCACTGTGGGTTGTGCTCCTGCAAACCTGGGTGTGCTTGGATCTCTGTGATATGACGTCTGTAGCTCTCTCTTCTCCTCACCGACCCTGATTTCTCTGAGAAGGGGCTGGTGGAGCCCAGTGCACAGCGCATGCTCAGGGTGTCAGAGGCTCTGCATTAAACCCCCAGGACAGGAAAAGCAAATCCTAAGTTTGCCAATCAGTACGACCATTTCCCATTGTGTTACTGTTAAACAGATCAGACGGAGTCATCCAGAATTGTCAGGGTCACAGGGAGGTCACAGCAGGACACTGACAATTTGGGACGATGTATTCCACGGCTTCCAGTGGCTGTCACTGTCACACTGTGCTTTGCAAACCAGGCAAGAACTGTGGCCTGTGACCTTGCAGGTCCCTGAGCAGCAGCTGGAGTGCTCTCCGCACCACAAGTCAGTGGGGACCTGTTTTGGGGAGCAGCTGCATGCGGGGAACCAGGTGCCAGCCACGGCCTGCACTGAGCACCACGCTGAGCTCTGGGCCTCACAGAGGCCACTGAGCTGAGCAGCAGCCGGATTCCTTTCCAGTGAATGTGCATTGGGCCCTTGAGTCTTGACAGTGGTTGTTCCGTGGATGCAGCACCTGTGTCTGCCGGTGCTCTGCTGAGTTAAGCTCCCAAGCTTCAAGTTTAGGATGTGGGAAAGACAGACGAGGGCACAGGCCTCAGTGGGGAGCTCTGCGCCGAGCCTTGGCTTGGTCCGGGCACGCGCCAGGACTCAGAAATATTTTCTCTCTTGCTGTACTCCGGACGCGCATACGCCTGTGCATGCACATGCTCACCAGCAGCCACAGTCTTGCACACTCACCCACACAAAACAGCACAGTCCCTTGTGCTCACACAGTGGCCGGGTGTGGGGCAAAGCAGGTGGTGCGATGCACACTGTGACACAAGCATGGATGCCACAGCAGTGGGAAGCGCAGGAAGTCAGGACTGCAGAGCCAGCCTCCAATGACACCACCACGTTGCTCTGCAGTGCTCTCCAATGGCCCCCGAGTCGAGTGTCCTCCTCTGCAGCTTTCTGAGAGTGGAAAGCCAAATGTGCGCACCAGCGCAGCAGTCTGGGAGACAGCAGTGCGAGGCTTGCAAGGGTCATCACGGGTGGCCCTTCCTTCACCTCCCGTCCACCTCTTTCTGAGTCCCCCTGAGCACTGCTGGCCCTGTGGGGATGAGGGCACACAGGCACACACAGGGCCCTCTGAGCACTTGCCATCAGGATTGTATCCTTGAGACACATCCCCTCTCCACACTGCTCTGCCCCAGAGTTCCAGGCAGAAGCCAGGCTGCCACACACAGAGCAGGGCACTCCATCTCCTCGGACTGAACCCAGGCTGTGCCCAGGCACTCTGCAGGAGAGAAGGGAAGAGGCGGCACACCACACCTCGCTGTTGGCCAGGCCGTGCTGCTGGTGCACAGGGCTGCAGCTACCAACCTGAACGGCCGGGTCCTCCTCTTCCAGGGGAACTCAGGAGCACACATCACATCCCAAATGATTTCTTCACTGTGCAAACAGTTTTTTACTTTTTGTCCCATTTCCCTTTGGACAGATAATCCAATAGGCTTCTTTTATCTACCAAGGTGTATGAATGAGAAATACTCTTTTTAGGCATAAAGGAAGATGTGAGACCAGGAATTTTAGTGGAAAGAGAAAACTCAGTAGAAGGCTGACAGGACAAAATATCAGCTCTAGTTTGGGGCTTAGCATACTATGCCCCCTTAACTCCCAGAGAGCTCCAGATCCAGTGAGAATTGATGTGGTGACTTTCAGGTAGAGTCCTTAGCTCAGGCAGGGGTCCAGATGACAACCATGGGTGCTGGTTGGAAGACCCCACACATACACATACCTTGGTTTCCAGGAGGGAGGAATGGGGCTACTGCTGCCGCCTTCCTGCTTCAAATGTCCTGCAAAATCTTGCTGTTTGACCTGGCCCATGGTTTGGAAGAAAGCACAGCCCCACCCGGCCTTGCAGACCTGGAATCAGCAGCTAACAGCACCTGGGGGACCGTGTGTGCGGGCCAGCCGGATCCAGGCTGGCAAAGCGTGCCTGAGCTCAGGCGTGAACAGCCAGCTCTCCTCGGAGTCAGCTGGGACTCACTGAGCTTCAGCGCTGGGAACCCAAAGTGGAAGCAGTCGCATCCGGGTTCTTTCCAGCGAGTGCAGTCACTCTGTTAGGGAACAGCATCAGAGCAGTATACTGTGCCAGTGACTTCCCAAGCCCACTGTGCAGACTGCTGAGGCTGCCTCCCTCCTGGCTGACCCCATGGATGGTTCCCGCTGTAGACTCAAGCCTCTTACCCCAGCCTAAAGCTTACACAGTAGTAGTGAGGCTGGGTTATCCCAAACAGGGGCATCTGTGAGGATGACAGGGTAGTGAATCAAGTTTTTCAGAAGTGAATCTGCCAGAGCTACCGAGACAGGAAGTCACCCTCTATCTCCCCTGTGTGCAGTGTGAATGAAGTCCTTCTGTAGGCTGTGGGCGCAAGGCCAGCCTGGCCTTAGAATTTGGCTCTGTCACTTACCAGCTTTGGAAACTTGAGCCATACCTGGCTCCTCTGGGCCTCAGTCGGCTGCCAGTGGAGTGGGCGCCAGGATCTTACGTGCCATCGGGTGGTTAGGGGTGCTGTGCTGGGAGCGTGGAGCACGCATCACCCCACCGGAAGTGACGTCCAAACCCTAAGGCAAGAACATCCCAAGACAAGGGCGAACCCAGAAAGACTGGCAGGATCCACCCTGTTCCCTCCCGGGAGCCACACGCAGAGCTGCACGTGCAGGCTGTGGCAGTAGCAGCACGTCCAGGTGGCGCTGTCAGACCCGCGATTCTGCAAGGGCCACACAGTACCTGTTTCAGGCCTGGGAGACATGTGGCTTCTGTCCTGACTACGAGAAAGCAGCAGTTGCCAATCTGTTACTGAATCCACAGCTGTATTCCAATAAAACTTTATTGACAAACGCAGGTTGCAGGCAGGATTTGGCCCCACCCTTTCCACTGCTGATAGAGTTAAAAAAATAACTTGTGAAATCCATCATCTAGGAACTGCCTAACTAAAAAGATCTCAAGAAGTGCATTTGAATCCTGAAATCTAATCCTCCCCAGCAATGTTTAGGAAGAGATGTTCTGTTTTGTTTGCCATGAAAAGCTTATTCTGCTGTGCTGACTCAGAAACAACTCCCAGGAAAATGTGTCAGGCAGGGCCATGCTCCCTATCCCACGTCTGAAAATGTCCCTCGAGCAGCAGATGCAAATGTGTTCAAGTGCTGTCCTATTCAAAAGCGGTGGAAGTTTGGAGAAAGGAAAGCTCTCGTGCCAGGAGCTGCATGGGAACAGAGAGGCGAATGTTTCAGGGAGTGGCAGCCAGGCCCTGGCCCTGTCCTGGCTTGGACTGGTGGCAGCTGGCCAGCGCTGAGAGCCCAGCTTTCTCAGGCCTGGAGAGGACAAGGAAACCTTCTTTCCCTCTGCAGAGAGGAAGCTGGGGCCCGGGTGGCTCCGTGACTGCATGACTAGCTTATTGAGAGTTTACTGGATGTGTTTCACTCAGGGATTTGCCGGTAGGGATTTCCATGGAAAGGTTAGAGGAGTGATGGTTGGGCTTCCGGAGGACCCAGAGTCAGCCCGATGGGATGGTGAGTGGGAGCACGCAGGCTCCCAGGAGCTCCCGGGGGAGAGAGACAAGGACATCCTCTCCCTGTCACTGTGGGAGACAGAGGCAGGGACACCATGTGCACCTGTGCTGACGTTTGCTGCACGTGAGGAGGGGCTCGTCTCCATTCAGTGGCACTGAGGACTCTATGCAGGGCTGGCAACATGGCTGGGCTGTCAACAGGAAGCACCATGGGCATGGAAAATCCTGTCGTTTGCACCTGCTACATCCACAGCCAAGAACTGGTTCCTGTGATAGCATCTGGGCTAAAGTCTGAATCTGTGCCATAGCCCAAGGGAAGAAGGACAAGTGGCCCAGCTGGTCCCCCAGCACCAGGGACCCTTCTACACACAGGACCCCAGGTCTGCCTGTAACTGTCAGATGTCTCAGAAAGCAAACCCAGAGCCGCTGCGTGGTCCATGCCTGGTCTGCTCTTTAAATTAGAACTAGAAAGCTCTGTGTTCAAGCTGAAAAATTATAAGCTTCATATCTGAAGTCCAGGGATTCTACTCATTTTAACTAAATGGCCTTGTATTCTTCAACAGACTGTATCCAGTAAACTGTGTTTAACTGGCATTCAATTTGCTGTGGGCCCCAGTGTTTACAGGGATTGGATCTCTAGCTGTGTGTTTGCAGCCCCCACAGGCATGCGGAGGTGGTGGACATAATCAAGCTGTTTCCTAGCTCTGTCAAATGCTGTGCATCTTTCTTCACCAAATCGTTCCATGTTTCAGCTGGGGAGATAGCTCAGCGGTCGGTCTAAGCATCTGCCTGGCAAGAGCAAGGACCTGGGTTTGATCCTTGCTACTGCATCGGTGCTGGTCACAGAACCCCAGGTACACCATGCTGGCCAATGAAACCCGGCGTGGTGGTGCACACCTGCAATCTCAGCACTGGGGAGGCTGAGACAGGAGGATCACTATGAGTCTGAGCTGCATAGTGCAACCCTGTAATAAATAAATAAATAAATGATTTTTTAAAATAAAAAAAATCATTCCATGTTTCACTCCAAGTTTACTCTATGAAGAAAAGATTATCAGGGCAAGTATTTGCTATTTCCTTTTTTGAGAGCCTTTTTTTTTTGTATTTTAGGGAAGGGTCTACAGGGTGTTCAGGGTCTCATTACTAGATCTGACTCAGTGATCCACCTGTTTACAGCCTCCCAAGAGCTGGGATTACAGGCATGCGCCACCACACCCATTCTCTTATGACAATCTTTTTTTTTTTTTTTTTTTTGGTCTTTTTTTAATATCACTTTTTCCTGTATCATTTATCTTTTACATTTTCAGTTGAAGATGTAAAAAGCATTTTGCTTTGTCTATAATCAATTTACATTTCCAACCATTGAGTGATTTTAAATATTCTGACTAATCCTGATTTGTAACCATATAACATATTTTCTATATATTTTACTATAAGTCCATTTGAAAGCAGCAATTTAAAACCCTCTTGAATGGTAAGTTTAACCTAAACAACAACCACCACATAAGAACAATTCTGCAATCAAATTAGCAGTCAAATAACCAACGGCAAGTGGAAAATTGGTCAATGTATTATTTCTCCCATGACCTAATTCAAAATGAGATATTTTAAAAATGTAAATCTTTCTTTTCAATATTATACAACCACCGACAAATATTTCTATGAGTAGGAAAATATTTATTGAAATAATGGCCACCTACCAGGGCTGATCTTACATCTTTCAACCATTGTCCGCTCCCAGAAGAGACATCTGGACCAGCTGCCGCCCAGGGCAACGGGAAACAGCTCTCGGGCACCGTGTTCCAAGTGTGGCCTCTACATGTGGGAGAGCCAGGCCCTGGGCCTGCCAGGCACAGACCTAGAAAGTGGGGGATAAAGCAATTCTTCTACCACACAAAGATTTCCCAAGTTCATTAAATGAAAGAAGAATAGCGACCCTAATATGAAGTTTGCTCTTATCTTTCTTTGTTAATGAGGCAGGCCTTGTTAAGATTCTAGCTCCTCCTGTTTTTTTTTTTTTGTTTGTTTGTTTTTTTTTTTATGAGAAATCGTTGCAAGTTAAACTAACTTGTCTTACTGGAATTCCGCCTTCTCTGCTTTCCCTTCCACCCTCCTCGCCCTCAGGACCCTGCCCGCCATGTCACTTTGCTCCCACGTTCCCTGGTGATGTCGAGTCCTCCCGTGAGTTAGTAACTGTGCAGTTTCAGCAGCCTTGCTAGGAGCAGCCAGAGTTGCAGTGACCCCTGGGGCTGCTCTGAACTGCCCAAGGCCGGGAAGCAACCAGCGCACTCTGTGACCTTTTATAGCCTATAAACCTGTACCTCCCAAAGCGAGTCCCAGTCGTCAGCAGGCACAGGGGCGCACCGGGAGCCCCAAGGCCTTCCAGCCAATTTCATGTCTGTCTGCTAGCGTGTGAACTCAAGCAGTCCCTCCGTCTCCATGAGACATGTGTTCTGCGTTGTGGGAGACATTTCCTTCTGGGGTGCACCTGCCACTCAGAGCCCTTGATTGTCCAGCTCATTCTAGACAGGCATGCACGCAGTTTCCGCAGTTCCATAGACTGGGGGCTCCTTCTTGGCATGGTACAGTCAGCCTTATGGGCTACAATTCTCGTCCCTTTCTTCCACTACCTTCTTTGCTGGATGAATTTGCAACTGGAGAGGATGCTTCCCTTCACAGGCTCTCCCCCTCCAGGAGCTGGAGAAGCAGGTAGAGGCATCCCTCCGGGACTTCGCACCCTTGTAATGTCATTGGTCTCTCCAGCAGTCACAATGACGAGAATGACATAGACCACTCATGCGCTTCACTTACACTGGCAAAACTGCAAATGTCTGAAGTCATGTTGCAGGTGAAGAGAGCAGGGACACAGCAGGGACACAGAAATGCGTCTTCATTTCCAACTGGAGCAGGAGGGAGGAGGTGGGATAAACATGCTGTTGCAGGAGGGCTTCTCCTCTGCCTTCCTGGCTGTGTCTGCTTCAGAATAATCATTCACTTTGCCTCATGGCTTCTAGAGTGGCAAATGAGCTAACGCCGTGGATTTTAAATGTCCCTTACAGAAATTCCTCACTGTCACAGGGTGATCCCAGAGCTGAGGTCCAGGGGGACTGTCCTGTGTAACAGGGCTGCAGAAAGTCTCTTGTAAGACATGTGAAAAGTTTGCAGATTATATTCACAGACTTGGAAACTGGTTTCCTTTCTTTTTATTTTTTGTTCCATGAATTGAACTCGGGACCTTGTGCTTGCCACACAGGTGCTTATGCCGCTGAGCTATAGTCCAGGCCCTTTGAAACTGGTTTCCTGATCTCCAGCAGACACGGCCCTGGGCATAGGTAGATTGTAACCTCCAAGTGATGATTTTAAGGAGGTCAGGGAAGTCAGTAGGCGGCCTCAGTGCACAGATTTCGTGACAATGGATCAAGATGCAGAGATGGTCAGTCTTCGCCTTAGCCACTCTCCTCTCATTTCCCCTCAATCTTCACAGAGGCTTTGGAGACTTGCCCTCAGCGTTTTGAAGTGCGACCTAGTTTTCCTAAGATGTCTCAGTTAATATCTCCCACTGGTCTCCTCACTGCAGATGAAGCCAGAGGGGAGACTTTATTTTCCTGAGACAGTGTCTCACTTTGTCCTCCAGGCTGGTCTTGAGCCTATGACCCTCCTGCTTCAGCCTCCAGCACAGCTCTGATTCCAGGTGAACACTTGTGCCCCCAGGTGAGGGGGGAGTTACTCATCTCTGCTTGGTGCCCTCAGACCCCCCAGTGCTGACCCAAGCATATTGATGTGAGCATGGGCAGTTTCTGCTGTTCTAGTTCCTGTTTGTGCTGCGGGAGGTCGGACGCAGGGCCTCTCGCATGCTAAGCATGTGTCTCCACCACTGAGCTGCAGGTTAGCTGCCTACAGGTGTATCTCATGGGTGGCGGCTGTGTGGAGACAGAGCACCGTGTCTGCAGCACATTGAGGGCCTGATCATTGGCTTTGGTGAAGGCCCAGCCGGAAATACCCACAGAACAGCTAGGAAAGCCTTGTCTCCCTCTGGTGACAGGCAGAGCAGCACTAATCCACCTTACAGTGCAGACAAATCCCTGCAGGTATTGCTAAAGGGAGGCAGAGACTCGGGAGGTCTGAGATGAAGCCTGAAATCTTGCATCTCTACCCAGTCCCAGGTGGCCACAGGCAACAAAGCAAAGGCCCGGAGCTGGCATCTTACCTTGTGCTTCAGAGCAGGTGTGTCATTGTGTGGAATCATTAACAGCTTGTCTGCAATGGAGTGAGAGGGTTCCCTGAGCTGCTTCTAGCACTGTCTGACTGGGGTGCACATGTCCAGCAAGCTTTAAAGGGGACTTCTCTTCCCAGCAAACCTGGGTCCCTGGGTCCCACATGGGGCCATGCTCTATCACATGCCTTGGGGTTCCAACAGGGCAGTGGGTGTGTGGAGAAGGCGGCTGCTTTGTAATTTGCCATTATTGTCATCTGCCATCAAACAATGACAGCAGCTTCCATTTCAGAAGTTCCCCATTATCAGGCACATACCAGCCCACATCATCCAACGGCCGATAGGCTTCTAGAAGGGCCTCACAACATGCCCCATGTCATAAGAAGTAACATGGGCTGGGCTCTGCCTCAGTTCCTAGAATAGCACTCTAAAGCCCTTGTGACTTCTTGAGTGATAGGAGAACAAGGAGGAGCACCTCCTTCTCTAATGTTTGCCCAGTGCCTGACACAGACCTCCTAAGCCCTTTGGCATTTCCTAGACAATAAGAGTATGCTTCTAATGGAAGCCTCCTCTTAGTGAGCTCCAAGGTGGCACTGGTCACCAGGAAGATCAAGCCATGCTGGGGACCCTGGATCTTCTAGTTCCATCCACCATTCTTCTTGGATGGGAGAAGAACTGGAGTGTGAGTTAATAATCAATCATTCTTAAGTGAGGAAGTTAATATTCAATCGTACTTATGTGAGGGAACTGCCATAAAAACCCCTAAAAGACAGGGCCCATGGGGTGGCACACCCAGCTCCTGGGCACAGAGGTGTCTGTGCTTGGGATCCTTCTAGACCTCACCTTGCAAACCTTTTTTATCTGCATCCTTTATTTTATTATGCAGTAAACCTAGAGGCCTGAGTGTTATCTTGAGTTCTACGAGCCATTCTAGCCAATGATTGAACACAAAGAGGGGCCAGGAGAAGCTCTGACTTGTCACTAAGTCAGACAGAATTGAGGGGGAGCATGGGGCTTCCCCAAGTTACAATGCCATCAGAACGGAGGAACAATCTTTGAGGGCTGAGCTCTTCACCTGAGGGTCGGGACTGACTCAGGGCAGCTAGGTCAGTGCTGAGCAGATTTTCCAAGACCCCAGTTAGTATCCTGAGAGTAGCAGAGAATCACTTGATGTGGGAGAAATCCTGCACATGTCTGGGAGTGTTGAGTGTGAGTGTAGAGAAGGACAGGTGGCTTTTCCTGCATAAATAATCTCCCTACAATACCCATTCTCCCCTATTCACCCTCTGTCTTCTCCTTTGCAGTAGGCCCACTCTGTGGGGCAGTGAGCACATGGCCACCCATCTCCTGGGGAGCATAGACTCTCAGAGTCATGTCCCTCTGCTCTGCTCATCAGACTGGGAATGTGGGTGGCCACACTGTGCTGAGATGCTGACCATGGGGGGAAGATGGCTGCCGTCTCTTCCACTCCTGTCCTCACAAGAGGCTGCATGTGCTTGGAGCGTGTCTTCATTACTTCTCTCCTGTTGCTGAGACAAAATACCCAATGCCCCAAATCAAGAGAGGAATGATTTATTTAGCTCAGAGTTCACCCTGCCTCTGAGGCAGGGTGGCATGGCACAGGGGCAAATGTTTAAGGTGGCAGAAGAGAGAAAAAGAAGCAAGAGCAAAAATGGGGCGCAGAGCAAGCCTCTTGCCTTCCTTATATTGTAAGCACACTACTACTCCCGGGAACAGGTGTAGCCCTCACACCATCCCTGTGCCCTCCTCTTGCACAGGATGAGGATGTTTAAAAAGTAAAGACCCTGGCCCCCTGCTGAATTGCTTAGCTAAATTTCTAAGCTTCTCATGGTGACACAGTGTATCCACCATTACGGAACATCACGGTATAAATGGGTCCCAAGGAAGTGTAGGTGTGCCACTGGCCACTTTTGCTTCACAGTTAGTGGTGCTAGTGTTTAAAGCATAAAACATCTACCTGCTTTTTGTTTAGGCTTCATGATAGCTATGAAGTTCATTAAGATAGGCTGCAGTTTCAGAGATAAAGAAGACAAGGTTTAGAAGCTGGAATAATGAAGCTAAGAAGAATCTGGACTTGAACTGGAGTGCTCTGATTTAAATTGTTGGATTTTTTTTAACTTCCTCATATTAAACTGAAGCAGAAGAGGGCTTCGAAAGCTTCCTGTGGGAGACAGTTGGGACTAGGTTTGAAAGCAAGCCAGTCTCAAGGGCAACAATCTTAAAATATCAGAAGGATAGCGCCTCACATTTGGGTGCTGGTTTAGATAAGACAAGTGTCAGCCTTCACGTGAAGGTTGCTAACAAAATAGTATGAACTTAAATTGGAGGAACAGTGATCTACTGACTCATCTGCTCAATCCCAGGTAGGGTGAATTCAAAGAGACCCACATTGGTACACAGGACAACAACACAATTAAGGGCCAAGGACAAAGGAAGGTCCAGAATGCAGCACAAGAAAGGCAACTCTTCAGATACAAGGGACTCTCAGCAATGTAGCAGTGGATTTCCCAGCAGAAATTCCAAGCAGGGAAGGCAGTGAGATGAGACATGTAAAGTACTCAAGGAAAAAGGAGTCATTCATGACTTCTCTGTCTGCAAAACTATCCTTCAAAGTTAGAGAGGAATGAAATCATTCCCAGATCAACAAACCCACCCGAATCCATTACCACTATATCTGTTCTATACAAGATGATAATCAGTCCTTTAAATTAAATGAAAAGGGACCAGCAAGATAGCTCAGTGGACTAATCACCTGCTTAAGCAAGGGCAGGGCCTGGGGTTCGATCCCCAGCACCACATGGTACACCAGCCCCACCCCTGGGTGCCCTGAGCCCATCACAGAGACCTAGCATGGTGGTGCATGCCTGTAATCTCAGTGCTGGGGAGGAAGAAAGCAGGAAGATCACTGTGAGTCCAAGCTGCGTAGTGAGACCCTGTACCAAATACATAAAAATTAATTAATTAATTGAAAGGGTGCCAGACATTTCAAAGCCATAAAAAAATAAAGATTTCCAGCAAAGTTACTATGGGGATGAATAAAAAACCCAATACTACTGTTCCTCTAGTTCATAACTCTGTGCTTAATTTTTCAATATTTAAAAAATAAATACACAAAAGAACCATTACAGATTCATGTTAATGGATACATGACATCTAAAGATATGATTTGTGACATCAGTGACACAAGAGATGGAAACAAAGTGTATGACTTCTTATTTTATTGAAATTGAACTGGTACAAATTTAAAATACATTATTTAGAAGCCAGACAGAAGGAAGGTCCTAATTAAGGAAATGAAGTGGAAAAATCTATAAAACTCAGAGGAAGAATGGCAAATTTAACTTCTTCTGGGTCAGTAATGACTGAAAATGTGGCTGTGGCTTGAGTATTTCATAAAAGGGTAAATGTGACACTGAGGTCCCACAGTAGCCTGCTGGGCCTGCTCAGGTGAGCCACACCTGCTGGCACGAATGGACTAAAGCTGAGGACGGAAGGGCTGTGGCTGCGCTGTCCGCTGTCTTGCTGGTTTTTCTCCAAGTTCATTACACCCCCATCTCCTGCCATGACAATTCAAAGAGATCCTCACCAGACAGGGGTCCTGAGCTTTGGACTTTCTGGCCTCCATAAAGGCAATGAATAAGTTTCTGTTCATTCAGAGATTTAGGGGGCTGGGGAGAGCTCAGCAGCATAAATGCCTTCCTGGCAAGTGTAAGGTCCTGAGTTCAATTCCAGGTACCTAAGCAAGCAAGCAAGCAAGCAAGCAAGAAAGCAAGCAAGAAAGCAAGAAAGCAAGCAAGCAAGCAAGCAAGCAAGCAAGCAAGCAAGCAAGAAAGCAAGAAAGCAAGAAAGCAAGAAAGCAAGAAAGCAAGAAGGAAAGAAAGAAAGAAAGAAAGAAAGAAAGAAAGAAAGAAAGAAAGAAGGAAAGAAAGAAAGAAGGAAAGAAAGAAATTTAACTCAAGCATTTTTTTTTCTGTTGAAGTGAAAGGCAAATGTAAATGGATTAAACTCTCAATCAAAAATCATAAACCAGGGCCGGGGAGATAGCCAGGCAGCCTAAGTGCCTACCTGGCAAGCAAAAGGTCCTGAGTTTAATTCCTGGTGCTGTATGTCATGATGGCCCCCTGAACCCCTAGTATGTTTTGCTTATCTGGAAACCAGGTGTGGTGGTACATGCCTGTAATCCCAGCTCTGGGGAGGCTGAGATAGGAAGATCACTACGAGTCTGAACTGCATAGCGAAACCTTATATCAAAAACAAAGAAAAAAGTCATAACCTAGCAGAATTATTTCTCTTACTAAAAAACAAAAGAATTAGGGGCTGGGGAGATGGCTCAGTAGAATAAGTGCTTGCCTGGCAAGCATAAGGGCCTGAGTTCAATCCCCGGTTCTGCCAAAAAAAACAAAAGGATTCAATTTTCTTCTATCTAAAAGAAATTCATTTTATAACTAAAGACACACATGAGCTGAAAATGAAAGGATAAAAAAAGATATTTCATACAAATAGCCAAAACAGAGCAAGAGTGAGTATACCATCCCTAGACAAAACAGGGATTAAGTCAAAATTTGTTACAATTAATAAAGAAGGACATAATATCATGATACATGCATTTCTATTAAAATGTCTGTACTCCACTTTGAATAACAGGTAGAATAATCAGATAGAAAATTAATTTTAAAACAGAAGCTTTAAACATCACTATACCCAACAAATTTATACAAAATATTTTCCTCAGCAATAGCAGCACACAGGTTTTTCTCTAGCGCTTATCCTCCAGGATAGATGATATGTTGGGTTATAAACAAATCAATACACTTAAAAAGATTACAATCAGACAAGTCAATATGTTTAAAAAGATTGAAATCGTGCAAAGTATCTTCTCTGATGACAATTGAATAACACTAATACAATAGGAAACCTGGAAAATGCACAAATATGTTAATTAAAATCTTACGTATATCAAAGGGCATTGTCAGCAGAGTAAAAAGGTAATCACTGAATGGAAGAATATGTTTGCAAATCAATTATGTGGTAAGAAATTAATATCTAGAATATAGAAAGAATTCCAACATCACAACTGGCATGGTCTGTATCTAGGTATCCCCCCCCAAGCCTCATGCATCCATAGGGTGGTTTCTAGAATCTGTGATTAATTTGTAGTCCAATGCTGAGTTTACGGGTGTGAGTGCTCTACCCATGGATGGCTTGAAAGTAATATAAGGAAGTGAGAGAGGCTCGCTTGCTTTTTGCTTTTGCTGTTTTCCACCACCATGGATAGCTGCCCTCTGCTGTGTGCCACTCTGTCTTGGAGCCAGCCGAGTATGGACTAAAGCCTACACAAACTGTGAGCTAAATAAACCTTCCCACTTATAATTTTTCTTCTGAGAAATGTTCATTTATTTCAGTTGCCCATTTTCTGCTTGGCTGTTTTGTTTTGGAGGGCCTGTTATGGTTTGTATCTGGATTTCCCCTCGAAGCCTCATACAGTCGTGGGGGTGGTGATTTTTGGAGGCAGCTGAATCTAGAATTTATGATTGATTGATTGTCTAGTGCTGGAGTTATGGGTGTGAGCACCCTTGGGTAGCCTACACACAATGCGAGGGACAGAGTCTTCACCCATACTTCTCCCCTTTTACCCTTTTGCCTTTGCTGTCTTCTGCCACTATGAACTTCTGCTCCTCTGCCACGCCACCCTACCTTGGAGCCAGATTTTATTTTATTTTTTTATTAATTTTATTGAGAAAGAAATAGCAATGCTAAATCTTGAAAGCAGCCTGTACACTCATGAACAGATAAATGTATAAAGAAAATGTGTCATTTTTACACAGTGAAGTACTACTTTGCCCTAAAGAAAAATAAATTTCAGTCATTTGTAGGAAAATTGAAGTACCTTAAGAGTATAGTAAGTAAAATAAGTCATACACACAATCTTAAATAGCACATAGCTTCTCTTATATGAGAAAAATTAAATATAAATAAGCACCAAGTTGAAAACAGAAAATATAAAAATAGAGATGATGGAAGGTATAGGGAAAAATGTCTCTGGGAGGGAAGGGACGAGTAAGGAACATAAAAACTAAAATATGTTATGCATGAGGTACAGGATATCAGGATAAATCCTGAGGGGATTTCACTGACCTTAGCAGACCCAAAAGCTACAACTCTTGTTGCATAGGTCCTGCTTTACCTTGGTCTTAACCACCCAGCAGAAAAGTATGAAGATGAAGTAAAAGAAGTAAAGCCATGCTGTTATGTTGAGCTGTAGGGGACTCAGGTCAACAATTTCTGACATTGCCAGTCAAGCGGAAGACCCAATACTATTATGGGCTACTGGACTCTTTTAGAATATTTTGCTGAGTTAACACACTTATAATATTTAAATGATGAAACTTAACGAAAAAAGGGGATACAGATGAATGTCCATTTTGTATCTGTGTATTCAAAATGGTTAGGATAGATATATAGTTACATTCTCTTAATGAATAGAGAGATTTGTTCTAATGGTGTTTGTAAATAGGATCTCAAGTCCGCATCTTGCACAGCAATTAACCACTAAGAAGAATGTATGCAGTGTGTTAATTATTGAAACTGTCTTACCAATTTGATTTCAAACTGTGTCATTGTTATTTGTTTCTCAATAAAATTATGGAAAAAATACATTATGCATATGTAGCAGTTCTTCACATGAATAATCACTATGTAATATGAACATGGACTAAGAAAAAAATAAATCATATGTATTGCAAACATGTACTAATAAATAATAAGTATATTTAAGAAAAAATAAAATAAACCTTTCCTTCCTTAATTTTGGGTGTCGAGTATTTTGTCCCAGCGATGAGAGAAAAATAATCGAGACAATAACATCATCAACCACGCTGCAATTTAGAAATGAGCAAAGGATTCAAATAGACATTCCTCCAAAGAAGATACAGACACAAATGTCCAATAGCTACAGTAAAATATAGTCAACTTTGCTAATCATTAGGGGAATGCAAATCAAATATCCAATGAGAGAGTGCTTCACACACATTATGAAAGCAAGCAAGCAAGCAGCGAATGTTCTGAAGGATGTAGAGAAACTGATGTCACTGCACACTGCTGACAGGAGTATAAAATGATGCCACCACTGTGGAAAACATGAAGTCCCTGAAACAACAAACACAGACTTGCCATAGGATCCCCAATTTCCCCTTCTGAGGGTACAGTCAAGTGAACTGAAAGCAGGGCTTCGACCAGGCTTCTGAGCATCAATCACTGTTGACCATAGCCCTGAGGTGGGAGCTGTGCACACGTCTCCTCCCCATGAAGGAAGGGGGTAAACAGAATGGGGTGCGCCTACCAGCTGGGCGCTGTTCAGCCTCAAGAAGGATGGAGATACACCTGGAAGACACCATATGCATGAAACCAGGCAGATGAGAAAGGGACGGTGCGCGGCCTCCTTCACATGGAGGAGCGAGACAGTCACCCTCCCGGAGACAGGACATAGACGTGGTCCCCAGGGAGGAGAATGGAGGGTCTCTGCGCCGCACGGTTCTAGCTGAGGAAGACCAAACGTAATCTGGGATGTGTGGTGATGCTGGCAGAAAAACACTGCGAACGCGCCGCTCAGCATTTGCCGAATCAAGAATCATCAACCATTAATTTGCATGTAGAGGACTTGCCCTTTAACTCAGTTGTTTAAGCACCTGGGCAAACCCAATCAGGACCCAGGTTCGATCTCCAGCCCCACAAGCCACACCACACCCGCACTTAGGGGAGCCTAGCCAGCCCCCTCTACCAAAAAAAAAAAAAAAAAAAAAATCCTTCTCATTTTAGGGCCAGCCAAATAGCTCAGCAGATTAAAGTGCCTGCTGAGGCACACACAGGGCCCAGGAGTTTGATCCCGGGGCCTGCTGTCCCGGCCCCGCCCCTGGGGCGCACTGAGGTAGCGATTGGGCTGGGCGTGGTGGTGTGAGCCTGTAATCCCAGTCTTGGGAGGTTGTAAACAGGAGGATCACTACAAGTCTGATCTACGCAATGAGACCCTGTAGACCC
>NW_004524649.1:4237621-4254878 GCF_000260255.1 Octodon degus | reverse complement strand
ATATATTGCCCCAATTTATAACAAAGAAAAAGATCCCACTACACCTGAAACTTGTAGCCTACACAAGTACAACCTCTCTTCTCTGAGACAGGAGGACTGAAGACACGCCAGGTCAGTACGCCCTGAACGTGTCTCACAGGGTGATACAGATCTGAGTCTCCTACGGGGCTCCTCCCACGTCCTTCCCACTAGCCGCTGCCCCTCCTCCCAGAGCCGGCTCGCTCGCTCTGCCCAGGGTGGTAAGTAAGTGAGTGTGGACCAAGAGCTCCTGTCTCCTCCCAGTCTGCACCAAAACCCATCAGTCCTAAAGACTTCGTCTCCTCCTGGAGGGTGCATGTTGTGCGGATGTGTAGCTCAGACAGCTGTTCTGCTGTCAGCCTGGGGGTGAATGCTTGTGGAATAGGCATCATCCCGTCCAGGGTTCACGAGCTCACCCCGTCCCCCAGGAGTGGATTTGGTGAGCAGAGACCTGTAATGTGTGTGCCCAACCTGAAGGCGGCAGCCTTGAGGAACTGTAGTTCCTGCAGCTCTTATTTTGTCTTTCAAGCTAAAGTGGAAAAATATATCTCAATGTGAAATTCTCACATGTCGAAGTGTAGGAATTTGATTCATCTTAAAAATACCACGCAAGCTAAAACCACAAAAACAAAAATTAACCAAACACCCTAACTCTGAGCTGAACCTACCCAAGTGTCCCCGTCTGCAATCTCTGCCTTCTATGACAGTGATTAATTATGTCACCGCATTTCCGTTTCCTGGTGACCTAGATGTGTGGTGAATAATTAATTAATTCTTCTGTGCAAAGCAAGAGTTAGGAAATGGATTTTTTGCACCCTCGCTCTCCTGACCTGAGAAGCTCAAACTAAAGGCTACTTTGGAAAGGTCACTTCTTCTCCCAAAGAAAGGCTCTTAGTGAAGAGCCAAGGGATTCCAGCTCTTCCAAGTCTTTCCTTTAGTCTCTTCCTGTCACCTTCATTTGGCAGGCCCTGCTCTCAATAGGAAGGCAGGTAGGCACTATCACTAAGGAGACTTGAAACACCAATCCCCACCTCCTTTACAAACTCCACGGCTGAAAATACATAAACATATATACAAGCACAGAGCAAAATGAAGAGATAAGGAGGAAGTAGGCAGAAGCTCACTACGCCACAAATTACATATTGTTATTTTGAAAAAAATCACATGTGCAATATGTTAATTTATTTTATTTTATACTACTAGCTTTTCTTGGTTCACTGAAAAGTTTTGTGCTGTATTTGTGTCTTACACTGAGTAACTACTTTGAAGATAATAATACACAATCTATTAACTCTTGCTATCCTCTTATGATTTTGTTATGAAATTGTGTTTCATTGTGTCATAAAATAAAAAAGGAAAGCAAAACTCAAATGCAAGAGAAAGGTGATTTTGTTATCCTCCTTTCCTTAGATGAAAATATGGCCCTTTCCAGAAAGCACTGAGTTCTATATTCTCTGGCCTAGAATGTCCCATGGAAACAATCGGACATCCTTGTCAGGCAGCAGCGAGCTTTTCCACCTTTGTGCATTTCAAGTAAATTTCCAGGCTCCTGTGATTTTTGCCTTTTGGGGAATGTTCCAGAAAGTCTTGGACATTCACGCCTTTGCTATCCCCGCCCCCCAGGATGAGTACCTCACAGACAGGAGATGCAGCTGGAGAAACAGACTTGAGAGTACTAATTACTTTGCCACTGTGGTGGTTGATATGTTGTCTCAACTTGAAAAATCCAGAAGCTTAACTAAGTAACTCAGCAGTTCTGCATCCTGGGATGCAGAAGATATGCACTTACCCGTCTAGCATGATGTTCATTACTTCAATTTGAGAAGTTGAGAAGTTTACACCACTCAGCAGGGGCCCAGGGTCCTCACCTTGTAACCTCCCCATCCTGTGCAAGAGGAGGGCACAGAGATGGTGCAAGTGCTATGCCCGACCTAGGTGGTAGCCTGCTTCCAATATAAGGGGAAAAAAGAGACTTGCTTTGTCCTTGCTCTTGCTGCCTTAGCTGTCTTCTGCCACCTTGAGCAGTTGCCCCTGTGCCGTGCCACCCTGCCTTGGAGCCAGCTGAGTATGGACTGAAACCTCCACACATGGTGAGCTAACTAATCCTTTCCTTAATTCGGAGTATTGGGTAGTCTGTCTCAGCAATAACTGAAAGGTAACCAAGACCACTACATTCTCTTCTTCTTCTTCTTCCTTTGCTTGCTGCTTCTCTTTTGTGTCCCAAGCCCTCGCAGGCCTGTTCTTGGGATCCGGTGATCATAGATGTAAAGCCCTGGTGATACAAAGCTAATGCCACCAAACACCCAGGTGTGTAACTGAGATCATAAAACCACTTCCTCTGGCCAGTTGCCATGTCCATGTGCTGAAGTTTGAACCCCTAAGGCACATGGGTAAAAAGTTCTACCTCCAGGGAGGTCTGGTGAGGGATGTTGGGCCACGTGGGAGGCTCTCAGGGCACTGGAAGGTGCCCGAAGGTGTAGAAACGAGAGAAACTTCTTTTTCTTTCTTTTTTGCTTCCTATCCATGAACTGAGTGGATCTGCTGCCACACACTGCTGCCATGAGGGGCCAACTCGCTGTGGACACAAAGCCATAGAGACAGTCCTTCCGGGGCTGGAACCCCCAGAACTTCAGCCATGATAAATGAAACTTTTTGTCTCAGAGCTTATGGTCTCTGGCATTCTGTGATAGTGATGGAAAGCTCATGAACTCAGCCTGTCATGACAGCATAACACACACACACACACACACACACACACACACACACACTTCCTAGTAACCACCTTTCTGTACCCATTCTTGCACACATATTATACATGTGCTCTATAAGTGATCGAAGGAACTAACACCTCAGAGACAATGCTGTGCAAAATGCTCTAGCCTGCACTTTTCTGGGCTATCTCCCTGGGTGTCCGCAGTGGGCCAGTGGTGTCTGATGGCCACGGTCATGTTGCAGATGAGGAAGCCACAGAGGTGAAGCCAGGGTCACAGCTGCTTCTTCCCCTGGAAGCGACCCAGACCCTTGGTGCTACTGTTACTATGGCAACCCAGAGACACAGGATGGCCCCCGTTTGGGGCATGAGGACTTCTGTGTTGGATTTGATCTTCTGTAGTTTATTCACCTTTTCTTTCAGAATCTCCTGAAGGAGTTGCTCAGACTTTCTGCATGGAACACAAAATACCTTTGGACTCCTGGTCCCTCTCGAGTGTCACTGTAAGTAGTAGCTGCTCCTGTACTCTGGCTTGCTGCAACCCCAACCATGGAGGACTTTCTGGGAGCAGGTGGTCTGAATAGGAATCATTGGAGAAGGCCCTTTCCTTGGCATGAATTCAACAAGAGGGCAGCCTGGGCTTCTCCTGGCAGCAGGACACAGGCTCTTCCATGCTGACTTCTCTAAAGACCCTCCCGTCCTATGCTTGCAGTGGTGTGGCCAGCACCTGTGACCTTGGGAACTTTGTTCTAGGCAGGGCACCTGGCTCCCCAAGCATGTCGCCAGTGCCCACAACTTTCAGCCCTTGCCCTCCTGCTTTTGTCTTCCCATCACGTCTGCCATCGGTCTTCTCAGCAGCATCCCTGAGGATGGGAAGATTGTGGGTTGACTTATGACTACTGCAACCCTCCTCCGCGATGGGTCGTTTCACTCCACACAATAAACAGACTCTGCTGATGTGATGGCTTTAAAATAAAATGCATTATTGTTCACTTTTTAGTGCTACTTTTTCACCTTCATCCTTGGGTCTTGCTCAAGTTGTGTTTTGCATTCTCATTTGGTTTTGTGTCTTAGAGCTGGATATGAGGTGGGCATTAGGCACTGAGTTTGTAGGGAGGTGCTGCCAGGACACAGGGGGAAGGGGAAGGACACGTGGCCCAGCATACCTTTGAGGGTTTGCTTCTGAGAGGTAAGAGCCTGGCTCTCTCACAGATCCTGCATGGTCCTCTGCCTCATGTGGGACAAAAGTCCCATGTCTCAGAGGCTTCCAGCAGCAAGCGCAGGCTTCTTGCCCTTCGTTCCAGCACCTTCCAGGGAAGATTCATCCTCCTCTGACCCAGGATAGATGCGAGGGACCTGGTGGCATCCCAATGGCCTGTAGAGCTTCTACATTCACAGCTCCTGTGTGCTTTCCCTTCATACCACATGATCCGGCTCAACCTAGGAGAACCCGCTGCCCCCAACACAGGCTGGGGTGTGTTGCACCCTGAGGACAGAGGCTGACAGTGTCTGTAATGTGATCCGGTGCAGCCACAGAGTTGTCAGCACACAGGGGCTCTGTGGCTCGCAGCGCTGATGAGAGCGCCCCACACACAGAGGCTTAGAGGCAGCTGTCTCAGGGGGCTGGGTACTGGGACCCTGCCTCGGCACATCCCCTCCTAGCCTCTGTCCTGCTCACCTTCCTTTTGCATTCAGCTGGGAAGAGTCCCTCTACTCAGAGTAACCAGCTTGACTTGCGCAGTCTGTGACCAAAGGGTACAGCCCAATCTGGGCCACCCAGGTGGCCGAGGTCTCTGCCCCTGCAAAGCTGGACATCAGACAACATTTGGTGCTGAAGCCAAGCACAAATGAGTGGAAGGTGGGGAGAGGGTGTTTGTAGCAGCTGTTGATGAAACCAGCCACAACAGAGACTCAGTGTTAGGAAGCCACTTCCTCATCAATGCCATTCGGAGAGGGGAAGGACCCCTCAGGGGGACAGCAATCTGACCAGCATGAGATAGGGATGTTTCCAGGGGTGAGTGGCGACTTCAGCCCAAGAAACTCAGGTGAGATCTTGAGTGGTGCTTGGCAAGGAGCTGAAACGGCACAGACATCGATGGTGCTGGAATGTTAAAGGAAGGGGAAAAGCCACACGCATTTACCTGACTCACCATAGGCTGGCAGAGGGACAAATTATGTGCACAAGGACTTGGGGTGATTCGGATAACAGCGGCAACTTTCTCCCTTTGTTCCACTTCTGCGTGGCACCAGTTCTTTTACAACAAGCATGAGTCATTCGGGCTTTTGAAATTTTCCATCATCCAAGGTGAACACAGGGGGAGTATAGGGGGCAGAGGGTAGCCCCATGACTGCACCACCTTGAGCAGTGGCCTGAGGAAAGCAGTGGCCCTATGCTGCCTCCCTGTCCTGGGGCAGCTCCTGGGCTGGGTGCACAGCATCAAGACCTGGGCCCCGGCTGGGATGAGTAGAAGGTCACCTGGAGGGAGCCACACACCTGGGTTTCACAGGTGGCTTTGTGCAGCACTTCCTGTCTTTCTCAGAGCATCTTTAGAAAAGGACAAAGGCTTCTGAGGCCTGTGGTGCAGTCTCCTTTTGATACAAGGAACCCACATGAACAATGCTGGGCTGCAGAGATCCCAGGCAGGTGACAGCTGCTTACAGGTGGAGCTGGTAGCCCTGACCCAGCACTGGCAGGAAGATCTCCAGAGCTCTGGGAAAGAGGCAGCCAACACCCAAGAGATTGGGCCTCACATTCCTCTGGAAAGTTGGGCCACTTCGTTTTTATTTTCATGTAACTGATGGGCTCCATTTCAGAGAGGGCTTCAATTTCTGCTGGCTGCAAGCTCACACTGCTGGGAGCCACAGGCTTCATTCCTCAGGGATCTCTGTGCGCTCTGGAAGTGGGTAGATTGTGCCAAGGAGGAAGCGCGGGGTGCCCTGGTGAAGGGGCACTGACATGCCCCTGATTGCACTGGCCACAGTCCCTGTGACAGCAGGATGCCCCGATGCACCAGTCCACAATCTGCACCATGCGTCGCTGCACCCCAACCCCAAGCTCACAGCAGGTACCGTGACCGCGACAGCTCAGCCTCACGATGGAAATGACCCAGCTGGCAACTGAAGCAAGATCAGAGCCTGCTAACAGCAACCTCCTCAATCTGCCTGCCAGCCAGATTTGCTGAACCTGCCTTCCAGGCAGCACCTCTGACCCACATGGCTGCTGGGTGATTATCACATGCATGTGCATCCACGGGACCAAATGCGGGCTGTACAATTCCTTCCTCTGGCATGAAAGAGAAGTGAGAAATCCCTTACTGCTCAGCATGGAAGGGCTCCCAAAGAGAAGCAAGGTCCACTGGGGAAGGGTCGGGCAGGCAAAGAACTTATTGGGCTGGATTGGGATGGAGTTTGCAGGGGCCATCGGGTGGGTGTCACAGCAGGCACTGACTGGAGAAGGATTGGCATGCATGAAAAACAAGAGAACATTTGAGGTTGAGCCAGGGGAAGAAGACGGAAATGAGTCTAGGAGCAGCACATCACTAATCTTGGGATCCCAATGTCATGTGGCTCCCTACCATGACAACCCAGCAGACAGCTACATGGGCACAGACTGTCCGAAGGGGTGTGCTGGAGAGGGCTGGGGTGGGCCCTGGGAGCAGAGGCAAGGGGCCCTCTTCTTCCTTCTCACCAGTCAAAGATGGGGACAAGTCAGCAGCTCCTGAGCCCAGAGACAGAATGGGCTCTCAGGACATGGAGAGGATGCCCTGCTCTGGCACCCCTTGAGCACTGGGAGCCCCTAGCTCTGCAACAGCAGGCCTGGGCTGGGGTGCTGGTCATTGCCGTCATCTGAGCACATTGCTGCGACTCCCCGCCTCCAGTTGGGTCTCCAGAGTTGGGTCTCCTTGGGTGTCTCTGCTGCCTAGGAGTCCTCATCATGTTGGTCCCACACCATGCGTGGGACGGGATTACAGAAATGAGGCATTCACGGTCATCTCTGGTGTCTTCTCGGTGTGGGGATTCACCCTTGCTGAGTGCTGAAGTCAAGATAGCTCCGGTCTGGAGCTGCGACCTTCCTTTCGGGGTGCTGGACAGTTTAAGGAATAGCACAAGGAGCTAAAGGGACACTCTGTGTCACCAATCACTCATTCATCCAGACCAGCACCAGAGCTTCATGTCTCTGGGCCTCAACCTGAAAACTTCATACCACAAACTACCCCTGCCCCAGCTTGGCTGCCTGGTGCTGAGACATTGAGGAGGTGTCTCCCCGGTCTTCTTGGGGTGGCCAGCAGCCACCCTTTTTCCACAGAACAGTACAGAGGTGGGCACCCCTTCCCTTTTGGATGACCAGGTGTCCATTCCCAGGATCTGGGTCAGACCAAAGCCAGGCACACAGAATGAGGTGAAGCATTTGTGGGCTGCAGGTGCAGACCCTGTTCTCTAGGCTGTGGGGGGAGGGTGCTGCCCAGCCTGACCATGGGATCCCTGCCTACCACCCAGCCCCATGCCCCAGAAAGGCCCTGGGATGCAGCCACCTGGAGGGCACAGCCACATGCCTTGTGCTGGCGTGAGAGCTCAGGGAGTAGCATCGTGCAGGGCACTCTCAGTGCCAAGGATTCGGGTGGGAACTGCTTATCAGGGACATGCTAAGGGGGTCGGGACTGGGCTGGAAAGGGAAGGGCAGGAGGGGAAGCTGGAAGAGGATTCCAGGTAGGGCTCGGCTCAGCCATGCTCCTGGAGCACCTCGGACTGTGAGCTGTCCCGCAGAGCTTGGGCTGTGGGGCTGGAGTGGCCCTGTCTGTGTACTACTGACGTTCTTGTCCACAGGCGATCTGACCAGCAGGGTGCACAGCACCTGGGGAACTGCTGCACATGATGGGTGAGTCCACCAGGGACTGGGGCACTGGGATGTGGCACCCAGAACAGGTGCTGGGCCAGGTGTCCATCCCCACCCTGGGACTTCTGACCCAACATGAGCCTCAGACTCCAAACAAGGCCAGGTGGAAGCCTATAGCTCTGGTCCACGGGGCAGAAGTAGGGCTTGCAGGGCACCCAGACCGGGGGCTCATGCTGACACTCAGCTCACTATGAGGCAACGAGCAGGGCTTATGGTGTTGTCCCATCTGTGTCGTTAATGCAAGCAGACCGCGTAGGGGTTGCTTGTCCAGGTGCATAGTTGTCAGCCAGGATGTTAACCTCAGTGCCCAGCATGCCAGGGGAAGCCCAGGCAAAGAGAGTATCCTGCCTGGGGTCACAAACCGGGGAGCGCAGGGCTGGGATCTGAGCCCCTGTCTGCCTCTCAGCATGGTCAGACACACTGCTACTGCAGCGTTGGGTTCTCTGTGTGACCCTGGGATCCTGAAAAGGAAAGGCCCTTTCCCAGTCCCTTCGGACCAGTGGGGACATGAAACATTTCCTACACATTTGGAGAAGGAAAATGATCATTCTGAAACCACCCTGGAGTGCTCTGAGCTATAGTTTGACGTGGACCAAAATGAGCCCAAGACAACAACGCTGTCCAAACCAGATTCATCGATCGAGATTCAGTGAAGATTTGCTGCGCGGTTGCACCCGCCTGGAGTCCTGCTCAATGCCAGGGAAGAGGTGGGGAGTCAGATGCTCGGTCCCAGATGTGCCAAGCAGGTGGTGCCCAAGAGAGCAGGCTCCACCGCAGCCTGTCCAGCCCGCGGGTGCCCTGGTCCTGATACCTGCTGCCTCCCTCACTCCCAGCAGTCACAGCTAACCCGATGCCTCAGGAACCCTTTCTTTCTCTTTTCCCTGTGGCCATACAGGAAAATGAGAGTCAAGAGCAGGAGAAACAGGGCTGAGGGCCAGGGCAGGGGATGATGTTTCAGCAATGTTCTGAGATCCTAGATCAGTTCCAAAAGGCAGAACGCCATAAAAGCCACTAGACCTGCTCACAGCCTGCAGCTCTCAACTGTGTCCAGTGGAGGGCGGTCTATCCGGCTTCCATCCTCCACATCCAGGTGGGCTGCTGATCCACAGAGTAAGTGTTGCTTTCCATGAAAGGTGGCAGGACAGAAGCACATGCTCTTCTGTCCTCTTCTTGGCTTGGGGAGTGGCCCTGAGGTGGGCGGCTTTCAAGGGGGCTGGAGTGAGGGAAGCCTCTTCTTTTGTTTCTCCACCTTTGCTCCAACTCTCTGAAGGTGATAGGAAGTGGGTTCCTGTCCCCAGGAGCGACTACAGATCTCTGGGTCAGAAAAGATCTGCAGCTTCCAAACCTCATCTGAACCATGTCCCAAACCTAGAATTTCTAGGAGTGACAAGGAACACAGTTGGAGCCACCCTAGGGCAGCTGGAGGAGGGACCACCTAGTAAGAAGCACATTGTCACCCCAGGCCCAGGAGACTAAGGTCCCTCCTGGCTGAAACCACCTAAGTTCCAGAAACTGAACCTCCCAACTAAGTAACCCACCAGGGCCAAGGGAGCCCCAAGAACTGTCACATGCTGCCCACCTTTAGCTGCAAAAGACAAATGAACTTCCCAGGGGACATAGCTTGTTCTGATTTAAATTTAATCTGTGTGGTCAATTATTTGTATAATAGTAAAGGAAAATAAAGACTGTTTCACAAAAGTCAATGCTGTAATTTCAGAGTCTTTAAGACATTTGAAAAATGCCTTGAGCAATGATGTGGCGCTTAATACTCAGATAATGGAACAATGAAAGATGTCTGTTTGCATTTTGTAAAATTAAACTGTATGCAGTTATTTATCTTTTACCTTAATTGTTTGAGCTTGTTTCTAATGTAAACTGTTGTAATTTTAAATAAATATAATAGAAAAAACTTTCATAGGTATCAAGAACCCAGAGTAAATTTACTTTGCAAATAGGCTGTGTAGGTATGTTTTATGCTGAAGTTTTTAAACTGACGCTTTCATTCAAAAATATTTCGAATTACTCACTGTTTGCCCTTGAGGTCACAGGTTTGGAGCAGCCAAGCTTTTGAAATGGAGCGCGGCTGGCAGCATCTCCTCCCAAGCCTGGAATACGACGAACACGTGAAAGTGAGACACAAGGAGGTGGCAAGGGTGCTTCTAGCCAGCTTTCTTAAAGTATGTTGAAACAGTACGCGATGTATTAATTACTGTAAATGTACTGCTAACCTGTTTTCAAAACTGCTCATCTTTTTATCACATTAAAATGAATAAAAAATTATAAAGGACAAAGTATATTGGAGCTTCACGCTTCCAGTTTGCTTGTTTGTTTCTTTTCATTTATGTATTTGGCGCAGGGTCTTACTCTGCAGCTCGGATTCAAAGTGATCCTGTTTTCAGCCTCACCAGAGTTGGGATTACGGGCATGTGCCACCACGCCCAGACTTGTTCTCTGGCTCAGTGTTCCCCAGGGGCGGGGCCAGCGCGGGGTGTGGTACCAGAGATCGAACGCTGGTCCCTGCGTTTGCCAAAGTAGGTGCCTAGTCCACTGAGTTATCTTGCTGGTCCTTTGCTTTCAGTTTTATATTCCTCATTCTCAGTTACATCCTATATGCCCAACTCGTTCTCCCTTCTAGTAATATTGTCCATCTACTTACATTGTATTAGCTTGCCATATGACAGAAGTTTGAGCCTTTTTTATAGAATAGGAATATGTCTAGGGATATTTAAAATTAGCAATATAAGCCAAGATATATGCTACTTATAGAGTGTAGTACAGAGTGTGGCTTAATGGTAGAGGACTTGCTTAGCATGAGCAAGGCCTGGGTTTAAGCCCCAGCCCTGCAAATTAATTAATTAAACCATCTTTTTTCTCTTTCTTTCTTTCTTTCTTTCTTTCTTTCTTTCTTTCTTTCTTTCTTTCTTTCTTTCTTTCTTTCTTTCTTCTTTCTGTGGTACTGGGGATTGAACTCAGTACCCTGCACTTGCCAGGCAGGCGCTTATTCTACTGAGCTATCATCTCTCCAGCCCTAAACCATCGTTTTTCATGTTGTGAATCTTTCTGCTGTGACGGCCATACCAGGACTGCAGACACCTACGTGACAAGTAAACGGAGCAGAGAGCAAACATGATCCTGGTGCACTTCAGATGCCGCAGGATCCTGCCCACGGGCTCAGCCCTGCCCCTGGCTTGCTCCCTGGGCCCTCCGTCCCTTCCGCAGCACCAGTCAGTGTGGCTCAGCAAGTGGGAGGCAGGCTCTGCAGCCGGATTCACATCTGAGCCCCGCAGTTGGCCGGCTGTGTGACCCCAGATGCATCACCTGGAATCCCGTGCCTTAGCTTCCTCTCTGTGAAACAGGTCATGAGCAGTGATGCTTAATCGTACTAAGCAGGAGTTAAGGGCTTAAGATACTTTGAACAGCACCTGGCCTGCAGTGAACCCTTGGTTAAGTATATCTTGGATAACTTCTATTTTGAATGACTTTTTGATTTACTGAAAAGTCCCATAAATCTGCAGAAAATCTCCTCAATTTGTACTGCAGAATCCACCAGCTGCCCCTGCTTTGTGGACACCCTATCCTATCCGATTCCTTCCAACAGCAGCAGCTGTGGCCTCTCCCTGCCCTTGGGTGCCATTCAGGCCAGGCAGCTGGGTTCTTTCCTCACACTGTCCCACTGGTGCCCAGCGGAAGTGGCACGGCCACGACTCCTGAGCCTTGGGCTCTCCCCTCGCTCTCTCGCAACCTGGAGATGGAACTCAGCTCAGGGTGCTGGTGGCATAAAGGGACCCCAGGTCCGCTCAGAGGCCTCCACCCTTCCCGCACTGGCTCCTGCCCAACCATCAGCTAAAGCCCCGGGGAAACCCCCTCCTGACAGCCCCATGCTGATTCCTTCCCTCCACCTTTGGCCCTTTCAGCAAATCTACAGTCAACTCTGCACCTAAAATAGCAAATGCGAAATGCTGGAAACAATAACAATAATATGTCTATGTTTCCATGGGAGCCCGGCTCTGAGAAGAAAGTTAGAATCGCACATTGTCCCATCTGCTCCACTGGGGCAAAATCTACCCTTTAGACAGAAGATCCTTGTAGAGATGCTCAGCAGCCAGCCCTCTGTTGGCAGTCATGGTGCCTGGGGTGCTGTGCTCCAGCTGGTTGTATTTTATTCAGTAATCATCCTGAAGCACAGGAGTAGTACAATTCAAGTGTGGCAAAGAGAAGCTATAAAGCACTTTCTGTAAGTGAGAAGTTCTCAGCTTAATAAAGAAAAAAGGGTCAAGGGAGATAGCTCGGTGGTTTAAGTGCCTGCCTGGTAAGCACAAGGTCCTGAGTTCAATCCCCAGTACTGGGTGCTGTTCTGGCCTCGGACTGGCCCCAAAACTGGGTGTGGTGGTGCGCACCTGTAATCCCAACACTAGGGAGGCTGAGACAGGAAGATTACTATGAGTCCAAACTGGGTAGTGAGTCCCTGTATCAATAACAATAGAAAAATAAAATATAAATTATCTTTTTAAAAAAATGCATGCCAAGTGTGGTGGCACACACTATAATCCCAGCATTCCGGAGGCTGAGGCAGGAAGATTGCTGTGAGTTTGAGGCCAATGAGAGATGCAAAGTGAGATGCTGTCTGAGGAAACAAGGAAGGAAGGAAAGAAGGAAGGAAGGAAGGAAAGAAGGAAAAAAGGAAAGAAAGAAGGAAGGAAGGAAAGAAGGAAGGAAGGAAGGAAGGAAGGAAGGAAACAAGGAAGGAAGGAAAGAAGGAAGGAAGGAAGGAAGGAAGGAAGGAAGGAAGGAAGGAAGGAGGGAGGGAGAGGAGGGAGGGAGGGAGGGAAGAAGGAAGGAAGGAAGGAAAGGAAGGAAGAGAAAAAAAGAAAAGAAAGATCAGGGCTGGTATAATCTATAGTAAGAACAAATCTATCCATGAAGGAAAAGGAAATGTGCACCAGTTTGGCCGCTGCTCCTGAGGCTGCTCCAGCCAGAGCTCCAGCCCGTATGTGCGTGGGGACACAGCACTTGCAGGCCATAGGTGGCTGTCTCCCTGGTCCCATGGCCGCCCCCTCTGAGTCTCTTCATGTCCCCGTGCAGAGCTGCAGGACACCTGGGCTCTGCTTTCCATGCACCCCTCGGACTCCAGCTGGGCTCCAGAAGGTGGGGGACATCTGAGACTTCTGCTTGCTCTGCCCCCACTTCCTGCTGCACCCAACTGCCAAAGGGAGGCTCACAACACTCCTCTCAAGGCACCACAAGGCTGGAGGCTGCAGGGTCAAATCAGGGCAAGGCAGGTTGCAGGGGGTCACTGGGGTTTAGGCACCCTGTGTAGGCTCTCTCCTGCCACCTTGGTGGCCCCGTCCTGTAAAGTCCCTGTGGGGACCAGGCCACCAGCATGCTCAGGTCACATGCCTGATAAAACCAAAGTGGATGCCATGTGGGAAAGGCCCAGAGGTTCTGTACCTTCACGGCACCTCTGGAGCCACTGGAGGCTTAGGTAGTCACCCTGTGGACACGGGGTCTACCTCAGGCAGCCACCGCCCTCTCTCTCCTTGGCATGGGAAACACTCTTCACCCTGCACTGGTACCAGGGCAATAGCACCTTGACTGGGTCATGGCATGAGAGTGCTATCATAGACAGGCATGGGCAGCCTTCCCTGGGTCCACAGCTGCAGGTACAGTGCTGGGAAGGCAGCCCCTTCCTCTGAGCCTCCAGCACCATCAGCAGCCTGGCCAGGGCCTGCGGGTCTAGAAAGTTCCACAGGGAAGCAGTCTCTGGTGACCTTTGTCTCAACCAGTGTCTCCCCACTCAGCCCCTGTGAATTCCTCTTACACACGTTCTGGAAAGTTCTAGCCTAAATAATGTCAACCACCTCAAAGGAGAAGAGATTGGGGGTCTCATTCTGTATGTATCGTCATATGCCAGGAATCTCAGGCATTTCCTGAAATTAAAATGTGTTCATGGCACTTACGTCCTTTCTTCTTCCTCTCTGATCAGCTTTGTATAATATGAAGTTGATGACCATATGGGAAAAACATGGAGAGAACCAAGCTTCTTTTGCTATGCAGTACTAAGATCAAACACAGGGCCCTAAGTGTGCTCAGATGGTGCTGTACTACTGAGAGCCACCCCTAGCCCCTCCTATTTTTATTTTCAGACAGGGTTTTCCTAAGATGCCTAGGTTGATCGCAAACTTGCAATCCTCATGCCTCAGCCTCCCAAGAAGCTGAGATTAGAATCATTTGACACCTTCTCTAGCCAGAAGTGAATTTTTTTTCATGTATTTAATACAAGGTCTCACCATGAAGCTTGGACGAATAGTAATCCTCCTGTTTTCAGCCTCCCCAGTGCTGGGATTACAGGCATGTGCCACCATTCTTGGTCTTAGGTGCTGGCTCAGTGCACCCAGAGGTGGGGCCAGTGTGGCATGTGGTACCAGGGATCAAACCTTGGTCTCTGCAGTTGCCTGAGTAGGTGCTTAGTCTGCTGAGCTATCTGACCAGCTCCAGAAGTGAACTCATAAAGTTAAACTTCTTTCATAAAATAATCAGTGGGAAAACAACATTCATACTCTCTTTGCCTGTAAGCTACAAGGAAAAGAAGACACTGAACAGGTTTTTTCTCTTGGAGAAATGCTCGCCCTTGCTAGGACTCTGCAGTGCCTCTGTAGGAAGCTGAGGATGCTCTCATCCTCCCTGTGAGAGTAGCAGCAGGTGTGCCAGCCAGCCACGTGTCCCAAGGACTGGCTGGTAGGGAAACATGAGGCCCTGTCCCCATCACTGCTATGGTTTGTTGTCCCCCCTAAAGCCTCATGTAGTCATGGGATGGACTCCTAAGGGGTGTGAGTAATTCATGACCCAATACTGGGATCATGGGTGTGAGTGCTACACCTGCCCTGGGGCAGACAGCCTGGATGCAGTATAAGGAAGGGGGGCAGGCTTGCTCTTTGCCACAGCTGCTGCCACTGCTCCACCCTTTTGCCTTTGCCCTTTGCTGTTTTCTGTCTCCATGAGCTGCTGCCCTCTGCCATGTGGCACTTGGCCTTGGAGCCAGCCGAGTATGGACTGCAAGCTCCACAAAATATGAGCTAAATAAACATTTCTTTCCTTAATTTTGGGTGTCAGGTATTTTGTTATAGCAAGGAGAGAAAAGTAAGCAAGATAGAATTTGGTACCAGGGGTGGGATTATTGTGGTTACTATATACCTGACTGTGTGGATTATAAGCTTGTGGGAATGGCTTATGGGAACAGACAGGAAGAGTCTGGGGATGTCACCTACAAGAGAAGCACTGGAATGCCCTCAGCTGTTCTGTATGGGAGATTCTGATCAGAGCTTAGAAGATGAGAAGGCTGATAGAAATCCTGCTTATAAAGACCAGGCTGGAAAGATTTGTGCTGGAAAGAAGGACTGCATTGGCTGTTGGACTCCAGATGATTTGTGTTACAGCTTGGCAGAAAGTTTGTCAGGAAAGCCAGTGTGACAAGCTTCTCCAGGAGACTGAGCAGTGCACCATCTTCCCCTCTGGAGCCAGGAAGCGATGCTCAAAGTGAGGACCAGAGATCCTCTGAAGTGAACCATAGCCATTCTCAGTGACAACAAGGTCCTGAGATCCTTTGACAATAAAAAAGCCAAGTTCATCAGGAAGGCCAGTTGTTCTCTTCATTGAAGGAGTTCAGGGCCTCACTATCATGGAGGATGGCTATGGTGCCTTTTGGGGGAGCTCTGACTCTTACTTTGAGCATTGCTTCCTGGCTCCAGTTCAGATCCCTCAGCCTGCTAGCACAGATCCTTCATCCCACTGACATAGACTTCCTAGCTTCCACCACTAACCTTGGGGCCTTCCTAGCACAGATCCATGAAGCAAGCCTGCGTGAGGCATTGTCATGGGCTCTTGGCCTCCAGCAGGACTCCTGGGGGGGGAGCATTAGTTATAGGCTGTAGCTCTTTAGCTGGGCTCCTGCAGGACACTGTGATGGGATCTAGTCCCTTACCTGGATTCTTTGGTCTCTATGAACTGCTGCCCTCTGCCATGTGCCACTTGGCCTTGGAGCCAGCTGAGTATGGACTGAAAGCTCCACAAACTATGAGTTAAAAAAATGTTGCCTTCCTTAATTTTGAGTGTTGGGTATTTTGTCCCAGCAAGGAAAGAAAAGTAAGCAAGACAGAATTTGGTACCAAGGGTGGGGTTGTTGTGGTGACTATATACTCGGTTGTGTGGATTACAAGCTTATGGGATGGCTTATGGGAACAGAAAGGAAGAGTCTGGGGATGTCACCTACAAGAGAAGCACCATGGAGACCAAAGAATCCAGTTAAGGGACTGGATCCCATCACAATGTCCTGCATGAGCCCAGCTAAAGGGCTGCAGCCCACAACTAATGCCCCTCCAAAAGTCCAGCTGGAGTCTGTTGAGCTATGGACAGATTTCCTGCCCTCTCTTTGTATATAATTCTTTGCATCACTATTATAAAATAATCTTATAAATTTTGTGTCCTGTATTGTCTTGTTTTGTTTTGTTCTCTTGCAAAAACCCCAAACTACAATACCCAGCTTGTAGAATCACTTGGTCCTGGATGCAGATAGGGCTGGTCAACTTCCTCCCTGGAGTAACTGACATGTCTACCTGGCAAGGAATAACCTCTAGCATTTTTTTCTCCCATTGCTTTATTTCTCTCCTCATCTGTCTCCTCCTTATTCCATCCACAGTGTTCTCCTTTCTTGCCCCCTCATCCTCTCCTGGGAAACCCCAACCAAGCCCCATGGCCCCTGGTTTCTATGGAGCTGGGCCGCACGGCTGGCAGCATCTGTCCGGCACCACCTCTGCCTAACACCAGCTGTGCTTGAGGAACAACAGAATTCAATTCTCTGTTTTGAGTCAGAAGTCCAAAGGTCGAAACGTGGCTGTCCCAGGACCAGAGGAGGCGGCCCTGTCCCTCTGCAACGCCACCCTGTGGCTCCTGTTGTCTCCTTTAGGTGGTGCCCTTCTACTACGGTGCAGCTACCACAAGGGTCCGCTCTCCGCTTCAATTAGTATTCATTGTGCAAAAATAGGAAAATTCCTTCATTATGCGGATGCCCGGTGGCAATCTGGTAATTAAGATGGTGTGCTGGCATTTCCATTATAAACCCTGCTTTTCACACAGAGTTGTAGCTCAGCAATAAAAACTTGTCAGCAAGGGCTTCACCTTAGGACATTTCAAAATAAGCATTCCACTTAGCTTTTCCAGGCTCTGCCTTTATCCTAATTATGTATGTTTGATCTAAGCAATTCTTTTCTCCATCAGCCAGAAAAAAAAAATGAGACTCCATAGATTTTTTTTTTTATAATTTCAGCATGAATCAGTTTCCATTTTACCACAAAGAAATGATAAGTGTCTATGCTGATGGATATCTGATTTCCCTGTTGGATCATTCACAGGCCAAGGCCCCTGCAAGTTTGCATGGTGGATATGTGTCAGGTGGAAATAAAAATAAAATGCAAAATGTGAAAGTGGCTCAGTAAAATGTTGAAGAACATTATCACTTGACTTGCAAGATTTGCCTCCTCAAACACTTGTTTCTTTCTCCCTTCCTCCCTTCCTCCCTTCCTCCCTTCCTCTCCCTTCCTCTCCCTTCTCCCTCTCTCTCTCTCTCTCTCTCTCTCTCTCTC
>NW_004524649.1:4223659-4237521 GCF_000260255.1 Octodon degus | reverse complement strand
CTCCTCCTCCTCCTCCTCCTCCTCCTCCTCCTCTTCCTTCTTCTCCTTTTCCTCTCTGGTTAACCCTACCACACTCAGGCAAAGGCAACCCAAGCCAGCCCGAGCCTTCTGCAGGGCCCTTTAGGATGTACTATCTACGAAGTCAGTGCATATCCTGCTCCACTCCCCAGCAGAAATTTATCCTGGAGCTAAGCAGAACCAACCAATAATTTTGTCTCCTAAGAGCACTAGAGATCTCCACTTGCAGTTTTGTTGGCACCAAGCCCTATGCCTTGCTGCACCCGTTGCCTATTTTTCTCTTGTACCCACAAGGGTACAAGGCCTCCTGGGAGGTGGGCCCCTGGGCAGAGCCTGGCATGGAAGAAAGAGTGAAACCAGGAAGTGAGAGGCACTCTGAGTTTGTGGGTTTGTGCTGCTCCTAGGAACCACACTTGACACCCTCACAGAATGTTCGTGGGGTGTCTCAAGAAGGAGAGTAGAATTACTTTTGGGTAACTGATATGGTTGTGGAAAACAACTCCTTCTCCCTCTCATGTTAGTTCAGACCACAAACCAGGTTTCCCAATACTAAGAAAAAAAAAAGTGCAGATGTTGAAATGTTCGGGTAACCATAAATCAAAATGGAGCCCTAGGGTGGCAGCCAGCCAAGGTCACTCATGGGAGGTGGGGGCAGCTAGGTGGGGCTACAGGGACAAGCAGTCCACAGGATGTGGGGTCCCCAGGTGTGGGCCAATGGTCGCAGGGTGTGGGTGGCCACCTTGCTGACCAGACCAGGTCAGGGCTGTCCAGGATGGCACAGTGCAATCCTCAGAGTGTGCCCAAGGCGGTGCAAGGTCAGCTCTGCTGTTCCGTGACCACCTGGGAGAGGACAGGGAACCCTCACTGGCCTGTCAGAGATCTGGTAGCTGCAAAATTTCACCTAGAAATTTCAGCATGCAAAAGTGGAAGCTCTGCTGAAGTTTATAACAAAGAGGCTTCGCAATACCTTGTAAGTGAATAGAGCCTGCCGGCCATGTCTTCTGTCCACATGTACTTGGAGGATGCAATGGTGACAAGGGACCCATGGGTCTCTGCTCTGGAAAAGACTCACCTTCCTCCTCAGCCACACAAACTCTTATGCTGCTGCTTGAATAAGACTGGACTGCAGTATCGCCTCACATCTGTCCTGACAACTGTGCCTGAAAACACACCAGTGTTAGGTTTGGGGGACAGTGTTGGAAAACACCATGGAGGGCCCCACAAAAACAAAATGTAGAACCTCCATGGGAGCTAGAAACCCCTGTTCTGGGTCCTCTCCAAGGGAGACAACATCATTCCTCCTAACAATGCCTGCAGCCAGGTCCACTGGTGCACCATGAACAGCGGGCCAGGACTGCAAGTGGCCTGGCCATTGCTGGTAGATGCACAGGAACCTCCTTGGGGTGGGCTGGCAGAAAGGCACACACAGGTGCACATGCATGTGGGAAAGGCCTTGCTCCATGGCGGCTACACGCTGGAGTGGTTATACAAAAAGTAGTGGGACAAGAGCAGAGAAGTTTCATTCTGCCCAAGGCTGCCCTTCCAGGCCAATTTCCACTGTGCCCCAGTTTGTAGACCACTTCAGAACCACGCTGTCTCAGAGCAGAGGCCAGTGAATTCTCGAGGCAGAGACTAGCCCAGTTGAGGACTGCAGTCTGCCTTGTCCTGGGACCCTGGCCTCTGGGGCATTCTTCACAGGGACGCCTTTGCAGGCTGCAAATGGGTCAGGGATGTTTCCCTAAGGGGCCATGTACCAGGCATCTGCTGGTCTTGAGTGTCCCTGGACAGCAGTGGGCCCTGGTGAACTGGATGAGGAGGTGCGAGACCAGCACACACTTGGGTTGCTCAGGAGAAAAAGGATATGGGTATGATCTCCACCACAATGTGCTGTCCTGGGAGCTGTGATCGGGCAAGAGAGTTACCTGGGTCAGAAAAACCACATTTCGGCTGTGCTCAGGGGCTCTAAGGTCCTTCTCCCCTCCTCTATGTTTCTATCACCAGCTGAAGCTGCCTCCCCTTGATCCCCACTGTGTGGGCCGGTGGCCTCCTTAAGGGTGGAATGGAGATGCAATCCTGTGTCTGCTACCTCACCTCCTAAGGCTGGTGTGAGAGGACAGCCCATCACGCACGGGTTCCTCCCAATGAGACTCAGGGGCATTTTGAATATAGCAAAGGAAATGAGCTGGGAATGTAGGAAAGATAAAACTTCATGGTTGTAGCCTAAATGCAAAGCTAGATTTCTAGACACAGCTCATCCTTCTCCCAAGTGTCTGTGAGAATGCTCTGGGATGCTTGCTCTATGAATGTACCAAGACCCTAAAGGTTGGAGTGAAAGCCATCTCCCTGTGGGGCCTCTTGCTGCAGGCTCATCAGGTCTGTGACATTTAAACCTTTGTGTGAAACTCTGCATTTCTTTTTTCTTTTTTTGTATTTTAGGGAAGGGTCTACAGAGTATTCAAGGTCTCACTACTAGATCGGACTTGTAGTGATCCGCTGGTTTACAGCCTCCCAAGAGCTGGGATTACAGGTGTGCACCACCACGCCCAGTCTCAATTGCCATCTCAGAGCGCCCCGGAGGCAGGGCCAGCACGGCAGACCCAGGGATCAAACTCCTGGCCCCTGTGCCTGCTTATAGAAATAGTTTTTTGGGTTATTTACTCTCCTAAGTGAACTTAGTTTTCTTTTCTATTCTTTTTTCTTTCTTTTTTTTTCCTGGAACCGGTGATTGAACCCAAGACCTTACACTTGCCAAGTGGGCACTTAGGCCACTAAGTTATCTCCCCGGCTGCATTTCTTCATGTTAAAATTGCTGAGAATCATTTTGATTGCAGATATTTTAAAGGAGTAACTGGCGGGCCCCCTCAAGGGAGTAAAACATTGAAGATTGGACTGGAACTTTGATCATTAGAACTTTGCTTGGTGTAGGATAGGGAAACTGGGGCTGTTAATTTAGAACAGTGAATTAAAAAGGGTAACAATGCCTTCTATAATACCCTACCCTCACCTACCAGGCCCACTGAAAAGCAGATGGCTTTCTATCTTGGATCTTCCTTCCCTTCATGGACCAAAATCAAATCCTCAGGCTCTGGAGGCACCCTGGCATGGGATGCCCCTCTCGCTCTTCTTCTTCTGGCCCCAGGCCTCTACCTCTTTGGCTGCTGTCTTAGCCCACAGTGTGCTACTATAACAGAAGCCCAGAGTCTGGGAATTTTTTAAAGAGAAGTTTCTTTTTGCTCATTCTTCTGGAGCCTGTGTCGTAAGTGGCATTGCCTCTGTAAGGCCTTGTGCTGCCTGCACTCACAGCAGAAAGAAGAAAGGTGAGAAAAGGAGAATAGAAAAGGAGACCCAGCAATCCTGACAACTGCAAAATCCCACTCGTGTGATCCCCAGCCCACTCCCAGGACAACCACTTGATTCCTCCCTCGAGCTGCATTCCTCACAATTCAAACTCCTCTCCACACCAAAGTGCACTAGAAATGAGACTTCATAATTGCATGTTGTTTCATAACAGCTCCAGTGAGTTGTTTCTAAAATGAAATGTGATAAGCAGCGGACACCCCAAAAGGAAGAGACCCGGATGTCCCCAGAGTGTCCACAAGCCTGTAGCGCACCGACAGACAAGCCAGACTGTTAATGAAATTATATAGTTATCAATCCACTGCCATATGAAATCTGGGCGATTCATCCCACTAACTTGACTGATTTCATGATACTTATCTTTATTTCATTCTTTTTTTTTTTTTTGGCGGAACTGGGGATTGAACTCAGGACCTTGTGCTTGCCAGGGAAGCACTTATTCCACTGAGCCATCTCCCTCCCCAGCCCACTTATCTTTATTTCAGGAAATAGATGAGGCACCAGTATTTACCACAAAACATATTAAAGTATGACATAGGGTATTCTAGACTATTCCTATAATATTAAAAAGCATACCTGTCCAAAGAATGCCTGATTCCATGAGGAAACTTACTCTATATACAGTGAGTTGGATGTTGTTGCTATTTTACTTTGTTTTGTTTCGTTTTTGGTATAGGGTCTCACTACACAGCTTGGACTCATAGTGATCCTCTTGTCTCCAGCTTCTCCAGTGCTGGGATTATAGGTGTGTGCCACCATGCCTGGTTTCGATGGCCAGCTCAGGGAACCCAAGTGGTGGGGCAGGCAGGGCATGTGGTGCTGAGGATCCAACCCCAGTCCCTGCGCTTGCCTAAGCAGGTGCTTCGTCCATGGAGTTATCTCACCAGCCCCTCACACTATACTTTTAAAGAAACAGAAAAGAGAACAAAAACATTTACATACAACACAAACCTAAATCTGAAAAACTTCTATGGATATATGCAGACATACATATCGAAATGCTAACCATGCCAGCATCTGTACTCTAGTTTCAAATAATCACATATTCCTTATATAAAGAGAAAATTAAAATGATGCTCCGTAATTTCAAGGAGCTATGAAGCAGTGTGTGATATTCAGTTCTCCGGAGTTGTGTAAGGACCCTCCTGGCTCTGTGCAGAGAGCACAATCCAATTAAAATGTTTCAATTACTCCCAAAAGATCCAGGAATTCTGCTCTTTAACATAAGAAAGAATTCAGAGCTGGGAAGATCACTCCGTGGTCTAAGTGCCTCCCTGGCAAGCACAAGGACTGTATCTGAGCCCTAGTACCACATGCTGTGCTGACCTGGAACCCCAGCAGCACTGTGAAAGCCACTGAAGCCTGGTGTGGTGGTGCACGCCTGTAGTCCCAGTACTAAGAAGGCTGAGTCAGGAGGATCACTAGGAATCTGAGCTGTGTAGCAAGACCCTGTATTAAAGAAATAAATAAATAAATAACTTTTTAAAAAATAAAATAAAATAACAATGAAAGAATTTGTTTCCACTTATGGGGTGTAAGATGACCTCACCTACCTGCTAGACATTTCAGGAAATTTCAAAATACAGGCCGTTGCCTACCTTCATTCTTTATGTGGGATTTCAGACAGGGCATGAATAAGAAGCTACTTGGTGTATTAGGGAAGAAAAACAGCCTAAAAATGCATGCTGTCTGCTACATCGGAACAAACGCAGGTCCCTCCCATGAAAGCTCGTACACAGCCTATCTATAAAACACATCACACCACAATATTTAAAAGTTGAACTTTTCCTTGAGACTATTTTGTTTTTCCTATGAATGAGAAGTAGGAATTATTTCTTTTTAAATAAATCCTACGGGAGCCATAACCTCTGTGACCCCATTTCCACAGAAGACGGATTCATCTTCCCCTGCTGCCAAGCCTGCGTGTGAAACCGCGACCTTCCCCGCAGTGAATAAAACCTCATTCGGATGGGAGCTCACTGCCACTCACATTTTGAAATATGTTTGCATAAGAATGTATATATAGCCGAGAGGCTTGGCGAGGGTCCCCCACCCGGGAGTTGTCTCCCGGGGGATTGAGATTTGGTTCCTGCCTCCATCCTAGCCAGTGACCCCGTCCTCTCCAGCCAGCCTGAGCTGCCTGTCACTATGTCTGGGTGCAGAGCAATCTTACTCCCCCCACCTCCCCCGGCCAAGAGGAATGGGACAACATGGCTAGAGACTTCCGAAGTACAGAAACATTTTGTGTGATTGGTCTGAGGAGATTTCACCTTCACAAGTGACCACGCATTCACTATTCATTGTGCAGAAGGGCAGATTCAGAACAACCTGAGAGGCTGTTCTGTAGAAGCAAACACCTAACTACGAAGTGGAGCAATCCCAGAGCTTCCCTGCTTGGCCCATTCAGCGCATCCTCTGCTGGCCTCGGAAGTTGGACCCGGGAAACAGGGTCCCTTAGAGAACCAAAGACCAAGGTGAGCAGATCTGTATTCTAATCTACATCTGTCCCCTGCTGGCTGGACAGTGGGGAGCTGACCAAGGTCACCTTCCATGTTGAATGACGTAGTGCTTGACTATAATGATGTAGGAAACACTACTTTTCAAATTTATTTTATTTTATTATTATTATTTTGGAAGAACCAGGGATTGTCCTCAGGCCCTTGTGCTTGTCAGGCAAGCACTTATTCTACTGAGTTATTTCCCTGACCCCTGTCTCCTTGGCCCCTCAAATTTAGGGACTGGGGACCAAAAAGATAGCTCAGCAGACTAAACACCTGCTTAGGCAAGCACAGGGACCGGGGTTGGATTCCCAGTACCACCTGCTGTGTTGGCCCCACCCCAAGGGAGTGCTGAGCTGGCTATGGAAACTGGATGTGGTGGCACACACCTGTAATCCCAGTGCTGGGGAGACTGAAAACAGGAGGATCACTGAGTTCGAGCTGAGTAGTGAGACCCTGCAGCAAACACATAAAAACAACAACAACAACAAAAAAAAAAAACCCACTAATGTTAGGGTTGGAACACACATTTCTATGGGGGGCTGGAACAATGGCTTATTATGGAGATGGGAAAGAAACTTGATCCTTTTCCTGCAAACCGCTCCCTGGACAGAGTTCTCACATGAAGGACATCCCCCCTCTCTAAGGAGCTTCTTTTTTTTTTTTTCCCACAATTTTATTGAGAATCAAATAGCAATGAGACAGTTTCAAACCAAATTGGTAGGACAGTTTCAATAATTAACACATTTCATACCTTCTTCTTAATGGTTAATTGCTGTACAAGATGCGGACTTGATATCCTATTTACAAACACCATTAAAACAAATCCCTCTATTCATTAATAGAATATAGCTATATATCTACCCTAACCACTTTGAATACACAGATACAAAATGGACATTCATCTGTATCCCCTTTTTTTGTTAAGTTCCATCATTTAAATATTATAGGTGTGTAAACTCAGCAAAATATTCTAAAATAGTTCAGCAGTCCATAATAGTATTGGGTCTTCTGCTTTACTCTCCTTGGAGGCCTTTTGAGATTTCTGCCAAATCAGGCTGTTGCTCCTTGCAAATGCACAGCCGGGCCTCAGGGAGCCTGCCTTCGAATCTCCCTGAGCTCCAGGAGCAAGGTGGAAGGGTTAATACAGCAGACTGGTTTCCTGGGGACTCTCACAGGGCTCCCCTTCCCTGGCTCCAGGCTCCTGGAGCAAGCCTGGGAGGTCTGGGTGGCCTGGGGTGTTTGATCTCTGCACCTGCCCCTAATCTCCTGGTTTCCACTTCTTGACAACCATAGGTAGCATAATCCCGTCTTGCCCAAGGCAACACTGCTGAATGGGCTGTGCTCTGCCCCACCCTTGTGCCACCCCCACCCCACCCCAGCTGCCAAGAGGATGTCCTCCGAGCAAAAGGAGAGAACTCCTGCCCCGTAGTAGAGAGCTCAGCACCTGTCCAAATGAAGGGCTTTCTGCCAAGCTGCGTGGCGACTGTGCCCTTGGCAGTGTGGTGGGAACCAAACCTGGCCTAAGGAGCCAGCTCCTGCTCCCGGTGCCGGGAGGGACGGGAGGTGAGCGGAGCGCAGAGGTGCCACCCTGCAGGGGAGAGCTTGCCCTTGAAGTGCTGTCCTGGACTCCTACCCTGCTGGCAGGATAAACAAGCAGGGGCTGTTGTTTGAGGGACAAATATGGCCTGGCTGGAGTCCGCCCGCCCGCGGGAGGAGCCCGGCCCTTTCATCCCAGGTGGGATGGACTGGGAACAGCTGAGCATGTGAGAGCAAGCGCCTTGCTGCTACCTCAGGAAAGCATAAACAGCTCCTTTCAGGTTCCTCCGGAGAGGTGGGGACCACCTGCGCTGCTCCCACCCATTCAGCTCCTTCTATTCATTGGCTTGGCAAACATTCCCTGGGTGTTCCGCGGAGGTGCAGGCTCAGGGAGGAGAACGCCAGGCTCAGGGAGCCAACCAGGGGAACCCTCACCCTGCCTCCCGCGCTCACGCCCACCTGCTCTCTGTGGAGCCTGGGGAGCAGGTGACAGGCGCTGGCTGCTCCTATACAGGGAGCAGCACGTGGGTGCCCACGCTCAGCACACCACAGGGAGACACTGTGTTTCGAACAAGGACATCAGAACCCAGGTTCAGCGAGCCATGCAGGGCGCCCCTGTGGGGTGACAGCAGGTCTCCCTGGCCCTGACTCCCGCCCAGCGCTCCTTGTCCTCTACCTGGGACATTCCATCCTCAGGAGCCTGTTTCTCTCCTGCCTAATTTGGTTTTCCGCGGCTGAGGATTTCGGTCCAAACAGGAACACAGAGGAAGGATTCATTTCAACACTTTTTAGTGCAACTAGGACCCATAAATTATTTTTGGAAGACACAGCCTTCCCCTGAAATAGCTCAGGGGATCGTGAGTCAGCTGTGGTCGCTGTGCCTCAGGTATGGTGATGCCTGAGGAAGCCTTCAGGCTGAGGGTTTGTCTTGGAATGGCCTTTTCCTCCTGAAACCAAATGGTAGCTCAGGACTCTTTATATTAGTTTTTCCTTTGCTGAGCAGTCTTTCTTTCAACTGGTTCCACAGGTCTATGGTGAGTTCTATAATGAGTCTTCAAAATGATTATTTAAGGGCCAGTGAGATAGCTCAGCGGACTAAGCACCAGCTTAGGCAAACATGGGGACCAGGGTTCAATCCCTGGCACCACATACCACCCAGCCCACGGGTGTGCTGAGCTGACCACCAATACTGGGCATGGTGGTGCAAGACTATAATCCCAGCGCTGGGGAAGCTAAAAACAAGAGGATCACTATGAGTCCAAGATGGATAGTGAGACCCTGTACCAAATACATAATTTTTTAAAAAATGATTCTTTAGGGTTGAAAACTAAAGTTGTGATCCTCACATCTGCTATTTCAAACAGGATTACTTGCTGTTAGCAACAATACAACAAAGCCTGGATCTCACAGGCTCCCCCACATGCAGAAGAAGTATCACCAATTGGAATTTTCTAGAGGTGAATGTGATTAATCTCATTGGGTTCTGGGACAATAGTATCAGATTGGCAAAAGAAACCTTATAGTCCTCAATTCCAGGTATGCAGAATCTCTGGGGGGGCGGTGCTGATTTTCTGTTTGTTTGTTTGCTTGCTTGCTTGCTTGCTTATTTGTTTGATTGTTTATTTGACACAGGGTCTCGATGGGCTTGTAGTCCAGGCTGGCCTTGAACCTACTAGGCAGTACAGGCTGACCTCAAACTTAGAGCGATCCTCCTGCCTCAGCCTCCTGAGCACTAGGATTACAGGTGTGCACTACGACACCCCGCAGAATCTGTTTTTAAATGAAGAAATGCATTTGAAATTTCCAAGGTCTCAGCACTGCCTTTGGATAACAAGTGCTGAAATTAGAATTTGAGTCTTTGTGGGTTGGGGCCCAGACTTTGTGACTGACTCATACTAAAATGACGGCTGTCATCCTGCCATCTTTCTCCTCTTAAGAGGAGCTTTACCATCGGTAAGGCTGATCAATCAGCCCAACAGTATGGTACTAACAGGAAAACAGACAGGGCATGGAGCAGAGAAGACTCAGAATATCCATCATGGAGGAGTTCAGTGAGTGACCAGAGAAGTTTTCAATACAAAAGGAAAACAATAAATCTCATGAGACAATTTATAAAATCTTTGGAACAAAAATCAACATTAGAGCTTTGAATATGCACTAGTGTTCCAGAAAGTGTTTGATTTCTTAAAAATTAAAAAAATAACATTCATATCATAGAATGAGAATGAAAATCAAGGGAATAGAGAAATATATAACCTCAGTGTAAAACATTCTTGTTTAAACATAAGAGCAGGCAAAGACACCACCAACAAAATAAGCATTCTGGGTTGGAGAGGTAGCTCGGTGGTCTAAGTGCCCGCCTGGCAAGCGCAAGGACCTGGGTTTGGTCCTCGGTATGGCATGTCCTGCCAGCTCCAGAACCCAGAGAGTGCTGTGCTGGCCCAAAACTGGGCATGGTGGCACACGCCTGTAATCCCAGCACTGGGAAGGTTGAGCAGGAGGATCACTAGGAGTCCAAGCAGCACAGCAAGACACTTTAGCAAAGGCGAGAGAGAGAGAGAGAGAGAGAGAGAGAGAGAGAGAGAGAGAGAGAGAGAGAGAAACTGGACCTGGTGGCATGTGCCTGTAATCCCAGCGCTTGGGAGGCTGAGAACAGGAGGATCACTACAAGTCTGATCTACGTAGTGAAACCCTGTAGACCCTCCTAAATACATGAAAAAAGGAAAATTTGGCAGAAGACTTAGAAAGGTAGGCCACTGAGGAAGAACAAGATAGTGGCTAAAACAATATTTTTTATAACTTCATTTGTAGTTAAATGAGATTTTCAACACATTTATCATGTAAATGTACACACATATATTCAACATTGATCCTCTAAAATTAGTCAACATTTTTCCTTTTAATGAACATGACCAGCACTTCCATAGAAATGCAAATTGGAATAGCCCTCATAACGGGAAAATTTCCAGTCAAATACCAGACTCTTAAAACTGCATTCACTGTGAAGTAGGTTATACAAAGTTAGAATACCAAACTATCTTAAAGGCAATAAGGGATTGAACACATTACGCTCTCTGCAGCATTACATATAATTGTGAATAGAGAAATAATCTAAGTATCCCACAGTAAAAATTTAAATACCTGGTTACATAAGTACATCTGTGTACAGGATGGGAATAATATGAAGATAAAATGAATTATCTATCAGAAAACTGCATTTAACTAAGGGAACATTTTCAACTCATTTCAAGGGAGAAAATGCTCAAATGTAGACACATTCACTTATTTATCCAACACACTTGTGTTGAGCTTAATTATATAAATATTAACTGATATGCATATGTAAAGAAAGTACAGAAAAGATTTAGTGGTAGCAAACATGGTTACTTGCAAGTGCTAAAAATTATAATGAGGGTAATGAAAATCACTTGCAATCTCACTTGGTTCAATTTATTTATTTATTTATTTATTTATTTATTTATTTATTTGGTATAGGGTCTCACTGTGCAGCTCAGATTCATAGTGATTCTCCCGTCTCAGGGTCTGCAGCGCTGGGATTACAGGCATGTACCACCATGCCTGGGTTCCGGGACTGACACAGCATGTGGTGCCAAGGATTGAACCCAGGTCCTTGCACTCACTAAGCAGGTGCTTAGATCACTGAGCTATCTCCCCAGTCTGCTTGGTTCATTTCCGTAAACCTGTAGGACTTTGGAAATCCTCAGTATGTTGTGACACATCTTGCTTTAGCATGTCATGCCTTTTAAAAGATGTCACTGCCTTTCAACACGTCTCTGTTGTCCCCGCACTGTTTTCCCTATGTTCTAACATGTTATGCTTTCATTTTGCAAAACTCCTTAAGAGCTTAATAATTATTAGACAATAGTGTAGCAAAATAGTTCCGGCTGACTTTTTGTTCTTTTTGCCGATTGCCCAGAACCAATTCAAGAGCTTTGATGCGTGACAATATTTCAGCCCTGACTTCCTGGATGTTTCAGAGATGGCAGGAGGAAGAGGTGGCTGCAGCTCAGGGTATGTACAGGGTGTGGTGTCCGGATAGGCCTGGGCCTTTGGGTCCCCTCGACACCCTGGACCCTGCAGAGCAGAACTTCTCTACTTGTCTTAGAGCATTGGAGGGAACGCATGGGGGAGACCAGCTGAGGCTGCACACCCCAGCCAGGGCGTGGCTCATGAGCACACCTCCTCTTCCACTGCCTGCCAGTGCTGTGCCAACCCCCCAGCTCTCAAGACTAAAAATACAGATTTTTTCCCTGAAGGAGGCTTTGTTGCTATTATTGGTGGGACTAGGAATTAGGGCCACAACCAGCCAGGCATCTGTTGTCGTCAGTTCTTGTGGGGCTGCACAAGCTGTGGCTCATGCCCATGCCCACATGTGGTCTCCATCCTGTGCCAAGTATCTCTTTGCAGTCTCCCCTCTCAAGCTGCAGCCTGCATGTATCCTGTTTGGCCCTGCCCCTCTGAGCTCCCCGCTTCCACTTCCTGTGGCCTTTGTTCCACAGCCACCATCAGGGTGGCACTGAACTCGATCCCTGCAGGGTCACAGTGGTCTGCATCTCCACACCCACTGGCTCCCTGCCCTCTCTCCAAAGTCTCTCTTGAACTCTGCACTTTGCGCTGCCTCTCCTTGCTCCTTGGGCTTCCCCTCTACGTGCTTGCTCTCTTGTAGCTTCAGCTGCCTTCTTTCCTGTGCAGCTCTGGATGCGAGTCTCTAGCCCACATCAAGCTGAATCAAACCTGACCACTTCCCCAGCCCAACTCTGTCTCTGCCTGGTTATCAGAAAGGATGAGACCCTCCGAACTTACCATCTCTGGCCACAGGGCCCTGCATGCCCTTCTCCCAGATAACTTTCTGTATCAGGAACAGGCATTCTACTCCCAATGGGCACATATGGAACTGGGGACACGCAGGAAAGGCTGCTGGTCCTTAAGGCCCTTTAGTCAGATCATCAGGGGTGGTGACAGTTGATATTCAAACCTGCAACATCCATGGGGATGGCACAGCAGCACCCCTGGAGCTGAGGGAGGTCCAGTCTGCAGGGTCTTGGGTGCAGAGCTCTGGCCGTGTTCTCAGCACCCCATCATTGGCACCTCAGAGTAGCTAGGCTGACAGAACCCACGAGGGCTGTTGGAGCCGGGCCCTTGTGGAGGGGTGGGGGGTGTGGGGGGCTGCAACCCCAACTGCTCCAGAGGTTCAGGCAGGAGGAACACAAGCTCAAGGCCAGCCCAGACACCTGACCCAAGCCTGTCTAAAATGAAGTGCAATGAAATGAAATAAGATAAGATAAGCATAGGACTCACTGGTAGACTGCTTGCCCAGGCCGTACAAGGATCCAGGTTCCAACCCAGTACCAGGGGTGAATAAAAGGACCCTTTGTTCCTAATACCTCAGACTGCCGCACCCCCCACATTTCCTTTGGCCCTTGCGGGGACACCTTCCATGACAGGAGGGCAGGATGCTTGTTGCTCCCCATGAACCACAGAAGGCAACATTTGGTGGACAGGAAAAGGCTTCATTCAGAGCCAACTGCAAGGAGCCAGAGAGCCCCATGGGGATGGACGCAAATCTCTGTCTCCCCATGGCCAGGCATGCATGGATTCTCATGACCAAGATGGGGGAAACAGGGACAGGGGACAGGACACCGTACCCAGTTGCTCCACGCCCGACCTTCCCCATGGGAAAGAATCCTGGTCTCTGAGGCTGAGGCTGTGCATGTGGGCCACTCTTTTAAGTTGAGGGGAGAAGGGGATGGCAGGTCCCAGCAAGGGTTGAGGGTGTGGATGGGCCATGGCTTCTATAGAAGGAAAAGTCTGGCTTTCATAGTTCCACTCTGCCCTGCTGGTGCCCGAGCACAACCTTCCTGCAGCACAGTTCCGCTGTTCCTTAAGGAGCTCAAAAGGGAGGCTGCTGCCTCCGCAGGCACAACACCATGAGGTGGGAGCAAGGGCTCCAGAGGACATCATTCTCTGCTAACTGGCCATAAACAGATGCCTTCATGTCCCTCTGCTTTTGTCACCTCATCTGGAAAAATGCTGTCATTCCCATCACCTGCCTCCCAGATCTTGAGGACAAGGGGTGAGTGTCCTGGTTTGGGATTTTTCTTTTCTTTTTTTCTTTTTCCTTTTTATTTTAATGGATCAGTTATTGAATTAGATTCTTAGTAAGAAATTTAGAACACTAATTTATGAGGATAAATTCCATTTATCAGAGCAAAAACAGATTGCAGGTAGCCCTGGAGGTGAGGAACAGCTTTGATTTTTGCTAAAATCTGTAAGTCCACCGCTTTCTGATCCACCTTGCACTGCTTTGAAATCTGGTATCTCTCTTTCTCAGTGTCAAAGATCTTGCCTTCCTGGCTGGGGAGATGGCTCAGTGGAAAAAGCGCTTCCCAGGCAAGCACAAGGCCTGGTTCCGGAAAAAAAAAAAAAAGA